>NC_036254.1:30189927-30278042 GCF_002742605.1 Olea europaea var. sylvestris
AAGGGCAATATAGTACTTTTGATAAGAAAGGCTATTGTGAAAAATAAGAAGAATCTACTAGCCATTTTCAAAGTTGTCCCCATAAAGAAAGACTACACCAGTTGATAGGCTGAGGCAGAATAGTGTAGAAACTTTTTTCCTCCAATTATTTAACCGGTCAAGTTCCCTTTTTGACACATTTCCCCTTTTCTCTTTTGACTTGAAAATATTCAAGACTGTCGTTCACTCTTCCTCTCTAGGATATTTCTAGGCAACCAACATTTGATGGTAAGATTCCAACGAAAACAATATAACTCTTCCAGCCAATTAGCAACATACGATGGATAGGCCCAAGAAACGAAGGCAATAGGGCGTCGAATCCAGAAGTTAGCCTTTCAATTAATTGTTGATCTAAAGAAATGATCTCCTAAGCATTGATACTTAACTTATATTAAGCACTGATGACATCATACGTCATTTAATTGACGAATAAGTTAATGGTAGGTCTCATGTATTTAGTGATTCACCAATTAAATGATGAGTGATATCACCGGTACTTAACTTATGTGTTTAGAAGATCATTTTCATATATATATATATATAAGCAGTGGAAACAATTTCAACCCTTCCAATAAGCAGAATTAAAATGTGGCAATAATATCCAACTCCAATTCACACACACTTGTAGGAACTTAAAGATAGAATACAAATGATTTGTTTACTAGGGAAACCCTTTAGTGTGAAGGAAAAACCTCGGGACCTAGTCCAGTAAAAACCATCCACTATCAAAATTAATGGAATACGCAGTTAACCTTCTCCAAATCACAATCTAGAGACTACCAATACATCAAGAACTCATATAGTTCTTGGTTACCAACAACAACAATAACCAAAATAAATACACACAATAATAAGGAGAAAATCTCACTAAACTAGTATGTACAGCCCAGAGAAATGGAGAGGAATCTGGATGATCGAATGTAGTCAAAACGTTGCCCTTTACGCTAGGAATAACATACTGAAATATCAGCTTAATCGGACCACAAACGAGCCTCCATCATTGGCAAGAAGAAGCTAAAGAACCGAAGTCTCTCTACCTTTGTTGTAATTTTTGTGTCTCCGGAAATGAAGCCCCGTTTTCTGCCTCTATATCGGAATAGACTTGGGGCTTTTAAGTGGGTTGGGCCCAAATGGTCCAAGAAAGGCAAGTCCCTCAAGTGGAAAGAAAGCCCAACAAATCTCCCCCTCCCGACTACTAGAGGGACTCCATCAAGCCCGCTTTCCTTCTACATACTTGTAATTTCTCCGTAGGCCAGGGCTTTGTCATCATATCTGAACCATTATCATCAGTATGGATTTTCTCAAGCTGTAACTTCTTCCTCTCTAGTGCATCTCGAATCCAATGATACCGCACTTCAATATGTTTGAATCTTAAGTGAAAAGTTGGATTCTTACTGAGATGGATAGCACTCTGACTGTCGCAATAGAGTATATACTTCTCTTGCTCTAAGTCCAGTTCTTGTAAGAACTTTTTCATCCATAGCAACTCCTTCTAGCTTTAGTGATGGCTATGTACTCAGCTTCTATGGTGGATAGAGCAACACAATTCTGTAGTCTAGACTGCCATGAAACTGCTCTCCCTGAGAAAGTGATTAGATACCTAGAAGTAGACTTTCTAGAGTCAACATCACCTGCCATATCTCCATCTGTGAACCCAAAAAGCTCAAGTTTGCTAGTGCCAAAAGATAAACATATCTTAGAAGTCCCTCTGAGATACCTGAGAATCCACTTCACTGCTGCTCAGTATTCTTTTCCAGGATTAGAAAGGAATCTACTGACAACTCCAACAGATTGAGCAATATCTGGCCTTGTGCATACCATAGCATACATCAAACTACCCACCGCTGATGTATAAGGCACATTCTTCATTTCTTCATTTTCATTCTCACTTGAAGGACTTTGCTTTGAACTTTGTTTCAAATGACTTGCAAGTGGAGAGCTTACTGGTGTTGCCTTGTCCATATTGAACCAGTGTAATACCTTCTCAATATAACCTTCCTGTGATAGCCGTAACTTTCCATTCTTTCTATTACGAGAGATTTTCATACCAAGGATTTGATTTGCGGGTCCCAAATCCTTCATTTCCAAGGATTTGCTCAACTCTTTCTTCAACTTCTTAATTTTGTCAGTGTTACGACTAACAATCAACATGTCGTCCAGATATAACAAGAGGATAATAAATTCCCCGTCAGAGAATTTTTTTATAAACACACAACGATCAGAAGTTGTTCTAGTGTACCCATGTTCAACCATAAAGAAATAAAATTTCATATATCATTGTCTTGGTGCCTGCTTGAGACTATACAAACTTTTCTTCAACCGATATTTAAGATTTTCTTTACCTTTAGCTATAAATCCTTCTGACTGCTCCATATATATTTCCTCTTCAAGGTCACCATGGAAAAAAGTTGTCTTCACATCAAGTTGTTCAATCTCCAAATTCATACCGGCTGTCAAGCCTAACACAACTTGGATTGAAGACATTTTAACCACAGGTGAGAAGATTTCTTCAAAATCAATACTTTTCTTCTAACCAAACCATTTCACAACCAACCTTGCCTTGTACCTTCACTGCAAACTATTTGGTTCAACCTTTAGTCTAAGCATGCTTTTGTTCTTCAGTGCTTTCTTGCCCTTAGGCAACTCTACTAGATCATAGGTGTTGTTCTTATGCAAAGATTTAATCTCTTCTTGTATAGCTTTAACCACTGATTTTTCTGATCAAGTAGCAGAACCTCCCGATAACTTTCTAGCTCTCCCCTATCAGAAAGTAACACATACTTATTACTAGAATACTTCTTGGAAGGTTGGCGCTCTCTAGTAAATCTTCTCAATCCTTTTTATGCTGGCACCTCGAGAGGAACATTCTCTTGATTTTGATCTAGTTCTGCATCCCCCTGTGTAGAAGCTTCATCATGTCTGTCTCCTATAGTGTCATGTTCTTCTTGCAATTTTCTCTGTGATCATCATGTACCACAGAGTTTGGTACATGTGGAACTGAACTAATTTGTTCTTCATTGACTGTATTTGGCTTCTTAGTCCGACCCAAATCTTTAATGGTTTCATTTTCAAAGAATACAACATCTCTGACCCTGATAATCTTTTTGTTCACACGACACACAATCTGTACCCAAATTCTTCATGTGCATAGCCTAAGAAGATACACTGCTTTGCTTTGCTATCAAGTTTGGACCTTTCATCTTTAGGAATATGAATAGAAACTAGACGGCCAAAAACTCTTAAGTGATCAAGAGATATATCTTTCTCTGTCCAAAAGTTCTGTAGAACATCGCCATTCAAAGGAACTGATGGAGAAAGATTAATCAAATCAACTGCTGTCCTCATTGCCTCATCCCATAAGTACTTAGACAGTTTTGTATGAGAGAGCATACATATGATTTTCTCAAAAGTAGTCTTGTTTATTCTCTCTGCTACCTCATTTTGTTGTGGGGTCTTTGGAATAGTTTTCTCAAGCTTGATGCCATATCTTCTACAGTACTCTTCAAATGGCCCTTTGTATTCACCACCGTTATCTGCTCTGACACATTTTAACTGTCTTCCAGTTTCTCTTTCAACTTTCAAATGAAATTCTTTAAATACTTTTAGCACCTGATCTTTAGATTTCAAAGAATATGCAAGCACTTTTCTAGAATGATCATCAATAAATATAACATAAAGCTACGCAAGTGATCTGCAATACTATTACTATCCCAGTACTTTAAATTTACAAGCCTTTTGATCGCAAAGGCTTTGTACTGTGCCATCTTTCTTTTATAAAGACATTTTATTTTCTACTAAAGACTATATGCATCTACTTCTTTGGCTATATGATGGATGACACTCTGATCAACCCACTGTCTAATTTGTCCAGTAGCCTTTCTATTCAATTTTTTCCAATCCTTATCAATTTTAAAATCGG
The DNA here is from genome assembly GCF_002742605.1 of Olea europaea var. sylvestris. NCBI lineage: Eukaryota > Viridiplantae > Streptophyta > Magnoliopsida > Lamiales > Oleaceae > Olea > Olea europaea. Next base: position 30,193,886 of record NC_036254.1, read on the forward strand.
GTTGCTTGCCATTCAATTCAATAGGATCAAACAAATCTTTGCAATACAAAATATCCTCCATTCTAGTCTTCCAAATAGAATAATTGGAAGATGTGAGTTTAACCATGCCACTAGCCGAATCCTCCATTTTAATTCTCACAATAATCACAAAGACTCAACCAAAGCTCTGATACCACTTTGTTGGGGGTCAAACTAATAACATAACTAAGCAGCGGAAACAATTTCAACCCCTTCAATAAGCAGAATTAAAATGTGGCAATAATATCCAACTCCAACTCACACACACTTGTAGGAATTTAAAGATAGAACACAAATGATTTGTTCACTAGGGAAACCCTTCAGTGTGAAGGAAAAATTCCAGGACCTAGTCCAGTAAAAACCATCCACTATCAAAATTAATGGGATACATAGTTAACCTTCTCCAAATCACAGTCTAGAGGCTACCAATGCATCAAGAACACATATAGTTCTTGGATACCAACAACAACAATAACCAAAATAAATACACACAATAATAAGGAGAAAATCTCACTAAACTAGTGTGCACAGTCCAGAGAAATGGAGAGGAATCTGGATGATCGGCTTTAGTCAAAACGTAGCCCTTTGCGCCAGGAATAACATACTGAAATATCAGCTTAATCGGACCACAAACAAGCCTCCATCATTGGCGAAGAAGCTGAAGAACCAAAGTCTCTCTCTCTCTTTCATCCGTCTCTTTGCCTTTGTTGTAATTTTTGTGTCTCCAGAAATGAAGCCTCGTTTTCTACCTCTATATTGGAATGGACTTGGGGCTTTTAACTGGGTTGGGCCCAAATGGGCCAAGAAAGAGCAAGTCCCTCAAGTGGAGGAAAAGCCACATGCCCCAAAGTGATGAGATGGATGGAGTGAACCTCCCTTACGTTGGCCAAAACTGAACATAGATGGATGTTTCAAGTATATTCTTTGTGTTATAATATTTGGTTCATATAAAGTGAAACATATGTTTACTAGAATAAATAGGGTAATGATAGAGCGGAGCGCACTAAACGACATTGGCCTCTATGGTTCTAATTTACTGTTTATTTGTTAGGGATGTCTATAGGTTAGGGATGCGAGGTAAATGCTATTGTGGTATGGTACAAGAGTATTTTAGAAATTTTTCCTAAAACTCTTGTTTGGACTAGAGCTAGGGTTAGTATATAGATGATGTAACCTTATTATTCTTACATAATAAAGATCATAGTCGCTTCCTTTTCGTGGATGTAGGCACATCACCAAACCACTTAAATCTATGTTCTTATTTCTTTGTCGATTTCATATTTTTCATCATTATTATTGTTGCTCAAATCACAAGAAGTTGCTATCAAATGATTCAAGAGAAACAAAGAAGGCGATGTCTTTTTTGAATTCCACGACTTCTATCACAATAATGTTCCTGTTGACCTCGCAAATTAGACCCTCCACGTGGCCAACCGATAGCTACTCCACGTATTCTCCCTTTGCACACTCAACGCATGGTCAGATGCACACGGTCGGAACCAGCGGAGGTGGTGGCGACCTCATACACTCTGACTGTCAAGTTAGCCTCAGGTGATCGGAACAATATCAATGTTGTGCAAAATAGTGGGGAGGAGAATATATATTTGCTTGTTATGGAAAGCTATGTTGTAAGAGTTCATTACCTTTGCCTCTTGTCAAACCTTGGGTATTTATAGATGAGGAGAACCGTTGGATGTGGGACACGTGTATGCATCTGGCGGTGTGAGGCGTCTGCTCATATGCTTCAATCAGTCGCATCTATAGAATGGGTGAGTAATTACTTCTCTCGAGTTGAGTTGACATAAAGTTGATACGTCACATCAACTAGGCTTCTAGAGATGTCAAATCAATTAAACCTTAGGGGCAGAAAGGATCCCGACATAGATCTCTTTCTGAAATTGGCGACAGATCCTGACAGAAGTCCTCCGAATGCGCCTCCGCTTCAGGGGCTAGGACGCTTCAGTCGATTCAGCAGAATTGTCTATGCCTTACGGTGTGTTAGTAGATCGACAACATTGGTGGTGAAGTCACTTCGGAACCACTTCGGATGGGTGCTAAACACCTCATAATAGGCAGAGGTAGACTCTCCGAAGTGGTTCGGGTAGGGGCGTAACAGTGGTCCCCCCAAGTTTAGGCATGAATAATTATATCATGGGTGGACTTATTTTCACGATCGAGTATATCTGCCTCAGGACAGGAACCTCGATTTGTGAGAGCTTGTGGGTTGCTTTTCCATTTTTACCGAAGAGATGTAGGTCGGGAAATATTTTTGACAGATGTGATAAAGCTTTATCATTGACCAAGGAAAGAACTTATCTGTAACCGATGTGCTGGCCTATAGGACGATTCGATGGGAGGCAGCCAAAGCTTTGTAAAGCTTAGGAGGGAACGCAGCCACCGAGGCGATGACTCACAGGGGACTCTGCCTCAGGTGCATCTAAGTTTTGTAAAGTTGAGTGAGGAACTCATCTACCACTGGTGCATTGACCCACAGGGGACGACGCGTTGGGAGATAACTAAAGCTTTGTAAAGCTTAGGAGGGAACGCAACTACCAAGGCGATGACCCACAGGGGACTCCTCGTCAGGTGCATCTAAACTTTGTAAAGTTGAGTGAGGAGCTCATCTGCCACCAGTGCGCTGACCCATAGGGAAGATGCCTTGGGAGATGGCTAAAGCTTTATAAAGCTTAGGAGGGAACGCAGCTACCGAGGCGATGACCCACAGGGGACTCTGCGTCAGGTGCGTCTAAACTTTGTAAAGCTGAGTGAGGAGCTCATCTGCTACCTTTATGCTGACTCACAGGGGACGACGCGTTGGGAGATGGCTGAAACTTTATAAAGCTTAGGAGAAAATGCAGCTACCAAGGCAATGACCCATAGGGGACTCCGCGTTAGGTGCGTCTAAACTTTGTAAAGCTGAGTGAGGAGCTCAATCTAAGGCAAGCATCTCTGACGTTAAATGATTTGACAGCTGTCGCGTATTTCCAAGGCGACAGTTGGGTGTGATGCCCATTCCCAAAAAAGACTACTACGGCTACTTATTGTAGACGGCTGATGGTGATCGAGGCAATGCGTTTCGCGTGAGCGTGAAGGTCACAACTAGATCTTAGGCGTAGACCAAATCTGACGTTTCATTTCAACGGCCTAGATTGATGATGCGACGAACGGCCTAGAATGATTGCATTTGAATTCAACAGTGGAGATCAACTGATACGCTTTATAAAGGGCGGATTTGAGCGTTTTTGGAGCTTTTCACTTTTACGAAATCAAAAACCCCATTTGCTCTTAAAATCTTTGCATTTTCCGGTGTCCTTCAAGCACTTTCCGACGAGAAATCCCAGTTTCTGGTGACTAACGTTGTTCCTTGACCATTTTCGGCTGCGGGACACTCTATTTCAAAAGTTTTAGTAAGTATTTGAAACTTTTCATTTCTGAAAATGGCTTCTGAGGATAGTGGTAGCTTGGGAAGGGGGTTGGAACTAGTGAGGATGGACGAGCCCATTTTGGCGACTTCTCTGAAATAGCCGAAGCGATTATTAGGGGGAGAACATATGGAAGAGACCAGATAGCCCAGTAGACACATCTGTGTATTGGGGGGCATCGGATAAATCCTCTAAGCTAAAGGGTGCCGACCTGGAAAGACTTAGGGTTGAATATAGAATCCCAGATAGTGTAGATCTGATCCTATCTGAACCTGATGAGTGGGCCTGCTACCCTAGGTCAGGGTGCATGGCAATCAATGAGGCGATCCTTAGGGCTGGTCTTAGGCTCCCAATCCACCCTTTCTTCCGTATGGTACTTAGGTCATATGGCCTAGAGCCAAATGGTGGGCTCCTAAATGTTGTGGAAGGAGGCGTCGCTTGGGGTAGAGATGCCTTTTTCTGTATTCTAGACCCGCTACATCCCCAAGGTAGCAGTTGGGGGGATAAGACCAGGGGCTGGTACTACTTGACCTCATGGGGTTCCCACACTTCATTCGTGCTTGATCTGTCGAGCTCCATTAAGGAGTGGAAGAGCTCGTGGTGCTGGGTTGTCGGGAGATGGGACACGATGGAGGGGGACCCCCTGGCGCCTCTTACGGTCCCCACGAAGTATTCAACACTTAGTGAGTACTGTGGTTTTGTGTTTTTTCTTTATTCTTCTTCGGTTCGGTTCTTAACTACTCGATTTGTTTTGGAAGGCACTCTTTCTCGGTGCGAGTTATCCACTGACGACTTCGACATCATCTGCATCATTTACCAGCTACCTCCAAAGAGGAGACCATACCACCAGCTGATCAGAAAAAACATCCACGTCGTGACGCACGACTTGATGGCCTCTCAACGTAAATATCTCGAAGCGAATATCTTTCAGTACTTTTCGAACTATTTACACTTGTACTAAAGTACTTGTTCCCTTGCAGATAATTTTAACAAGAAGCTACCTCTAAGGCCAGACTTCAAAACCATCCAAAAGATGATGGCAGAGGCGAGAACCCTGAAGACCTCCTCCTCTACGTACAAAAAGCAGATGGAGGATCCGATGGATGCCAGGGAAAGGCTCCAGCCTCCGACCGTGAAGGAGGTGGCGGAGGACCTAGACTCAAACATGCTGCGGAAGGGCAAGACGTATGCTGCCCCCTTGAAGTGCCCAACTGTGGCGAGGTTGCCTCCGGCTCTGAGGTAGACAACAATTCCTACAGAGGTGGTCATCCCAGAGAAGACGCTTGCACTATCAGAGGCTTCTCCTGCCCCGGCCACATCGCCAATAGCTGCTGTGCCCATTACCCAAGTGGCGGGGCAGCCAAAGAGGAAAAGGGCCCGTCCCTTGAAGGAGGCGGACTTCTTGAGCACCAATTCAGAGGAGCCAGTGAAAGAAGTACCGGAGGCTCTTTCTCCAGAGACGACCACGATGGTGGTGGTCCACAATAAGTATTGGATCGAGGAATGGAGAGATCACACGGCCTCCTGCACTACCAAGGACTTGGTTGAGGCCAACAGTGCTTGTGTGGCTCGGGCTTTAAGCACAAGCATCCAACTTGAGGGCTTGGTGAAAGACCTCAACGCTAAGAGAGAGGACCTCGCCAAGCGCATTGAGGAGGCGATGCAATATGGTGACACAGTGAGGGAGGCCCGGGCCAAAGTCGAGGAGGAAGAGAGAGGAAGGAAAGAGGCTGAGGCCCAGTTGGCAACTGCCAAGGGGGACATAGAGCGGCTGAAGAAGGGGCTCTATGAAGTGGAGTGCTAGGTGGCTGCTATTACTTGAAGAGTTGATCATGCAAACGAGCACCACCAGCTCTCCATGGAGGCTCAGGAGGCCTCTAATAAAGAAAATGCAGAGTTGAGGCAGAGGGTAGATGCCCAAGCTGAGGAGATCGCCTCTCTGAAGGAGGAGCTGAAGTCGGCAGGGGAGGTGGCTGTACAGAACTTCATCGATCACTTCGAAGAGCACCCCCTGTACGATGACTTTGCAAACTTCTGGGCTTCCTGGAGCACCCAAGGATTATTGGGTCGGCTGAAAGAGGTCCATCCTACTCTAGACATTTCCTCGTTAGAGGTAGAGTTTGGTGGGCCTACTGGAGGTCGGCCTGAGAGGTTCGTCGAGGATGCTCCAGAGGCCCATGGGGCAAGCGAGGCGAAGGCCGGGGAGGAAGATGTCCCCGTAGAATAGAGTTAATCTTTGTAATGGCCTCGGTCTCTTTTGTAATCCAATTTCAAATTAATGAAGTGAAATTTTTATCAAGTATTGTTGCTTCTGCTTTTTTCATTGTGTTGAGCTGTTTAAACTTGAGTATATAAATGACAATCACTTAAGTAAACATGAAGCGCCATTTACCAATAACCGGTTAATAACAGAATATCGGACTAATTAACATATTGAAGAGCTGAGGTAACAATTTACTAACCGATGTGACATTACTTAGAGAAGTTACATCACCCTTCACTAAAGCATTTTCAGCACTTAGTAAGATAGGAAAGTTGCAAATGAGATCCGATCGTGACACGTTTATTAGACAACATTGAGATCGGATCGAAACATAAGTTCATCATTGATAGTACTTCCTCAAGTGTTCGATGTTTCATTGATGAGGCAGTGCTTTCCCTGCCATGTCTTCAATTTCAAAAGTGTCAGGTCAGGATTCCCTTCGAATCCGGTAAGGAACCTCCCAGTTCGGTCCCAACACTCCGGACCCAATTGGCTTTGATGATTGGAAGACCCTTCTAAGGACGAGGTTTCCTAAGCGAAGAGTCTGATTTCTGACCTTGGAGTTATAATAGGGGCTCATCTTTCTATGGTACTTTGCCAATTTCACCCGGGAGGTATCCCTCCTTTTTCAAGAAGGTAGAGTTCGCTCATTTGAGCCTCATTGTTATTGATCTCATTGAAGTTTATTCGACGGTGCGATCAGACTCCTACCTCGACCGGGCTCATGGTCTCGGCTCCGTAGGTCATTGAGAAGGGTGTCTCCCCTGTTGCAGTTCGGCTAGTTGTTCTGATGGCCCAAAGGACGTGGGGAAGCTCATCGATCGAAGCCTCCTTCGAGGTGTCAAGTTTTCTTTTCAGGGTATGCTTGATTGTTTTGTTTACTGTCTCAACTTGCCCATTTGCTTGTGGGTGATGAGGCGTTGAGAAATCCTTCTTTATGCCCAGTTCGTCGCATAAGTCTCGCATTTTCTTGTTGTCGAACTGTCTTCCGTTGTCAGTTACTAAGGAGTGGGGAATGCCGAACCTGCAAATGATGTTCTTCCAGACGAATTTTGTAGTATTCACCTTGGTGATCTTGGCAAGAGGTTCACCTTCGACCCACTTGGTGAAATAGTCGATGGCGACAATGGCAAAAGTCGTGCTTCCTCTTCATTTTGGGAGTGGACAAATGAAGTCGATGCCCCATTTGGCGAACGGCAAAGGGCTAGTCACTACGAAGAGGCTCCGAGAAGGTTGCTTTTGAATATTTGAGAAGCGCTGGCACTTATCACATTTTTGGACAAACTGGCAATCATCCCTTTTCAGTGTCGGCCAAAAGCAGCCTTGCCGGAGTACTTTGTGTGCCAAAGCTGTTCCTCCAGAGTGATTCCCGCAGATTTTCTCATTGATTTCCCTGAGTATATACATGGCCTCTTCGCCTCCTACACATCGGAGAAGTGGCGAGGCGAAGCCTCTTTTGTAGAGGACATCTTCTTGTAGGACGAAGTATGCAACCCTTCTTCTAACTTCCTTGCCTCTCTTTTAGAAGCTGGTAGTGATTGGTCCTTAAGATAGGTGATGATGGGTTGCATCCATAACGGGGTGCTTTCTATCCATAGTACCTCTTCACCTTCGGAAATGGAGGGCTTCGATAAGTGTTCAATGGGGACAACCTTTAGTAGCTCTGAATCCTTGCTGCTGGCCAATTTTGACAGGGCATCCACATGAGTATTCTCTAGGCGTGGGACTTGAATCAGCTCGAACCTTTCAATGAGGAACTAGGTCCAGAACCAATTTCAAGTATGCAACCATGCTACTGTCTTTGGCAGCGAAGTTTCCATTGACCCGACTCACTACAAGCTGAGAATCGCTGCTTGCTAGGAGCCTTCTGACCTACATTTCCTTCCCCAGTCTAAGGCCTGCTAGAAGGGCCTCATATTCAGCAGCGTTATTCGAGGCTTTGAAGTCGAACCTTACTGCAAAATTTGGTTTGTGGCCTTCAGGGCTTTTCAAGAAGATCCTTGCCCCGGAGCCAGCCTCTCCCGAGGATCATCTACGAACAGTTTCCACGTTGGGGGCTCGGCTAGTTTCATTGTTGCCTCCATTTCTGGAGTTTTGGTAAACTCAGCCACAAAATCTGCAAGGGTTTGACCCTTGATGGCATGTCGAGGTCGGAACAGTATGTCGAACTCACTAAGCTCGATCGCCCATTTTAGCAGGCGTCCTGATGCATCTATTCTCTACATCACTTACTTCAATGGGAAGTTGGCGAGAACTTCAATTGAGTGGGCTTGAAAGTATGGCCTCAATTTCCTTAAGGCTATGATGAAAGCAAGTGCCAGTTTCTCCATGTCTGGGTTGTATGTTTTAGCTGGGAGGAGTGCTTTGCTGACATAGTATACCTGTTACTGGTGCTCATTTTCTTCTCTGACTAGGACAGCATCGACTGCCTCTTCCGAAACTGCCAAGTACAGTAGTAGCGGCTCTTCTGGTTGAGGTTTTGACAATAGGTTGCCTCTCCTAAGTGCTTTTTCAGCGCTTGGAAGGCTTTTTCGCACTCAGAAGTCCATTAGAACTTCTTTCCTTGCTTCAGCACATTGAAGAAAGGTAAGCTCTTATACGTAGCTCTCGAGATGAAGTGACTGAGTGCGGCTATCCGACCATTGAAGCTTTGGACCTCCTTTGGTTTCTGAGGTGACCTCATTTCAAGTAAGGCCATTATCTTCACTGGGTTCGCTTCGATTCCTCTTTGGTTTACAATATATGCCAAAAACTGACCCGAAGCCACTCCAAAGGTGCACTTGAAGGGATTCAACTTCATTTTCTATTTTTTAAGTATCTGAAAGGTTTGGTCGAGGTGACTTACGTGTTCATTGGCCCGGAGGCTTTTGACTAGCATGTTGTCCACGTAGATCTCCATGGTTTTGCTAATGAGTTCGGTAAACATCAAGTTGACCAGCCTTTGATATGTAGCTCCAGCATTTTTCAATCCGAAGGGCATGACTTTGTCGTAGTACAGTCCTTTGTCTGTGATGAATAATGTAACCTCCTCATTAGGTTGGAACGTGGATATCTGGTTATACCCTGAGTATGCACTCATGTAGCTCAAGAGTTCATGTCCGGTGGTGGAATCCACAAGTTGGTCTATCCTTGGAAGTGGGAAGCTGTCTTTAGGGCATGCCTTATTTAAGTTTGTGAAGTCTATGCACATCCTCCACTTTTCGCTGGGCTTTTTCACCAGGACCGGGTTGGATATCCACTACGGATAGATGGCTTCTCTGATGAAGCCACTGTGGCTAAGTTTGTGTACTTCATCTTTCAGCGCCTCATACCGTTCCTTGTTGAGGGCACGTCTTTTCTGCCTATGTGGGGGGAGGGGGGCATATGAGGAGTTGATGTTAAGATGATGACAACTGATCATTGGATCTATTCCCACCATGTCTTCATGCTTCCAAGCGAAGACATCCAAGTTCCTTTTCAGGAAGCTCACCATTTCTTCTTTTGCTTTGGTGGACAGTGCCTTTCCTATTCGCAGGACCTAACTGGGGTCCTCTGGGTTGGCGAAGAAGGTTTCAAGTTCTTCCATTGGGGTTGCATTTGGCTCGGAGTCAATTATCCGAGGATTTAATTCATCAAGAGGGTGCCCTTCTTCACGGGCCCTTTCCATGTCGATGTCTTCCTCCTGTTCGGAGGTATGCCCTTGTTCAGGGGCGTCGAGCATTTCCACGTCCAAATTGGGTTCACTGTCAACTTCAGTTATGATCACGTTAACAGTTGGGGCTTCAATTTTCGCAGAGAGTTTAAGTAACATGCCCTGGAGCCCATCTGGTCGCCTCGTACCGTAGCAATCCCATGTTCAGTTGGGAATTCATATACAAGTAGTGGATGGAGGTGACAGCCCAAAGATCCTTCAAGGTGGGTCTGCCCAATACTCCATGGTAGGCTAATCTGTGGTCTACCACCAAGAATTTCATGAAGTGTTGAGCCACTAGAGGAGCTGAACTTATCTCGATGGGCATAGTAATCCACACTCGTAGGATGATACTGTCTACAGTATATTAGAATAGTGGATCGATCATGGGGATCACCCCATGTTCAATTTGCATCTTGTCGAAGGTGGAGCCGAACAGTATATTCACTGAACTGCCATTGTCGACGAGCACACGCTTGAGCCCCTTTCTTGCCACTACGGCTCTCACAACCAATGCGTCACAATGGGGATGGTGAACTCCTTGTGCATCTTCTTGGGAGAAGGTGATTGGGGCCATCCTATTGGCCTCTTGGGACTCGTTGACAATGTAAGTGAGCATTGGTGGGTTCTTTGCTTCCCTTGTGTAATTCCTTTGGGCGTTCCTGGTGTTGCCACCGATGTGAGGTCCCCCAATGATCGTGTCGATCTCCCTGATGATTTGGCCTCCAGAAATGGGGCCTGATCTCTCTGTCTGGACTCTTTTCGATCCCTTGATTCTCTTCTTCGGGGTGACTGCTCTCTGTGCCTTCTCTCTTCCCTGTTTGGGGAGGCGGATCTGCGAAGATATTCGTTACTCCTGGAGGGATGTGGGTCGTTTCGATCTGAGCGTCGAGGAGTGTCTCTGCACTCGTTGGTGTCATACCCATAGAGTTGGTGGAAAGTGCAAAACATTGCCCCTTCCAAGGGCCTGTTTGACCATTTCTTCCTCTTCTTTTTATTATTATCAATTCCTCCAGATGGCCCTGCTTCGCCAGGAAAATTCTCGTATGTCAATACCGGCACTGTATTTAGTGTGGCAGAAGCCAGTGCCTGTCTAGAAGTGGGAACTATTGTATGCCCTGCTTGGGTCCATTGCTGAGTGACAAGGTGTGCTGCGGGTCCTCGACCTACCTACCTCTGAGGCGGAGGGAGTCCTCGTGCGGCACGATTTCGGTGATCAATCATCTCTTCACTGACGATCTTCACTCTCATCATTTCTACCAGCTTGTCATAAGTGGTGGGATTTTTGCTGCGCACATTCCTCCAGAACAAAGTGTTTATGTTGAGGCCGCCTTTCAAGGCTGAAAGGGCTTCTCTGTCAGTGACCTGCTCGCAGTACGTGATTTCGTTTGTAAACCTGGCGAGATAGCTTTTCAGATTCTCTCCAGGGGCCTGTCTCATATCTTGCAAGCGTTGCACCGGGGCCTCTCCTTCTCTGCATGAGAGGTACTGGTTCAAGAATGCCTTCTTCAAATCTGGCCAACTCCTAATGCTCAGGGAAGGAAGTTTGCTATACCACACTTCAGCAGCCCCGCCCAGGGTTAAGTGGAAGGCTCTGCACTTCAAAGAAGGCGAGACTCCTCTGAGGCTCATCTGTGTCATGTACTTGGTGATGTGCTTTTTCGGGTCCCCCTTTCATTCATACTTGGGGATCTTAGGGGGCATGAAATTCGGAGGCATTGGGAAGCTTCGGATTTCCCTTGAGAAAGAGAGGTTATCATCATCATCATCATCGTCAATTTCATAAGATCGACAATGTCCATCTGACCCTTCATCATCTTGAATGTTCTGGGGAGGTGGAGGTGCTTCTCCTCTACTGCCCCAATCAACTAAGTCCCTTCTCTCTTTCCTATTTCTAGGAGGAGGAGGTGTTTATTCTTGCTCCTCTTCTTGCGGAACTGATCTTCGCACTGAGCGAACCCTATTACTAGGGTCTTGCCCTATTTGGTCAAAGACGCTGACTGACCTTTGTACTTCATATTTTTGAGGGAAATTGTCCCCCAATTGTGGTTCTGCTGGCTGGCTCCCTTACACATAGGATGTGGCTTCTGCGCCCACTTCTCTTTCGAGGGAGCGTTCTCTGTGCTAGCTCTTATGGCCTCAGGAACGAGACACTGGGGTTTCCTGAACTAGGTAAGATCTTTGGGGCATTTGAGAGCCCTGGTGACCTCGGGCTTGCATGAGGAGTTCATGCATCGCCATATTCTGAGCTGCAATGTCTTTCATGCCCACAGCTATTTGAGTCATTCCTTCAGTGAGCATGACTGTTCTTTCACCTCGACGACGCTCGTGATGGGGTCTCTGGTGGGTGACATTGTTACAGAGCACCTCTTCTTCAGAGGCCTCTCTCATAGGATTGTCGTCTTCATGGTTGGAACTCATCTTATCTCCGTTTTCAAGGGTGATGAGAACTTGGATTATAACTCGACTTTGCTCTTTTTCAAGAACATGCCCTTTTAAGGGTAAATCGCTAGTTTTCGGTGGTTTCTCCGATGGAGAATGCATAACTTCGGACAGGAATTTTTCCACAGATGACGCCAATCTGTTGACCTCGCAAATTGGACCCTCCACGTGGCCAACCAATAGCTACTCCACGTATTCCTCCCTCCATACAGTCAACGCACGATCAGATGCACACTGCCGGAACCAGCGGGGGTGGTGGCGGCCGCATACACTCCGACGATCAAGTTAGCCTCAGGTGATCAGAACAATACCAAGGTTGTGCAAAATAGTGGGGAGGAGAATATATATTTGCTTGTTAAGGAAAGCTATGTTGTAAGCGTTTCATTACATTTGTCTCTTGTCAAACCTTGGGTATTTATAGATGAGGAGAACCGTTGGATGTGAGACACGTGTATGCATCTGACGATGTGAGGCGTCTGCTCATAGGCGTCAATCAGCCGCGTCTATAGAGTGGGTGAGTAATTACTTCTCCCGAATTGAGTTGGCATAAAGTTGATACGTCACATCATCTAGACTCATGGAGACGTCAAATCAATTAAATCTTAGGAGCAGATAGGATCCTGACATAGATCTCTTTCTAAAATTGGCGACGGATCCTGACAGAGGTCCTCGGAGTGTGCCTCGGCTTCTGGGGCGAGGATGCTTCGGTCGATTCAGCAGAATTGTCTATGCCTCACAGTGCGTTAGCAGATCGACAACATTGGTGGTGAAGTCACTTCGAAACCACTTTCAAATGGGTGCTGAACACCTCGTAATAGGCAGAGGTAGACTCTCCGAAGTGATTCGGATAGGGGCATAACAGTTCCAATATTGTGGAGCAGAACTCGAGGCACTTTAGTTCCACACTATGCTTCAACAATGGTTTTCCTTTTTTTTTTCTTTTTTTTTTTAAACCTTTTTTTTTTCTTTTTTCTTTTTCCGGCACTTTGGCAGGACTCGACGGAACCATCATCTGCACATTGGAGTAACGCTCTAAAGGACCCTCGTCCAAAACATGGATATTTGACTAAGCTTAAAAGTCGCTTATTTTGCTTTTAAATAACTTTCTATTTCTTAACATGTTTGAATTCGTTCCTTTTTCAACTTGTACATAAACATAATCAATTATTTTTCCCAAAAGACCATGGACGGTTTCAAATTTCTAAGTTCTACAAAAATTTAATATCATTTACTTATAAGCAAACTTATATATCTGGACCACTGCCTGCCAACTTTAACACTTTATGATAGAAAAAAAAAAAAAAAAAAATTATGGGGGAGCATGGCCAGATTTAAAAAGAGAGTTTTGTTCATTTGACCTGGAACTGATGTGGACTGTTTGGATGGAAACCATCCACTAAAAACCATTATTGCCACAAATTCAAAGCTTCGTTTAGTACACAATACTGCTTTAGTAGGACATTGTAATAAAGCGTTAATTTTAACAAGGGTTAAATTCATCAATGACTATATAACTTTATATTTAATGTCATCATGACCATCCAACTTTATACTTAACCCTGTTTGACTCCCATTAATTTTCATTCTATTAATTTTCATTTTTCTCTCTTCTATTTTCAATCACATAATCTTTTATAAAATAATATTACACTTAAATCGAAAATTTTTCCTTATTTCTCAACCACTCATTTTTCAAAAAAATATTATTCTACCCATTTTGTGAAAATTTCCATTTCCACAAAATGGGGACCAAACTGAGGCTTAGTGTCACTATGGCTACAAAATTTGATTTTATTTCACCATGGATACTCAATTTCATATAATGTTTCATTATAATCACCCAATTTAATATAACATTTTATCAAGAATATCTAATTTATTTTTAGTTTCACCATTTTCATTAATTTAACAAGGGATAAAATCGTAACTTTGCATTATATATGAAAAAAAAATAAAAAAATAAAATAAAAACATGATTTAAAATAAAAACATTTTTAAAATAAAATAAAAACTTTTTAAAAATAACATTACTCAGAAAAATAAAATAAAAACATATTTTAAAAAACATTTTTAAATAAAAAAAGTTTTTATTTCTTTTAAAATTTATTTTTTATATATAATATAAAGTTACTATTTTACCTCTTTTAGAATTAGTGAAAATAGAGAAAATAAGTTGGTGGCTATGGTGGAACGTTATATGAAATTAGGTGACTATGGTGAAATAAAATCAAATTGTGTAGCTATGATGACACTAAATATAAAGTTGTGTGACCATAGTGAAACAAAATCAAATTGAGGGGCCATGATGACACTAAGTATAAAGTTGAGTGATCATCGATTGATTTAGTTCGACAAAATTTTTAATAGAGTTATTGAATCAATTTCTTTAGGATGGGAATTACTCAAGTTACCAATAATTACATTAACAATCACTCAACTGAAAAACTCAACCTAAAACATTGTCACTTCTATGTTCCAACATGGGCAAAATAACGTTATTAACTAGTACAAAATGCAGACAAAATCGTGTTTATTGTTGCTAAAGATGTAATTGTCAAATACATTTTCTCCATATTTATTCAATTTTAATAAAAACCGTCCTTGGTGAAACTTCGTATGTTTGTTGACAAATTTTAGAAGATAGTGCATTTTTTTGGCCTCAGATGCTAGTTATTCTTCTAGTGGATATATATCGACGTTGAAATTTAGGCACCGTTTGGTAGGAATTTTTTGTCCCAAAAAATTGATTTTTTGACTGTTATTTTACTATTCAAGCCGTAATTTTTGACTTCTTTTCTCACATGTGGACCCCACTTTTCTTCTAACGATCAAAAAATCAATTCTCAAAATCTCTACCAAACGGACCCTTAATAGTGACACATGATTTTACATTAACATTTCGAGCCAAATAATTGTTATACGTTTGAAACTTCAATAACTACTTGTGTCAGAACATTACTTCGATGATCATTTTGAAACTTTTATAGCAAACTTTAGTTACCGTTGCTCAAATTAATATGCATTATAAATAATATTTTAACTTTTTTTTTTAAAATCCCGAGGAGGCTAGAAAACAGCCTGTTGATGAACGGAACGGATAGGAACAACTCTCAACTGTTACAATGCACCTAACATGTTCAATCTTGATGATGACTCAATTATAGACCATATGCAGGGCCCATAAAGCTATTAAATCACTGTCTTCCTCCCATTTCGATTAAGATTTTTCATTCTCAAATAAGAACAAAACAGAAATCTTCATTATAACATCAATGTCTTGTATGCTCGATTCAAATGATCAGGACACAATTAAATAAAAGAGACATGCAATTGAAGTTATCAGTTTATCCTGTCGCAAATAGGTTGCACAATAAAAACCATTTCATTTATAATTTTATATAACCATTGAAAATGTACAACAAACCGCCATTATAAATTAAAAATTACAAAAACACGACACTTTTGACAAGCACCGTACCATGAATCAATACATATTTTCGAACATCAAGCAATCCCAAGATGATTGTATATACCTTTCATTTCTTTTCTCTAATGCAATATAAATATCTGTAATAGTGTTTTGGATATTATGTACATACCTTCGTCACACTCGAATGGCACCGTTATTTATAGTGTTCGTATTAGGGTTTGAATCAAGTAGGGTCTCGAGAGAACGGTTTTTCCTATTCCGAGCCCTGCCTGACTCCTTTAATAGCTCGGCCAGCCTCTTCTTCTCATCTTCCACGTCCGGATTTGCTGTCCCAAGCTTTTCCTCTCTCATTCCAACAATAAGTTCAAGAATTTCAATTGCATCATCTAATCTGTATAAAGAATAAAAATTAGCAAGACGTCACAAATTCGGACACTTAGGAAATACTAATTCAGTCTCATCTCTCATAAAATCATCCTATAAAACAATGTCCATCTAATCTAAGGGCTTGTCTGGGATAGCTTCTGCTTTAACATTTTATAGAACAGCTCCGGAGAAAGCCAAAAAGCAAATGTAAAACTTCTGTGTGATGCAAATTGGTCCATTCAATCTAGAACTCATTGGTGAATAGAGATCCTATTTAAGTACCTCCCAATTGCATCATAGGTGCCAGCAAGATTACTATAAACTCCAAGTGTATCAGGGTGATACGGTCCATATTCTTGCTCCAGTATGCCCCTTGCTTCTTCAAACAATTGGACAGCTTCATTAATCGCATAACGCTGCACACAAGCTAGCCCCATTTGGTTAAGTGCAATCCCAAAGAAAGCAGATTTCTTCTCCCCACTTGCACGGAGCTTTGTAGTCGCACTTTTAAACGAGGAGTAGGACTCTGAGTAGTTTCCTAACATATAATACATAACTCCCATTTGCGCTTCGATTCCAGCAACCGTGTTTTGCTGACCAGGTGCATCACTGTATATCTTTAGTGCCTTCTTCAGCAACTTAAGTGCATGGTCGAGCTCGTTCATTGACTCGTAAATAGCAGATATATCAGTTAGACCACTAGCGATCTCTTCTGGAGCAATCCCTGGTATGGGTTTTTCGTAAATTCGAAGAGCATTCTCACAGTACGACCTCGAGTCCCTTAACTTTCCCGTCTTGTTATACAAGTCAGCCAGACGGACAAAAACTGATGCAACCGCTGGATGGTTTTCTCCTTTACCCGCCTTGAGAGATGTAAGTGCTTTCTGATAAGCAAAAATTGCCTCATCATACCTGTTTAAGGATAAGTACGTGTCTCCAATGCTGCAATCGACAGATGCCACTTCAGATTCCTGTCCATTAGCCACCATGGCCATGCTGGCTAATACAAGATGCTCGAGAGCAGTTTCGTGATCTCCCTTTGACTCACAGATCATCCCCATGAGTCTCCTATCGGCTGCCTCTTCAAGGGAAGCTGGTGAACCATTCTCTCTGTGGATGTCAAGGGCCATATGACAAAGCTTCTGAGCTTCATCAAACTGCATTGCTTGAATGTGAGCTTCAGCCAAATACCTACATGTCTCACCGACTCTAGGATCGAGCTCTCCAAGAATTTGTTTTTGGACTTCCAAACCTGTCGTGTAACTCGAAATTGAATTCTCAAGTTGCCCCAACATGGCATAGGTGTCCCCTAACTGCATATAACCAGCAAATTTAGCGAGGGCATGGTTGTCGCCTTCCTCAATTGTGGGAATCTCGATCGAATGCTCCAGAATTGGGATAGCCTCACTGTACTGGCCTAAGGTACAGTGTATTGCTGCAATGACGTGCAAACACATGACAACATCTAAACTTGGCTTCCCATCGGCACATTTCTCAAATGACTTTGCTGCACGGAGAGCTAAGCCAAGAGCTCTCCTTGGATTATCTCCTGAAGACATCAAATCCCTTGCTTGTTTGAGCAGAAATGGACCAAGATCCGGATTGTCTGAACCTGCTTCGGATGGATCCTCAATTCCATTTTGCAATTTCAGACTCCCAAAAACTGAATTCTTGTTCTTTTTTATTTTTCCGGCACTATTCTCACTCCGCGGAGGTTTCTCCGGATTTCTGATCTTAGGACTCGATTTTGCAGAAACTTCAGATTCCACCTGCAAATGAGAAGCCTTCCTTGACTGTGCAGAAGGGGTACTTGTACTTGCACTTGCAGATATGGAATTATCCAATTTCCCGGCGGATAAACTTTCTTTCTTGGATCCAGAATCACTATGATGATCACCATTCTCTGGCTTATGCACCGCTTCGTCTTCTTCAATTATCTCCACCTCCACCATCTCTCCTCCCACAAGATGGCGCAACTCTGAATCAATCCGAGACTCCTCACCATCCGATCCAAAACTAGGCCTCGATGGTGATTGATCAGAACTCCGCATCTCACATACGTTTTCATAAAGCTGCTCAATAGATGTCTCCTCCACACCATCAATTGGGTGGGACGGGTGTCCCACGTCCCCATTCGGAGGACATTCGGAAGTCAAACCACCATTAGCAGAGTTATTTTCAGCTGGATTCTCTTCATGATGTGCAGCAGTTCCATTCTCATTTACTTCATGAATCCCATCCATAACAATTCAAGTTGTATTGCAATACAGAAAAAGTCAAAAAATCCCCCTACAAAATCCCCAAAATACACGACAGTAATTTAGAGAAAACAAATCAAACATGTAAACAGATGAACACTCTCATTCATACAACAAGAAAGTCCATACAACAGATCCAATATTATATCATGTCTTTATGAAAATTGACAACATTTAAACTGACTACAGAAATGATCAAAAGAACTATAAAGTTTCTTGAATTCTCCTGCAGATCTTCACATATTCAACTAAGCTTATCCAGATTCAATAAACCCACAAACAAAACACATTATTAAGTGAAAGAAACAGCATAGTAACTATGTAAAACCAAAGATAAATCAAGAAAATGACAGAACAGAAGTATTGAACAGAACAATAAAAATTAAGAAAACCAGAAACAGATTAAAGAAAGATTATACCTTTAGCAAAAGCCCAACAGAGGGTGCTTCTAGTATGTTAAAGGAGGGGAAAAATTATTGTCTTTTGATGGATTTTCAAAAGAGTGGGTCTGACTATATAGAAGTTTAATAGGGGGGTGAACGGGACAGAGGTGGATTTATGAAAAGACTGAGGGTAGATTACAGATTTCACGTGAAGGGAATTTTTTATGGTAAAGTGCAGAGGTGGAATGTCAGATGAAAGGAGAAGGGGACTTGTCTCCAACCTTTTTTGCCTGCAACCGTCGGGTTGTTCTGGATGTGTTTCCCGTATAAACGGTGTATGCCAGGTGGCATTTTTTGGTTGGTAGGATTTTGAAATGACTTTTATGCCCTTTGAAGTTTGTGGTTGGATATTTTTGAATGGAAATACTACAATTGGTTCTCATATCCTTTTTGAATCCCAAATTTATTTGTCAAAATTAGGGTTGGTTCCTTATCTTTAAATGTGAAATTCAAATCCTCGATCTATTTAAATATTTGAATATAAATCCTTATTTGCGACCCCATTTTCTTAAAATTTATTTTTCATAAACTCATTTTCAACTACAACATTTTATTGGACAAACAACATTTATTGACTTTTCAATCATACATTTAATCAATTTTTATGTTACTAAATTTATTATAAAATTAGGGGCTAAACCTTCATATGACTCACGTCATTAATTTAGACATTAATATTGTACACAACATTTACGTAACTTAAGTTGGAGATAAAATCATCAAATTATTTAATATTTATTTTGATTAGGAGAAAGTCACATGCAATGTTAAAGTTCACATTGACATTTTCTTAACAAGAGGATCAATATTTACATATTTAAATAAATGAGGACTTAGAACCTCGCATCTAAAGGTTAGAGACCCAAAATTACAAGACTTAGAAATGTTGGGAGTCTAAACCAATTTTTCCAGTTTGTTTTATATGACTATTTAATTATTTATACCATTCAAAATTCCAATTGAATGAAAAGTGAAAAAGTGCTATGAGTACATTATGGACACCATACACCAAGAATTATTCAAAGTGAGAACAATCAATCAAGCTTAAGGATGGTAACAGGGCAGGTTGGGGTGTTCGTTTCGACCAAACTTTGCCCTGCCCTAGACGGCACGAGGGCAGGACAACTTTTTGCCCCGTTTAATTTTTTTTTTATTTTTTTAACATTTTCAAAATTTCGAGTTATGTTATAATTAGAGAATAAAATACAAATTCAAAATGGGTTTTTAACGAGTGAATCGTCTCAAAAAGAAAATTATTTTTAATTTTTTTTCCTTCACGAGGTAGCCGTCCAGCCTCGCCCCCCACAAAGGGGCACCCCATCCCGCCAACCCGTTTGGGGACGGGTTTATTTTACCCCATTCGGGATTGGACGGAGCAGATTTTTTTGACATCACTAATCAAGCCACTAAAAGTCGAGTGAAAATGCATGCTATTTATTGTTAAAGAATAAATTAATTTTATACACACATAATTTCAATAAGTAAAATAAAATAAAGAAAATCTCTCTATGCATCCTTCTCCCAAAAACTTCGTTAAAATCAATTTTCTATTTATTTTCGTTTAATACTTATATTCACCGCTAAATTTAAAAATAGCACCTTTAACCGCTTGCATCTTCTTCTCCAGTGGCGATTATTCTGCATTACTCGCCTCCAAATCAAGCTTTCACCACCTCTACTGCTTTCCTTGTATCGTGTGTATATATCCTTGCGGTAAGAGATCAAATGATGATGCTTCTGTCAATGGAGATTGGTGTTGTGAAATTATTGTTTCATTTAAAATATCGCAATTGCACGATTCGTTATCAAGTAGTGAAATGAATTTTGAGCTCAAATATCGTACCCATTGAGATTATACTAGTTCAAATTCGAATTAATTTAACCTTAATCGAAACTATGAAAATTGGTGATTTTTCAATAACTAAGTTGTAATCAAATAATCTACTTATGAATGCAATGCTCAAGTTAACTAAAATCAATGGAAAGTTGTAATTAATACGAGTTTGATAAAAATATAATTATGACAAGTGTAATAGGATCACAAATCCCTTTATGTCAATTCATTTTAACTCTGAATACTTGAATTTGACAACACAATTTAATTATGAAAATCAATATTTCTAAATTGTTTAACAATATTTTCGAGTATTATTAAATATATCCTTATATGTGAACTGACTATATTTTTATAACGGATACAAACATACAAGAACGTACTAAGAATTTTTGAATACTTAAAGATTACGTAAAGTATAACGACATATTTCTATTCCCTATCAGACTTTATGATGATGGACACTGTGCTTAAATTATTTTCAATCTTTCGAAAGTAAAACAAGATACAAAACTCATGCAGCTATTGTGCATATAATTGTAGAGTAACATAAATCCATGACAATCATTCAAGAATTGAAAACATACTTTGAATGTTAAAAATAAATAAAATAAAAAGTTATAGATTTATAATACAAGTTTCATCATAATCCAAGCACTATATTACTTTAGCCTAGCATGTTGTGTAGAAGAAAACAAAAGAAATAAAATAATTCATCCCCCGAAATTCTTGAATTTAAAGTTTGAATTTTTTGAATTCGATTGATCTCGTGTTCTTCGCCTCTTTTTGCAATCATCTCCCCTAATTATGTGTTGATAATTGATATTTATATTAATCTTTCAAAAGTCCCAAAAACCTCTAAAAATCGTGCAAATAATGACCCAAACGAAAGTTTTGTTGTTGGAGTGAAAAACGGAATGAAATAAAATTCCGACTCGTGACAAGCGTGGGTAGTTGCCCAGGCAGCCACTTGAGCTCCCTCTTTTTACACTTCAAGCCAGGGTGGTTGCCCGGCCATTACAACTCGGCTAGTGCCCAGTTATAAAAACTTTCAAAAATTGTCATTTAGTCCTTTTCTTCATTCTTTCTTCCATTTTGATCCTCCGTAATCCTTCAACTTCTTCTCATGTGTACATTAGTCCCTAAATCTTCCATCCAATCATCAGTTCATCCCTCTTTCTTTTTCAATTGCATATGAACGGGTCCAAAACTATATTAAAAAAAAAAAAAAAGGAACGAAAGAAAGAAAGAAAAAAAAAAGAAAAAGGAAAAAAAAAAGAACAGAAAAGAAAAACCCAAGTTCAATAAAATTTAACACTTTGACAACATAAAAGTTTAGTAATTTGGCTCGAATAAATGCATAATACGCACTTATTAATTAGTCAGAGATTTTGGTTGAGCTTATGTAATCGTTTTCTAATAAGACTATGGTTGAACTTTAATGACTGTACTATGGTTGAACTTTAATGACTGTTGAGACCTATACATCAAGTCAAGATTGACAGTTACAAGCCAATACTTTAACCATCAAAACATTTTTAATCTAAGACGCTCGTTATTTGATACGTCAAATTGACCAAAATGACAAACCAATAAATATCAATTCCAATTTCATTAATCATGCCATGTTTATTCAATTCATCATGCCAAATATGTCGCGAGCACATAAAAAAAAAAATCAAGAGAAAAATATTAATATATTAATAAAACAAAAGATCAAAAACTCTCATAATAAACTTCTGGGATTAGGGTCCGTTTTGCTACCCTCTGGGTTGTATTGGATATGGAATCCAATGTAATTGGTACAGTTTTCCACTTCTACAACTGGAGAACAGTTTAATTATTAATGAATTAATCATTTATTATTACCCAAGTGGACCTCCATTATTAGACAATGATGCATTAACCTTCCACTACAGGTCAAAAATTAATTAATCCATTAATAGGTGTGTCCATTCTTAATTGTTTCAATATTTGGATAGCCACTCATAAATACACAAATTATTGCAAAAAGCAATTCATTATTTGGACTAGTATAATCTCTAAAAATTAATAATGAACACCATTAGCAAATGTCGGATTCCCCGAAAAAAATAAAAAAAAATCTTCCCAATAATGTCCTACCAATTTTACCTAGTTATAATTTGATATCACATAATTATAACAAGGTAACCAGACTTTTTATTAGCAGCTATTATTAGTTAATGTGCAGGTTATTTTTTCAATTATAGAGGATTTTTTTTTTTTTTTTTTATTTTTGGGCGCCGAGGCGCCGAGAGTATACATTAAACCATTTGTAATAAAACATAATAATTTTTAATTGATTATAAAAAAAATTTAACGCGTATTGGATTTCTCTTATCCCAATCATCCTTTGGTCTTGTCCCCGAAACCACTACTATCCTGATCATCAACGTATATGACCACAAGAAATTGTAACCAATTTTTGTCCATAAATATGAGGGCCCGTTGAATCTTCCTCAATAATCGAAGTCATATAATGAATATCCTTATTGATTTCATACTTTCCATTCTTCTTCGTCTTGATCCTTCTATCAATGTACCTACAAAATTATGTGTGCACATGTATGTATTTCTATGTGCATCGCTCATTATAATTTTATATGCATTAGGTAGTAGTAGAAAATCAAGAATTTTTTATTTGAACATTGCAGTCAATAGATGAATGTAGATGAAGTTGCAAACACTGAGCATTGAAATTGAAGTCCTCAACATCATTTTGGTGGTGAAGTTGGTGGTGGACTCAAATCCAATCATCGTGGTGGTGGGTGGGTGATGGTGAGTTGTGTTTCTAAGATTTGGTGTGCGAAATGTGGTGTTTGGTGTCTTATTTAAATGTAAAATAAGTATTTATTTAAAAATATAATTGAATATGAGTAAAAATCTAAACACTAAGTATTTTTGAAAGAAAAGGTCTTAACCAATTCTTTCAAAAATTAAAAAATAAGTCATTTTTTGTTTTTGAATTTTACTTGTAACCAATTATATATATGGAAAAATGACACTTCCAAAATGTGTTGCAATTTCAATGCTCTAATAAAATCTTATCATACATCATTCAAATTTCCCAAACCCTATACCTACCCATTGCCACCACCATGTTTAGGACACAGGTAACACCAGCAAAATAATGCAGCAGTGTTCGATTCAATGCTCTAACATTTTTTTTTTTTTTTTTACATCAATAACAACAGATTCCCACGCCAAAACCCTACACTTATCCACAACCACCACAAAATTTGGGCTACTTTTACCACCACCATGTTTCGCCATCGCCATCGCCATTGTCACCATCGCAGCTGCCACCACCAAAAGGATGTTGTAGCATTCGATTTCAAAGCTCTGATAAAACACTATCGTACATCACTGGAATCAAATTTCCACCCCCAAAATCCATCACCAACTACCTCCTGCCTGCCACCATGTTTGGGCCATCGTAGAAGCATATATAGGAGTAACTTGGGCTTTAGCTAAGGACATCCCAATTTATATTATTTTTTATGAGTAAAAAATATTGCTGTAAAATAAAAAGATGATTATTTAGTGATATCATAATATATAGATAAGTCTTATCTAATTTAGAGATTTATTTATTCCAATTGTAACTCTTATATTGAATCCTATAAATATATGGCATTTGTTCTAAATAATATATACTTGAGTTTTGACTCTTATATTCTCTTCTTCTTCTTCTTCTTCTTCCCTCTCTTTTCATAACATGTTATTTCATCTATTTACCAATTTCAAACTGTGAATTTTAAATAATATAAGTCTTTCCACATAAATTTCCAATCCTCCGCTCAATTGGAATATGCTATGCCTCTGTACCCAATTTTAAAAAATATCCTCTCTCTCTATAATTTACTTGTACATCATGGTGGAATTTGCATATGACAGAAACTATTTTGAAGGCAATGATGACCATCGAGAAAAAGCTGAAAAAACAAGGCACAAACTACATGGAAGAAATAGACATGTACCATCAGTTTATTTTCTTAAAATAAACTCTTATATGACAAATTCATCAACTGGCAGTGGAATTTTCTTGCACATACAAGCAGTCAACTCATCGTATCCGTATTTAAAATTTTATTCTTGTTTATCCTTCGATTAATCATCACGTTCTCAATCTTTTTAATACATAGTATAATTTATGAATTTAGTACTCTTATATTTGTTTGTTAAAAAATATTGTTGCTCCTAAAATAGTATGGTATTATTTACAAAAATTTTAGTTTAATTTTACTTATTTTTGAAGGGCATAATTAAATAAAATTTAATATAAAGTTTGTTTTTAGTAATGAAGAGTAAATTCTTATACAATTATTATTTCAAAGAATAACATGTTATTGCTCCAAAATAGCATAACACTCAGATTCCAATATTGTAGAAGAATGTTACTTATAGATATGTCTATTACAATATTTTGTTGCTCCTGGAGAGCACAATATTATAATTAATATTCTAAAAGAATATTAATTTGGAATATTAATTGCTCCAGAAGAACATTATTTCAGACGAATATTGATCTATTACTCATGAAGAAGAGATAATAAAATATAAAGTGTTCTTGAAATATAGTGCGCGCGCGCACACATGCACACATATATCCCATTGTCTTCCTAAAGAAACACAAATTAAGCAACCCAGTATTGGATTGTAATATTCAAAGAGAACTAAGTTTCTATATTATTAATATTGAAGAAGAAAATTAATTTATCGCTCATGAAGAGCATGGATTATAATTTTCAATATTCCTGAAGAATATTGATATATTGTTCATGAAGAAGCAATAATTAAATATAATGTGCTCCCAAAGTAGTACATTTTTGAAGAATATATCATTTCAAATTCATGATTACACTTGAATGAATACATATAATTAATATCATGAGGACATTAATTAGTTTGACTATTTGAATAATATATAATTATATAAGTTTTAATCATATTCTTCGAAATTAAATTATTGAATTATGTCTTATATTGAATCAGAAGTTCAATTTGATTGACATGATCAGTTGGAACATCACTAAATCAACAATAATGTGAAATCAAAAATTCAAATAGACATCCAATTAAGAACTAGAAGATTATTCAATCCAATGAATTCCTATATGTTATTTGTTCTTTTTATCGAAAATTGATAATTAAATATCATTAGCTAAAATAGGAATTGAATTCCATATATTTCTAAAAATTAATTAGGATAATAAATAAAGCACTATCATCCTCCACGTTGATAATCTAAATATTATTTGTATCCAATATATTAGATACATATACTAGATGATTGTATGGTGTTCACAACCTGAAATTTGAGAAATTACTTCTCAAATTTTACATTATGAGCATAATTTTCATGTTATATAATCAAAATCGTGTCAACATTTTACTAAGTGTTAGTTAGAATATTGATAAATGATTTAACATTATTGTTTGTTAAACACATTAAATTAATTTAATAAATAACAAAGTACTTCACATTTTTATTTAGAAAATTCTATTACGTGTCATATTAATATCACAGTTCTCCCTATTATAATTAACTTATGGTCAGAATCTAATTTTTTCATCTATTATTTTGATAGTGCAATATATGTAAAATTGAATCGCCACAATGCACTAAGATAAAAAAAATAAAGAATGCAGAAAATAAAACCCTTGTCCCAAATGGGTGATTTTTTTTGTTATGTTGGAAAAATGATTGTCAATTTAATTGGACAAATCTCTCAGCATTAGGAGGTGGAATTAAGAATTTGAAAATAACGTATAAATGCATCATCATCTGAATGATCGAAAAATTTCATTCGAACTAGAAGTTCGAAAGATAATTTATTTAAATGCATTTATAGATCAAATAGATAAAGAATATCTCAAGCACTAATTTTAAATGCTCTAATACGAATTGATATTCTATAAGGACAATTTATTAACATTATATTTGATATATCTATGACACGTCTAAAGTGTGATAGTGTTTGATTCTAATACAAAAAATCTTCAAACGTAAATGGAGTAATTAGTGAAGATGGTCTCGTTAAGAAGGCATATTCTCTTAATGAGTATTTGACATAACAAATTATAAAATCTCAGAAGAAGTTCAGGTACTTAAAATAATGAAACTTGAGATATTTCAATAAATTATTTCATTATAGAAAAGAAGTAGAATGTAAAAAAAAAAAAAATTATCGACAATATTTTTGCACATGACGTACTGCATCATATTATAAATATTAAGGATATTGAAATAAATTCATCATCGATCGAAGTAGTGATTGGTAAAATAAAATGATTTGATTATATTAAATTGAATTTATTAGAGAAACCTAAAGTTTTCTGATCTACAACCCGAATATCAAAATGTGTATATTTATGCGAAATGATAATGGAAAAAGCAAAGTAGTGATATGAAATATACAACTATTTACATAATAATTGTCGTGAAAACTTGTATAAATAGATAAATTATCATGTGATAGATATAATCACGAATCTGTATTTCATTGGTGTTACAATGCATCAAATTTGACGTGCATGTAATAAGTGTGATTATAGACAATTTATTTTGTATAATTTTGATATTATCCTGGAAGGATGTAATATTCTTAAGTACAATTCAAGTGATATTGTATGAGAGGGAGTAAATACGAGTTGTACTTTTCTTTCATTGACCAAGGTTTTTAACCTATTAAATTTTTCAGGTAATGTTTTTAATGAGACAATTTTTGTAACATGTTTAAAAAAAAAAACAATTTCTTTTTTCCTTCATTAGGATTTTTCCCATAGAATTTTTCCCAATAAAGTTTTAACGAGACATATTTTTCATGTAATAAATGTTTATAACATGCAGGATATTTACCCTCCAAATAATACTCTTATATGTATGAGACTTTCGAAAAGATTAACAAGAGCTTTTTTCGAAACTTCATTTTACTACAGTTATTAAAGGATGATAAATATCTCGTAGGAAGATGTTGTTATCTTAAAACTATGCAAAACAACATGAGACATACCTTATCAGAAATTGTATCATTGAAAATATTGATGTACGAGACATAAATAGCCTGATACAAGAATTGAAATAAGGAGGAGTAACCGTACTCTCTTTTCTTCGATTAGTATCTTATTACTTCAAATTATTTGTACTTTTTGTGATTTCTTGGCATTTTCATCCCATCGTGTTTTTGCCGAACAAGATTTCAATGAAATAGTTATTGTAAAAATAATTATCAGAGGAGTGTTGTAAAATAATAAGATAATTATTTTGTATTATTATGATACATGGATAAATGTTATCTGTTTAGAAAATTAATTTTATTCCAATTGTAATTCTTATTTTTGATATGTTTTTAATATATACTTGAGTTTTGACTTATATATTCTCTTCTCCTTTTCACTCTTTTCATAACAGTTTCTATGAAATATTTTCTTCTATCTATTAGCACGGTGTAAAACAAAAAATTGCTCTCCTTGGACCCCCGTTGCCACCACCAAAATGATGTTAGATTTCAATGGTCTAATAAAATCCTATTTGGCCGCTGCCACGACCAAAATGATGTTATAGCATTCTATTTCAATGCACAATTTTTGAAAATTTTGATTGCGGCAACACCCTATTTTTACATTGCAATATTCTGGTAAAATATTAAAGATTTTCAGCTACTAATCAATGGCGCCCTCTTATTTATGGCATAAAGTCGGTTACATTTCTAAAGTCTATATTGAAAATTAGATTAAGCAACATGGTTTTGATTAAATTTTGATAAAGGAAACTAATTATTTTTACTATTCAGTTATATTAGAAAAACGAATTTGATTTGAGTTCTCCTTGCTAGTTACCTTGCCTTCAGTCTCTCTGTTTGTTCTCATGGTGCAGAGTAAATTGATAATCTTTACATTTAGATATCTCTAAATTTTCCTTCTCATCTAAATCTAGTATATTAAAACTAGCTAGCCTCGTATAGATGCACCATTGCTAGAAAAGAAGACTCTGACAAGACATATCATTATTTAATAGACCAATTGGGATATCTTTGTA
Organism: Olea europaea var. sylvestris; assembly: GCF_002742605.1. Classification (NCBI taxonomy): domain Eukaryota; kingdom Viridiplantae; phylum Streptophyta; class Magnoliopsida; order Lamiales; family Oleaceae; genus Olea; species Olea europaea. Next base: position 30,222,094 of record NC_036254.1, read on the forward strand.
ATATAGTACTGGAATGCTGAGATAATCAAATTAATGAACATTCTTTCGATAGATAACAAACATTAATCTCTTTCATTACGTTGGAATTGAATCAAGATGATTCATCCTCTTGCCATTGATCGGATGAGATCATGACTATTATTAGACATTCAATACATTTCACTAATAGATATAATGAGATAATCTAATTGGTCAAGACCACCATCTATTAAAAAATAAAAAAGATTTTATGGAGCGGGATGTTGGCAGGTTTTGGACGAAGAAGAAGCAGCAATGGTCAAGATTGGATAAATCCGACTTGATTCATAACGATGGGAGGTGATGTTGTTGACAATAGGTGGATTGGGCATCTATTGACCTTGCAAATTGGACCCTCCACGTGGCCAACTGATAGTTACTCCACGTATTTCTCCTTACGCACAGTCAGATGCGCACGGTCGGAACCAGCAGGGGTGGTAGCAGCCGCATATACTCCGACGGTCAAGTTAGTTTCAGGTGATTGGAACGATGCCCAGGGTTGTGCGAAATGGTGGGGAGGAGAATATATATATTTGCTTGTTATGGAAAGCTATGTTGTAAGAGTTTCATTACCTTTACCTCTTGTCGAACCTTGGATATTTATAGGTGAGGTGAATCGTTGGATGTGGGACACATGTATGCATTTAACGGTGTGAGGCGTCTGCTCATAGGTGTTAATCAGCCGCGTCTATAGAGTGGGTAGGTAATTACTTCTTTCGAGTTGAGTTGACATAAAGTTGATACGTCACATCAATTAGGCACATGGAGACGTCAAATCAATTAAACTTTGGGGGCAGAAATGATTTTGACATAGATCTCTTTTTGAAATTGGCTGCGGATCCTTTGACAGAGAACCTCGAAATGTACTATGCCTCGGCTTCAGGAATGAGGGCTCTTCGATCGGTTCAGTAGATTGTCTATGCCTCGCAGAACGTGCAGATTGACAACATTGGTGGTGGCGTCACTTCGAAAACACTTCGGATGGGTGTTAAACACCTCGTATGACGCGGGGGGAGACTTTTCGAAGTGGTTCAGATAAGGGCGTAACAGTGGTCCCCCCCAAGTTCAGGCATGAATATTTATATCATGGATGAACTTGTTTTCCAGATCGAGCATGTCTGCCTTAGGATAGGGACCGTGATTTGTGCGAACTTATGGGTCGATTTTCTGTGTTCACTAAAGCATTAATCTTAGGCAGACGCACTAAAGATTCATTACTGTGTAAGGAAAGAACTTATTCGAGACCGATGTGCTGCTAACTAGATGATGCGTTGGGAGACTGCCGAAGTTTTGTAAAGTTTAGGAGGGAATGCAGATATCGAGGTGATGACCCATAGGGGACTCCGCTTCAAGTGCGTCTAAGCTTAGTAAAGCGGAGTGAGGAGCTCATCTACCACGAATCTTTGGGAAAGTGGCCACAGCAGACCAAGCTCCCAAAGAGGTTACGGGTGCGCCGACCTATATGGGGATGACGCGTTGGGAGATGCCTAAAGCTTTGTAAAACTTAGGAGGAAACGCAGCTATCGAGGTGATGACCTACAGGGGACTTCGCGTCAGGTGCGTCTAAACTTAGTAAAGTTGAGTAAAGAGCTCAATCTGAGGCGGACATCTCTGACTTTAAATGATTTTACAGCTGTCGGGTATTTTCAAGGCGACAGTTGGTTGCGATGCCCATTCCCAGAAAAGGCTGCTGCGGCTACTTATTGTAGACGGCTGATGGTGATCGAGGCGACGCATTTTGCATGAACGTGAAGGTTACAGCTAGATCTTAGGCGTAAATCAAATCTGGCATTTCATTTCAACGGCCTAGATTGATGATGCGACGGACGACCTAGATTGATTGCATTTGAATTTAACGGTGGAGATCAATTGGGACGCTCTATAAAAAGTGGACTTGAGAGTTTTTGGAGCTTTTCACTTTTGATAATTCGAAATCCCCATTTACTTTCAAAATCTTTGCATTTTTCGACGATCTTCAAGCAATTTTCGATGAGAAATCCCGATTTTCGACGACTCTCTTTCTTGACCATTTTCGGCTGTGGGATATTCCATTTCGAAAGTTTCAGTAAGTATTTGAAACTTTTTATTTCTGAAAATGGCTTTTGAGAGTAATGGTAGCTCGGGGAGGGGATTGGAACTAGTGAGGATGGAAGAGCCTATTTTGGCGACTTCCTCTGAAATAGCCGAAGCGATTATTTGGGGGAGAACATATGGAAGAGATCATATAGCCCAGTAGACACATCTGTGCATTGGGGGGCGTCGAATTACTCCTCTAAGCTAAAGGGTGCCGACCTAGAAAGACATAGGGCTAAATATAGGATCCCAAATAGTGTAGATCTGATCCTACCAGAACCTGACGAACAGGCCTGCTACCCTAGGCCAGGGCGTGTGACAATCAGTGAGGCGATCCTTAGGCCTAGCCTTAGGCTCCCAATCCACCCTTTTTTCTGTATGGTACTTAGGTCATACGGCTTAGCTCCTATCCAATTGAACCCGAACTCCTGGAGTCAAATGGTGGGTTCCTGGATGTTGTGGAAGGAGGCGTCGCTTGGGGTAGAGATGCCTTTTTTTGTATTTCAGACCCTCTACATCCCCAAGGTAGCGACTGGGAGGGATAAGACCAGGGGCTGGTACTACTTGACCTCGTGGGGTTCCCACACTCCATTCGTGCTTGATCTGCCGATCCAGAGGAGCCAGTGAAAGAAGTGCTGGAGGCTCTTCCTCCAGAGAAGGCTGTGGTGGCGGTGGTCTACAATAAGTATTGGACCGAGGAATGGAGAGACAGTGCTTGTGTGGCTTGAGCCTTAAGCACAAGCTTCAAACTTGAGGGCTTGGTGAAAGACCTCAACGGTAAGAGGGAGGACTTCGCTCAGCGCCTTGAGGAGGTGATGAGGTGAGGAAGGCTCAGGCCAAGATCGAAGAGGAAGAGAGGGGAAGGAAGGAGGCTGAGGTCCAGCTGGGGATTGCCAAGAGGGACATAGAGCGGCTATAGAAGGAGCTCTATGAAGTGGAGTTCCAGGTGGCTGCTATGACCTAAAGAGTTGATCATGCAAACGAGTACCACGGGCTCGCCAGGGATGCTCTGGAGGCCTCTAATAAAGAAAAGACGGAGTTGAGGCAGAGGGTAGATGCCTAAGCTGAGGAGATTGCTTCTTTGAAGGAGGAGCTTAAGTCAGCAGGGGAGGTGGCTGTGCATAACTTCATTGACCACTTCGAAGAGCATTCCCTGTACGACGATTTTGCAAACTTTTGGGCCTCTTGGAGTGCCCAAGGAGTATTGGGTCGCTGAAAGAGGTCCACCCCACTCTGGATATATCTTCGTTGGAGGCAGAGTTTGGTGGGCCTACTAGACGTCGGCCTAATAGGCTCACAGGGAACCCTTCATAGGCCCCTGGGGCAGGCTAGGCGGAGGCTGGGGTAGAGGATGCCCCAGTAGAGTAGAGTTAACCAATCTTTGTAATGGCTTTGACCTCTTTTGTAATTCAATTCCCAAAAGAATGAAAATGAAAATTTTTGTACAATTATTGTTGTTTCTGTTTTTTCATTATGTTGAGTTGTTTATACTTAAGTATATGAATGACAACCACTTAAGCGCCTATTACCAATAACCAATTAATAACAGAAGATCGGATCAATTAACATATTGAAGAACTGAGATAACAATTTACTAACCGATATGACAAACAACTGAAGTATCATTACTTAAGAGGAATTACATCACTCTTCACTAAGGCATTTTCAGCACTTAGTAAGATAGGGAAGTTACAAATGAGATCGGATCATGACATACATTTACTAGACATCATTGAGATCGGATCGGAACACAAGCTCATTATTGATATTACTTCCTCAAATGTTCGATGTTCCATTGATGAAGCAGTACTTTCCCTGCCATGTCTTCAATTTCAAAAGTGCCAGGTCAGGATTCCCTGCGGATGTGGTAAGGGCCCTTCCAATTCGGTCCTAACACTCTGGACCCAGTTGGCTTTGATGATTGGAAGACCCTTCTAAGGACGAGGTCTCCCAGACGAAGAGTTCGATTTCTGACATTGGAGTTATAATAGCGGGTCATCTTTCTATGATACTTTGCCAAGTTCACCTGGGAGGCATCCCTGCTTTCTTCAAAGAGGTGGAGTTCGTTCATTTGAGTCTCGTCGTTACTGATCTCATTGAAGTGTATTCTGTGGTGCGATGGGACACCTACCTCAACCAGGCTCATGGTCTCGGCTCCGTAGGTCATGGGGAAGGGTGTCTCCCCCGTTGCAGTTCGACTAGTTGTTCTGAAGGCCCATAGGACGTGGGGAAGCTCATCGACCCAAGCGCACTTTGAGGTGTCAGGCTTCCTTTTCAGGGTATGCTTGATTGTTTTGTTTATTGCCCCAACTTGCCCATTTGCTTGTGGGTGGTGAGGCGTTGATAAATCCTTCTTTATGCCTAGTTCGTCACGTAAGTCTCGCATTTTCTTGTTGTCAAACTGTCTCCCGTTGTCAGATACTAAGGAGTAGGGAATGCCGAACCTGCAAAGGATGTTTTTCCAGACGAATTTTGTAGTATTCGCTTCGGTGATCTTGGCAAGAGGTTCGACTTCGACCCACTTGGTAAAATAGTCGAGGATGACAATGGCAAAAATAACGCTTCTTCTTCCTTTTGGGAGTGGACCGATGAAGTCGGTGCCCCATTTGGCGAACGGCCAAGGGCTATCACTACGGAGAGGCTCTGAGAAGCTTGTCTTTGAATATTTGAGAAGCACTGGCACTTATCACATTTTTGGACAAACTGGCAAGCATCCCCTTTCAGGGTCGGCCAAAAGTAGCCTTGCCGGAGAACTTTGTGTGCCAGAGCCGTTCCTCCGGTGTGATTTTCGCAGATTTCCTCATGGATTTCCCTGAGTATATACTTGACCTCTTCGCCTCCTACACATTGAAGAAGTAGCGAGGCGAAGCCTCTTTTGTAGAGGACATCTTCTTGTAGGACGAAGTGTGCAGCTCTTCTGTTTAACTTCCTTGCCTCGCTTCTAGAGACTGGTGGTGATTGGTTCTTAAGATAGGTGATGATGGGCTGTATCCATAACGGGATGCCTTCTATCCATAGCACCTCTTCACCTCCGAAAATGGAGGGCTTCGATAAGTGTTCAATGGGTACAACCTTTAGTAGCTCTGAGTCTTTCCTGCTGGCCAATTTTGACAGAGCGTCTACATGAGTATTCTCTAGGCGTGGGACTTGAATCAGGTCGATCGTTTCAAAATGAGAAAGTAGGTCCAGAACGAATTTCAAGTATGCAACCATGCTACTATCTTTGGTCGCGAAGTTTCCATTGACCTGACTCACTACAAGCTAAGAATTGCTGCTTGCTAGGAGCCTTCTGACCTGCATTTTCCTCTCCAGTCTAAGGCCTGCTAGAAGAGCCTCATATTCAGCAGTGTTGTTCAAGGCTTTAAAATCAAACCTTACTGCGCAATTTAGCTTGTGGCCTTCGTGGAGCCGGCCTCTCTTGAGGATCCATCTATGAACATTTCCCATGTTGAAGGCTCAACTGGTTCCATTGTCGTTTCCATTTTCTAGGGTTTCGGCAAATTCAGCCACAAAATCTATAAGGGCCTGACCCTTGATGGCATGTCGAGATCGGAACAGTATGTCGAACTCACTAAGCTCGATTGCCCATTTTAGCAGACGTCCTGATACATCTGTTCTTTGCAGCACTTGCTTTAATGGAAAGTTAGTAAGAACTTCAATTGAGTAGGCTGGAAGTATGGCCTCAGTTTCCTTGAGGCTGTGATGAGAGCGAGTGCCAATTTCTCCATGTCTAGGTAGCGTGTTTCAGTTGGGAGGAGTGCTTTGCTAACATAGTATACCGGTAACTGGTGCTCATTTCCTTCTCTAACTAGGATAGCGCTAATCCCCTCGTCCAAAACTGCCAAGTACAGTAGTAATGGCTCTTCCAATTGAGGTTTTGACAACAGGGGTGCCACTCCTAAGTGCTTCTTCAGCATTTGTTAGGCTTCTTCGCATTCAGAAGTCCATTGAAACTTCTTTCCTTGCTTCAGCACATTGAAAAAGGGTAAGCTCTTATCTGTAGCTCTGGAGATGAAGCGACTGAGTGTTGCTATCCGACCATTGAGGTTTTATACCTCATTTGATTTCTGAGGTAACCTCATTTCAAGCAAGACCATTATCTTCATTGGGTTCGCTTCGATTCCTCTTTGGTTTACAATATATCCCAAAAACTGACCCAAAGCCACTCCAAAGGTGCACTTGAGGGGGTTCAACTTCATTTTATATTTTCTAAGTATCTAAAAGGTTTGATCGAGGTGACTTACGTGTTCGTTGGCCTGAAGGCTTTTGACTAGCATGTCGTCCATGTAAACCTCTATGGTTTTGTCAATGAGTTCGGCAAACATCATGTTGACCAGCCTCTGATATGTAGCTCTAGCATTTTTCAATCCGAAGGGCATGACTTTGTAGTAGTATAGTCCTCTGTCTGTGATGAATGATGTAGCTTCGTCATCGGGTTGAAACATGGATATCTGGTTATACCCTGAGTATTTATACATGAAGCTCAAGAGTTCATGTCCGACGGTGGAATCCACAAGTTAGTCTATCCTCGGAAGTGGGAAGCTGTCTTTAGGGCATGCCTTATTTAAGTTTGTGAAGTCTACGCACACCCTCCACTCTCCGCTGGCTTTTTCACCAGGACCGGTTGGATATCCACTTCGTATAGATGGTTTATCTGACGAAGCCGCTGCATCTAAGTTTGTGTACTTCGTCTTTCAGTGCCTCATACTGTTTCGGGTTGAGAGTACGTCTTTTCTGCCTATGTGGGGCACAGGAGGAGTTGATGTTAAGATGATGGCAACTGATCATTGGATCTATTCCCACCATGTCTTCATACTTCCAAGCGAAGACATCCAAGTCCTTTTCAGGAAGGTCACCATTTCTTCTTTTGCTTCGGGTGACAGTGCCTTTCCTATTCACAGGACCTGACTGGGGTTCTCTGGGTTGGTGAAGAAGGTCTCAAGTTTTTCCATTGGGGTTGCATTTGACTCGGAGTCAATGGTTCGGGGATCTAATTCATCAAGAGGGTGCCCTTCCTTAGGAGTTTATTCCATGTCGACGTCTTCCTCTTGTTCGGAAGTATGCCCTTGTTTAGGGGTGTCGAGTATTTCCATGTCCAAACTGGGTTCACTAGCAACTTCAGTTATGATCACGTTAACAGTTCGAGGCTCCAATTTTCATAGAGAATCTAAGTAACATGCCCTGGAGCCCATCTGGTCGCCTCGTACCATGGCAATCCCATGTTCAGTCGAAAATTTCATACACAAGTAATGGATGGAGGTGACAACCCAAAGATCTTTCAAGGCAGGTCTTCCTGATACTCCATGGTAGGCTGATCGGTGGTCTACCACCAAGAATTCCATGAAGTGTTGGGCTACTAGAGGAACTGAACCCATCTCGACGAGCAAAGTAATCCGCCCTCGTGGGACGATGCTGTCTCCTGTAAATCCGAACAGTGGATCGGTCATGGGGATCACCCATGTTCAATTTACATTTTGTTGAAGGTGGAGCCAAATAGTATATTCACTGAACTGCCATTGTCGACGAGCATGCGTTTGAGCCCGTTTCTTGCCACTACGGCTCTCACAACTAATGCGTCACAATGGGAGTGGTAAACTCCTTGTGCATCTTCCTGGGAGAAGGTGATTGAGGCCATCCTATTGGTCACTTGGGACTCGTTGACAATGTAGGTGAGCATTGGCGGGTCCTTTGCTTGCCTTGTGTAATTCCTTTTGGCATTCCTGGTGTTGCCACCGATGTGAGGTCTCCCAATGATCGTGTCAATCTCCCTAATGATATGGCCTCTAGAAAATGGGGCCCGATCTCTCTGTCTGGACTCTCCACGGTCCTTTGATTCTCTTCTCTGGGGTGACTGCTTTCTATACCTTCTCTTTCCCCTGTTCCGGGAGGCGGATCTGCGAGAATATTCGTTCCTCTTAGAGGGATGTGGGTCGCTCCGATCCGGGCATCGAGGAGCGTCTCTGCACTTGCTGGTTTCATGCCTATAGAGTTGGTGGAAGGTGCAAAAACTTGCCCCTTCCAAGGGCCTGTTTGACCACTTCTTCTTCTTCTTTTTATTACTATCAGTTCCTCCAGATGGCCTTGCTTCGCCAGGGAAATTCTCGTACGCTAACACCGGCACTGCATTTAGCGTGGCAGAAGCCAGTGCCTGTCCGGAGGTGGGAGCTATTGTATAACCTACTTGAGTCCATTGCTGAGTGACAAGGTACGCAGCGGGTCCTCGACCTACCTGCCTTTGAGATGGAGGGAGCCCTGCGTGGCACGATTTCGGTGATCAATCATCTCTTCACTGACGATCTCAACTCTCATCATTTCTACCAGTTCGTCATAAGTGGTGGGATTTTTGCTGCGCACATCCTTTCAGAACAAAGTGTTCATGTTGAGGCCGCCTTTTAAGGTTGAAAGGGCTTCTCTGTCAGTGACATGCTCGCAATACGTGATTTCGTTTGTAAACCTGGCGAGATAGCTTTTCAGCGTCTTTCCAGGGGCCCGCCTCATATCTTGCAGGCGTTACACCGGGGCGTCTCCTTCTCTGTGTAAGAGGTACTGATTTAAGAATGCCTTCTTCAGATCCGGCCAACTCCTGATGCTCAGGGGAGGAAACCTGCTGTACCACACTTCAGCAGCTTTGCTTAAGGTTAAGTGGAAGGCTCTGCACTTCAAAGCAAGTGAGGCTCCCCTGAGGCTCATCTGCGTCATGTACTTGGTGAGGTGCTTCTCCGGCTCCCCATTTCCTTCATTCTTGGGGATCTTAGGGGGTATGAAATTCGCAGGCATTGGGAAACTTTGGATTTCCCTTAAGAAAGGGAGGTTGTCATCATCATCGTCAATTTCATAGGATCGACAAGGCCCATCTGACCCTTTACTATCTTGAATGACCTGGGGGATGGAGATGCTACTTCTCGACTGCTCCAATCAACTAAGTCCATTCTCTCATTCCTATTTATAGGTGGAGGAGACGCTTGTTCTTGCTCCTGTTCTTGCCGAACTGATCTTTGTACTAAGCGGACCCTATTACTAGGGTCCTGTCCTATTCGGTCGAAGACGCTGACTGACCTTTGTGCTTCATATTCTTGAGGGAAATTGTCCCCCAATTGTGGTTCTGCCGGCTGGCTCCCTTGCACATAGGATGTGGCTTCTGCACCCACTTCTCTTTCGGGGGGCGCTCTCTGTGCTGGCTCACATGGCCTTGAGAATAAGATACTGGGGCTTCCTGAACTGGGTAAGATCCTTGGGGAATTTGAGAGCCCTGGTGACCTCGAGCTTGCATGAGAAGTTTATGTATCACCATATTCTGGGCTGCGATGTCTCTCATGCCCGCAACTATTTGAGTCATTCCTTCAGTGAGCATGACTATTCTTTCACCTTGGCGACGTCGGTGATGGGGTCTCTGGTGAGTGATATTGTTATGGAGCACCTCTTCTTCAGAGGTCTCTCTCATAAGGTTCTCGTCTTCATGACTGTAACTCATCTTATTTCCTTTTTCAAGGGTGATAAGAACTTGGATTATAACTCGACTTTGTTCTTTTTCAAGAACGTGCCCTTTTTAGGGTAAGTCACTAGTTTTCCAGTGATTTCTCCGGTGGAGAATGCAGAACTTTGGACAAGAAGTTTCCCACCGACGATGCCAATCTGTTGACCTCGCAAATTGGACCCTCCACATGGTCAACCGCTAGCTACTCCACGTATTCCTCCTTGCGCACAGTCAACGCACGATCAAATGCACACGGCCGGAACCAGCAGGGGTGGTAGCGGTTGCATACACTCCGACGGTCAAGTTAGCCTCAAGTGATCGGAATAATGCCCAGGGTTGTGCGAAATAGTGGGAATGAGAATATATATTTGCTTGTTATGGAAAGTTATGTTGTAAGAGTTTCATTACCTTTGCCTCTTGTCGAACCTTGGGTATTTATAGGTGAGGCGAACCGTTGGATATGGGACACGCGTATGCATCTGACGGTGTGAGGCATCTGCTCATAGGTGTCAATCAGCCGCGTCTATAGAGTGGGCGGGTAATTACTTCTTCCGAGTTTAGTTGACATAAAGTTGATACGTCACATCAACTAGGCTCATGGAGACATCAAATCAATTAAACCTTGAGCACAAAAAGGATCTTGACATAGATCTTTTTCTGAAATTGGTGGCGGATCCTTTGACAGAGAACCTCGGAATGTACTGCGCCTCGACTTCAGGAACGAGGGCACTTTGGTCGGTTCAGTAAATTGTCTGTGCCTCGCAGCGCGTTAGCAAATCGACAACATTGGTGGCAGCGTCACTTCGAAAACACTTTGGATGGGTGTTGAACACCTAGTATGACACGGGGGGAGACTTTTCGAAGTGATTCAAATAAGGGCGTAACATGTATCATATTGTAATTACGTATGTTAGACTAAAAATCAAAGAATAAATAACAAAGCAATACATATGTTACCTTACCGCATATAAAATAAGGTAATATAAGTAGCACAACAAAATTTACAGAACATCTCCAAAAAGAATTACGCAGTATCACATGATGATGATGTGTAAAATGAGGTAACATAAAACAAAAAATAGAAAAGAGGAAATATAAGAAAAAAAGGGACCTTGATCATTCGTGTGTAATGACTTATAATTTAATTGTGGTCGAGAATCCCATTTTTTCGTTTTTATTTTTATTTTGTAAGACGACTATTAACCTATGTTAATCGCATCTTAGTTATTTAAATTAGGGAAAATTTCATAAGTAAGATTTTAAGTATCACACCTTTCAAAATTAAGAAAACAAGTTCAAACTTCAAAAATCAAAATTTTGCTAAAATTTATATATGATTTAATTAATTAATTAATTATTATGTTAATTGAATATATTTAGGTCCAGAGTTGTACAATTTGGTCACAAATTAACAATTTAGTTAGTTATTTATTATTTTTTGGTCAAAAATCAAAAATTTTATGTTACAAATTATTTTACGATCGCAATTCGAAAATTTTATAAGTCACAATTTATTTATCGATCACAAATCAAAAAATTTATAAGTCACGATTTATTTGTTGGTCACAAATCACGAATATTATAAGTGATAACTTCTTATATAGTCACAAATTATCAAATTATCGGCCACTGATTAAAAAAACTTTAGATCACACATTATTTCTTGGTTCCAATTTATATTTTTTATTGGTCACATATTAATTAGGTCACAGTCAACCAAATAATTCGTGACCACCACCCGACACATGCGACCACCATCTCACCACTATTTCCACCACCACCACTACCATCACAACTGTCGTTGCCAGAACCACCACCACCATTGTACCCATGGTACCACAACCCAATCACCACACTACCATCGCACCCACAACACCACAACCACACCCACAGCAACACAACTGCACATACAATGCCACAGTCACCAAAACCACCATCACCACCATCCCTCGACACCATCACCACAATGGTCACAACCACAAATTGGGACTACTGTAGCCGCATCACCACCAACACAATTGTACCTAAGCAAACACAACCACACACACATTGCCATAGTCGCCAAAACCACCACCACCATCCCACGACAACAACGCCACAGTCCCCAAAACCACAACCACCACCATCCATCAACAACACCACCATGACGGTCACAAGACAACACCACCACGACAGTCACAACCACAGATCGATACCCTAATTTCTCGAAGGTTGCATCGCCCCGACTAAGATGATGCACTGCCTGGAACATGGAGAAAACACCACAGCTGTCACAACTGGACTATTACAGCCGCGTCACCAACACGGGGACCGCCAATGCCCAAACTTAATTTCCTCAAGGCGTCACCGTAACAGGAGCACTGGTACCTACTACGAATGATGTGGGTCACACGGCTTCTTCATGGAACCTAACAACACCACCAACCACGCACACACCTTCGACGTGCATCTTGCCGGAGAAAAGCCGGATCTGCAACGATGGTGAGCCGCCGGTCTGATCTGCAACGACGGTGTGGAGAAAGGGGGAAATGAGAGAGAGAAGAGAAAGATGGGTTTTGGAAACGGGATGGAATGATTTGGGGATTAATTAATTTTTATTCATATTAATTATTTAATAAAAATTTCTGATTTCTGAAATAGCAAACTTCACATATAATTTATGAAGTGGAATCTTTAAAAGTATTAGTTTCTGTAATTTCCACTTTAAATTATGCGAGAAAATTTATGTAGCATATCGAGCCTTCTAATTTCAAGCGAACCTTGTAATAATTTGTATTTGAATAAAGCCTAACAAGTAAAACATAATTATCTAGTTAGACCTTTTGAAAAAAGATGGAACTTTGACGTCTTTGGTGCATTGCACCAGCCTTGATATCTAAAAAGTAACTAAAACTCCACTTATAAGTGGGTATTTTTAGGTAGAACGATGAGTAGCTCAGTTAGTTTAACACTTTGGAATTGTTTAAAACATAAGCAGAACTAGATCGAACTGGATGATTCTGGTTCAATAATTTTCTCCACACCTAGTAATTATAAAATGATAAAAAAAAAAAAAATGTTCTTAGTTTTATGTACTTCAAGTTATTAAATAATCTTTCTCTTTCTTAATGAGGGCTTTATTTCACTCTTAATAAATATATACATTCAAGGTGGTCGCTACAAATCCCATTGCATAATCAAAACTAAACAAACATAGAAAAATAATTATTTAAACAAACAATTTATTTATTTATTATTGTATTTTCCCCCGAATCTACTTCTACTTAAATTATTAAGATGTAAAATTTTTCTACAATATCTCATAGCTTAAGGTAGAGAGATACTCCGTCAGTTATTACTTTTCTTGCAAATATCATGTTAAGAAAACTAATAAAAACTTAGTCAGAATTTAGGGAATAAGACTTCAACTGCAATTTTGCATATGACCATTCAAGTTTTGGACAATTAATTGTTAAAAATATTATAAACGATAATTTTGTCGTAAAATTTCAGAAAGCAGGTAAAGTTGACATTAGGAAAAATATCTTATTTTTCAACGAGTCGTCCAAAAGGTTACGCTTTTGTTTGGCAAAATTTATATAAAGACATGTGAATCATAAATTCAAGGGAAAATTGCAGCAGAAGTTTCAAATCTTTGAAATATTAGCATGAAATATTAGCAAACTTTCTCCAAATCTTTGATTTGTAATAGCCATCACCCCCAACTTTTCCAAACGTTGTAGGTGAAGCCCTTTTGGACGATTTCCATCCACAATTCCGTTAATTGACCAAATATTTAACTTTGACTACAATTTTAATTTTTAAAAAAGGGGTAAAAGAGTATATTTCATTTATCATATTAAATAATAATTAAATTAAAAAAAATAACCTGTCTTCTTCCTCCCATCCCACCCCTCCAATTCCAGCGTGGGGTGAGATGAAGGCTACAACAAATCAAAGGTTTGAGAAAAGTCTGCTAATATTTCAAAGTTTGGAGCTTCTGCTGCAATTTTTCCTAAATTCAATGGATTACCAATGACTATCCATTTATTCATCATTAATTTATATCTATTTATAAATTAAATTGTTACCAAATTCTACCCAAACAAAGGCTACATTAAAAGGGAAAAAAAAAATTCAATCTACAAATTTATCTGATCTTGAAAAATGTATTTTGGAATAATAATTTTGGCCCCCATTATAATGAGAATTTGGAAAATTTTTATTTTGAAATAATAATTTTGTGAAGAATGTATAGTTGAAAAAAAAGAGAGAAAAATGAATTATAATTTCAATAGGGGTCAAGCGTGAGAAAGTAATAAAGTGAAAATTACATGGAGGCATATTTTTTAAGATCCAACTTCATAAATAAGATTTTAAGTTTCATATTTCATATTTCAAATATAATTAATAATTTAATATTTATTAAATAAATACAATATTAATAATCAATCAAAATTAATTATAGTCTTCCCCCCAACACCATGGTTACAACACCACAGGCGCCCGCAGTTGTTGATGGGGACCCCATCGTCATAGTCCGGCTTAGGCCACCACCCCTGCAGCTGCCACATCTTTTCCCTTAATCAGCGACGTTCATCACCTTCTTCTTCCTATTTCCTTCAATTTTGATTTTCAACGGCTTCTTTTGTGCTATTTGCATTGATTTGGGGTGTTGATCGCTATTGCACGAAGCGGGCAATGATGGTGATGGTATGTTTTAGAGCGTTGCATATTGGGATAGGTGGCCAACGTTGAATACCTACTGATACTACCAAAAATCGTACCTGTAGATTTCTCGAGCTTGATGACTGATGAGGAGTACGAACGTGATCTTCCGATACCTGAAACAAAGGCAACGAGGTGTGTTCTCGTCGCCCCTCCGATGCTTAAGTCAGAAAGGGAAATATATGCGTGAGGCTATGTGCTGAAGAACAATGAAAAAACGTACCTGAATAATGGTCCAAGGTTCTGCTTTTATAGGAGTAGGTAGTGTACTCCTAGTAGGATTGTGTTGGTTGGATGTTTTTATCCAAGGGAATTTCTGTTTATAAAGAGTGTCCTGCTTGTAATGGAATTGTTTGACAAGCGGTGTCAGGGTTGATGTAGAATCCTTGGGTGTTTAGGTTTGTTTGTTAGGTACCCAGGTCTTAGGAGGCATGTTGGTGGTGTATTTCCCGAGGACTATTCTTGAGGCTTGAGAGAATGTAAATATGTCCTTGAGGTATCTCGAGGACTACGATACCTCGTGGACTTAGGGAGACCCGAGGACCATAGTAGAGAAATGAGATGGGGTATACATGGAGTCCTCGGGGTATATCAATATTGGCATAGTCATTGGCCCCCGTGCACTCGTCCTAGAGATCAAGCTCTTAGGATGGGGTGCACATGGGTTACATCATTTCTCGAACCTTCGTCGAAAAGTGATGGCTGATGATATAGGTCGAGATATGACCGTTGCAGAGAGTGGCTTGGATTTGTGACATGTGTCTTCGTGGACGGTCGTAGATAGCGACCTTTGGCCTCCCATCGTTTTCACCTATAAATACTGTTGTTCTCACCTTCATTTTTCACTTTTACCCACTGTAAATTAGAGTTCTGCGAGGTCATGCTCGAGAAAAACACTTTGGGAACTTCTCAAGTCGTCGGGAACTCCAGGTAAGGCTCGAGACTTTAAGTTATTCATAAGCTAGGTCTTAAGTTTGTTAAGTGATGTCGAGTAGTGAGGGTCGAGAATCTTCTAGCAGCTCTAGTAGTAGTGAGAACGTAGGGACCTCGATAATACCGACGGCTATTCCCCTAGAGGCTACTCCAGAGGCCCAGGTTAATATGGTTTTTGAGTATCCCGACGAACCCTGTAGGCTTAAAGAGCACTTAGTCATAGATGCAGCTAGGGAATATGGTATAATGCCTAATTGCGATGTTAGATTTCCTGACCCCGAGGATAAGATTATTCGAGCACGACGATGGGAGTTTGTTATTTTTAGGAAGACCCTTAATGCTGGCTTTAGGTGGCCCCTTCACCCCTTCTTTATTGCTCTATTAGTCGAGCACCATGTGCCCGGGGCAGTTAGTGCCCAACGCCTGGAGAATGCTCGTTTATTTTTTTATAGCATGTAGATACTTAGGTATCGAGCCCAACATTGGCCTCAGCAAATTAGTGTTCGAGCTTAAAAAACATCCTCGATACACTTGTTTTGGCTATCTCTCAACGATTGGGGGTTTTAAAGTCCCGAGGATGGCGAGCTCTTTGAAGGGGTGGAGGGAGGGGTGGTTTTATGTTATAGCCCAAGAACCCGATCTTCCTTTCTGGCCTGATTGGGGAATCCCCGACGCCGAGAAGTTCTGTGAGGGCCAGGTGTATCCGGATGTTTTGGAAGAGCATAGGAGGATGCTGGTCGGGCTCAGCCCCCTTTTCTCGACGATGAAGGAGATTGGGGAAGAGGTTATAGACCTGGCAGATATTAGAGGCGTCGAGGGTAGGGATGTTCCTTTATTATTATTTTTTGAAAAATACCCTGACCTTGTGCTCGTTCTAAAATGTAGTAAATTTTTGCAGGTATGTCTTTTGATCCTCGGGCTCTTCGAAACTTCGTCAGCACAAGGGCAGACGTTCATCCACAGGGGCAGCCCCCGAGGAAGAAAAGCAAGAAGAGGCCTCGAGGGACTCCTGAGGGTGCGAGGGGGCCTGGCGAAACCTCTCGAGCACATCCACAAGTCTCGACCCCTCTGCAATCGAACCTCAGATCTCCCACTCCTTGGGTCGTCACTCCTCGGCCTCCTTCTGAAGTGTTTGACCTTGAGGATGACCCGTCTCTCACCGGGGACTTTGAGACATGCCACCTCGCTCTTGAGCTCGTAAATAAATACAAGGAGGAGGTCAAGCTCAAGGATGGGATGAAGGTCCTCGAGGGTCTTACAGTGAAGGTAATCTTCGGGCTTTCGACTTTAACCTCAAGTTTTTTTTTGTCGAGATTAATACTTGTCATTTTTTTCATTTTTTCCAGATGTTGAGTATAGCTCGAGGACTTACTCTGCAAGGGCTCGAGGAGGCCAAGAGGGCAGCTAGGGTCGAGACGTCCATGGCCTCTAAGGACAGCAGGATTCAAGACCTCGAGGCTCAGGTCGAGGTTTTATTGAAGGAGCGTGATGACGCGAGGAGGGAGGCTGCAAAGGCCAGGGATGACCTGGTAGTAGCAAAGGATGAGGTCGAGGGCGCGAGGCTCAAGCTCATCCAGAAGACAGAGGATTTTGGGCGCGAGCTTGCGGTTGTCAGGGAGAGGGCGTGGGAGGAGTTTAAAACCTCCGAGGACTGTGACAAGATAAAAGGAGAGTACGCGTCGGGGGCATACTTCCATGCTCTGGAAGAAGCCCGGGCCTTCCTCCATCAGAAGTTGCACGACGTCACTCCGGACGACCTGAAGACAATGCCTTCCATTGCTAATACATTGGAGCTCTCGAGTTCGGAAGATGGAGGAGGATCGGGCGGAGATGATGAGGATGGTCTTGAGGACGACGTTGAGATCGACATCAGCAACCTCGACCCTCCTCTTGGCCACATTGGATGACTTCCCCACCCCAATCTTTTGTAATTTTTGTTTAACTTTGAACATGTAAATTGATCGAGGATTATGTATGTTCTAAAGTTAATTTATTCGAACTATTTATCTCGACCCTTTGGACTCCATACATTCGAGCAAACTGATTGGAAACTAACTGCTCATGCGACATTGAAGTGTTTACTCGAGGATTCCACAACTCGAGCGTATTTAAGGGATTAAAAAGTGATAGTGACATACGTTCTCGAGGACTGTAATCCTCGAGCACACTAAACTTTAAAAAATGGTAATGCGACATTCTCGAGGATTGTAATCCTCGAGCACAACTAAACTTTAAAAAGTTGGGTTTGTGATTTCCTCGAGGACTGTAATCCTCGAGCACACTAAACTTTAAAAAATGGTAATGCGACATTCTCGAGGACTGTAATCCTTGAGCACAACTAAACTTTAAAAAGTTGGGTTTGTGATTTCCCTGAGGACTGTAATCCTCGAGCACACTAAACTTTAAAAAATGGTAATGCGACATTCTCGAGGACTGTAATCCTTGAGCACAACTAAACTTTAAAAAGTTGGGTTTGTGATTTCCTAGAGGACTGTAATCCTCGAGCACACTAAACTTTAAAAAATAGTAATGCGACATTCTCAAGGACTGTAATCCTCGAGCACAACTAAACTTTAAAAGTTGGGTTTGTGATTTCCTCGAGGACTGCAAACCTCAAGCACATCTAACTTAAAAAGTGGTAATGAGAAATTCTCGAGGGCTATAAACCTCGAGCACATGTGAAATTCTCGAGGGTGTCAAAAATGATGTGGGATTTTTGTATGTCCCTGGGTGACACTGTAATGGTTTACGCTTGAGTATATGATCAAGGCTTTTTGTGCTAGCGCAGGGCAAGGCTTTGGTGCTTTCTTGGAGCAAGGCTTTCTTGAGTGCTTGCTCAGGGCAAGGCTTTCTTGAGTGCTTGCTTGGGGCAAGGCTCTTTTGAGTGCTTGCGCGGGGCAAGACTTTTTTGTGTTTGCGCGGGGCAAGGCTTTTTTGAGTGCTTTCTTGGAGCAAGGCTTTTTGTGCTTGAGCGGGGAAAGGCTTTGGGGCTTGCTTGAGGCAAGGCTTTGGTGATTCCTGGGCGCAAAGTACACTAAAGGGCTTACCCGAAGCTTGAATTTACTAATTTTTCGGACTGGACTTGGATTTATATTGTATCCAAGCTGCCTACGTACCCAAACAGGATCAAGCCGAACGTAGTTCATTACAAAAGAGAATGGAAAACATGCATGGGCACGCAGGCCTGCTAAACTAGAAATAAAATGCAGAAAAAGAAAATCTCCTAAAAGGCGTCGGGAATGTTACTTGTAATATATTTTTAGATTGTCGGCATTCCAGGGCCTTGGAAGAGGTCTGTCCGAAGTGTCTCTTAGGCTGTATGCTCCTTTGCGAACCTGTCGTATGACCTCAAAGGACCTTTCCCAGATGGGCCCGAGCTTCCCTGGGGGGTGGCCTTCTGCTTCGGCCCTCCTCAAGACCAAATCGCCAGCTCTGAACCTCCGAGCCTTGACTTTGCTATTAAAATGTTTCGCTGTCTTAGTTTGGTAAGAGGCCACTTTTATAGCGGCTTGCTCCCGTACTTCTTCCAAGAGATCAAGATGTTCAGTTGTATGCTCCGAGGTTTCTGGCACGAGCCTCCTATGGCTTGGCAGTTTAATTTCCACCGGGACCATTGCTTCAATGCCATAGGCTAACATAAAAGGGGTTTCTCCTGTGGTTGTCCTATGAGTTGTTCTATACGTCCAAAGTATAGAAGGCAGCTCGTTGGACCAAGAACCCCTAGCATCGGTTATTCTTGTTCGGAGGTCTTGCAATATGATTCGATTTGTTACCTCGGCCAGACCATTGCTCTGAGGATGCGAAACTGATGTCAAGCGGTGATCAATCCCAAGGTTTAAGCAAAAGTTTCTAAACTGTTGGTTGTCAAATTGCCTGCCATTGTCGGTGATGAGGACCTTGGTATCCCAAACCTGCAAATGATAGACCTCCATATGAAGGCTCTTAGCTTGGGCTCCGATATTGTGGCGAGAGGTTCGGCTTCTACCCATTTTGTGAAGTACTCTACTGCTACAGCAACAAACTTTAATTGGCCTCTTGCCACAGGAAAGGGGCCGAGGATGTCAACTCCCCATTGTTCAAACGAGGCCGAACAGTTAATGTTGGTGAGATCTTCGGCTGGTGAGTGGATAACATTACCAAACCTCTGGCACCTATCACATCTTTTAACATATTCTGAGGCGTCTTTTTTCATAGTTGGCCAGTAGTATCCATATCATACGAGTTTAAAGGCCAAGGCCCTGGCTCTTTGATGGTTCCCGCACACACTTTCAAGAACTTCAGCAAGGGCCTGGGATGATTCTGATGGCCTGAGGCACCATAGGTATGGAAGAGGAATACTTCTGCGAAAGAGGACACCGCTGATCATGTAGTACCTAGGAGCTCGGGCTCTGATGCTTCTGGCCAACCTGGCATCGCTTGGTAGATTTTCGTTTGTGATGAATTCTATGATCGGGTCCATCCAGGATGGTTTGTTGTCAATGTCCATGATGTCGAGGATTTGACTGATGCTAGGTTCTGTGATGATTTTAATGTGAACCGTTCTGTTAAGGCCGTCTACCCCCATGAACACAAGCTTGGATAATGCGTCGGCTTTTCCGTTGTCCTTTCGAGCAATTTTTGTAATTTCACAACTCTTGAATTTTCGTTGAAGATCCTGAACCTTCACACAGTACAAACTCATTTTCTCCTCCTTTCTTTCAAATGATTCTTCAATCTGTCCGACCACTAGCTGTGAATCGCTAAATATCTTTACGAACTCGAGCTCTAGGCAAAGGGCTAGCTCAAGAGCAATAACGACGGCCTCATACTCGGCCTCATTGTTGGTTGCTTCAAACTCGAGCCTGAGAGCGCATTGGATCTCTGTTTGTTTGTCAGGGCTGATGATGATGACCCCTGCGCCCGAGCCCAAGGAGTTCGATGCTCCATCCACAAATATTTGCCAAGTGTCCAAATTAGTGCTCATGCTCGAGCTGTCACCTGGCCCCCGAGGCCTAGGGGTTAGTTCTGCAATGAAGTCGGCCAGAGCTTGGGCTTTGATAGATGGGCGTGGTTTGAATTCTATGTCAAATTCTCCAAGCTCGATTGCCCATTTCATCAATCTTCCCGATACGTCCGGCTTCTGAAGTATATGCCTAAGTGGTTGATTAGTGAGCACCACAATAGGGTGAGACTGAAAATACTGCCGGAGTTTTCGTGCTGCTATAACCAAGGCAAGGGTAAGTTGTTCTGCCAAAGTATACCTTGTTTCCGCATCCAGTAGGACCTTGCTTACATAGTAGATAGGTTGCTGGACTTTGTTAACCTCTTTCACCAAGACCCCGTCGACAGCGTTTTGAGATACGGCCAAGTACAAAAATAAGGTGTCACCAGGCTCAGGCCTAGTGAGAATAGGAGGAGATGCCAATGTCTGCTTGAGCTCCTGAAAAGCTTTCTCACAGTTTTCACTCCAATCAAAGCCTTGGTTTCTTCTAAGGACTTTGAAGAAGGGATAGCACCTGTCTGATGCTCGGGACATGAACCTGTTCAAGGCTGCTATCCTACCAGTCAACCTCTGTACCTCTTTCTTGTTCCTTGGTGATTCCATAGACGCCAAGGCTTGTATTTTGTCAAGGTTGGCCTCTATCTCCCGGTGAGTGATCATAAAGCCCAAGAACTTGCCCGAGGCCACGCCGAATGCACATTTTGCGGGGTTCAACTTCATTCCGTACTTTCGCAAGGTGTCGAAAACATCTTCAAGATCTGAAATATGCTGGTCCACCTGTTTGCTCTTGACCACCATGTCATCAACGTACGCCTCCACGTTCCTTCCAATCAAGTAATCAAAGACTTTGTTGATGAGTCTTTGGTATGTTGCCCCAGCATTCTTCAAACCGAAAGGCATGACCTTATAACAGTATATGGCGGAATCGGCCATGAATGATGTCTTTTCTTGATCTTCTTCGGCCATGAGGATTTGATGATAACCAGAAAATGCATCCAAGAAGCTGTACAACTTATGTCCGGACGTGCTATCCACCAAGTTGTCAATCCGTGGTAGGGGATAACTATCCTTTGGACATGCTTTGTTAAGATCTGTGAAGTCAATGCAGACCCTCCACTTACCATTGGCCTTCTTTACTAAAACAACATTGGCAAGCCAATCAGGATATTGGACCTCCCGAATGAACTGAGCGTTGACGAGTTTGTTAATTTCTTCGCGAATGACCTCCCGACGTTCTGGGGCAAACTGCCTTTTCCTCTGCTTTACTGGTCTGGCCCCTGGGCTGATGTTAAGCCTATGGACTGCAATTTTAGGGTCTATCCCTGACATATTCTCAACCTTCCAGGCAAAAACATCAATGTTGCGAGATAAGCAACCAACAAGTTTTGTCTTCAGGGTGACGTCAAGATCCTGACCAATAGTCACCTTCTTATCATGCTCGAGCTCAATTTTCATCAATTCTTCGACAGGGGCAACTCTGACTTGCTGCCCGTCCTAGGGATCCATCCTCGAGATTTGCGTGACGTCTTTATTTATTTCTCGAACGTTGGCAACATAGCATTATCTGGCAGCTGTCTGGTCTCCACGGACGACTCCAACGCCATTACTTGTTGGAAACTTCATGGCCAGGTGGAAGGTAAACACAATGGCTTTGATCTTGTTTAGGAGTGGTCTTCCCAGAATGGCGTTATAGGCCATTGAGACACGTACCACTTGAAAAGATGTCATCTCCGTAACCTGTTTCTGGCCAGAACCCAAAGTTAGAGGGAGCTCGACGACACCCTCTGGAGTGATGACTCCTCCCCCAAACCCCTGGAGAGGAGTTTTAACCGCTTTGAGCTGCTGAGATGAGATTCCCATTTTGGCAAAAGCTTCTTGTGAAAGTATATTGGCCGCACTCCCGTTGTCAACCAAGATTCTCTTCACTTCAAAATTGGCCACAATCGCTGAGATTACCAAGGCGTCATCATGTGGGAGTGATACGCCTTCTAAGTCTCCGGTCCCAAAAGTAATATCCTCCAGCTTTCCATGAGGCATCCCAGAGGCCAAAGCATATTGTCGGGCATATTGTTTTCTTCCACTGTTGGAGTCTCCTCCCGAGGCAATACCTCCAATGATGATATTGATGGTTCCAGCAGTGGGTTGACCATCCCTTTTTGCCTCAGGGTCTTTTTCCCTGCTACGATCATTCCTCGGGCGTTTGTCATTACCGACGTAGGAGCTCAGGAGTCCTCTTTTAATAAGGGCTTCAATCTCCCGTTGCAGGGCCTTACAGTTCTCTGTGGTATGCCCATGATCCCGATGGAACTTACAGTATTTGTTTATGTCCCTGGATTCGGGTGGTGACCTCATTCTGACAGGCCATTTCAGTTCCTTCATATCCTTGATCTCCATTAATATATTGGTCTTTGGCGTATTTAAACGTGTGAACGGCGTCGGGGGAACCTCCTGTCTCTGTTTTTTCCGATGTTCTTCTTCACGGTGGTTCGGGTTCTGCTGTCTTTTATGCTCGACCCTGTCATGGGATGGTCCAACCTTTCTCGGGTTCAGTGTTTCCTCCATATTTATGTATGTCTCGGCTCGGGTAAGAAGCTCGGTGACTGTCTTTGGTGGAGTTTTGGATAAAGACATCTTGAAGGCCTCGCACTTTATGGCATATGTGAGGGCAGAAACTGCTGCAGTTATGTGTAGGTCGGGAATCTGAAGTCTTTCCTTATTGAACCTGGTCATGAAGTCACGTAGGGTCTCATTTTGCCCTTGTCTAAGTTGCATGAGGAAAGCCACTGTCTTCCTGATGCGTTTGCTGCTTGCGAAGAAAGCGGAGAACTTGTCCGCCAAATCCGAGAATGAGGCTATGGAGTTGGACTCTAAGGTTGAGACCCAATCCCTAGCAGTATTCATCAAAGTTTACGGGAAGGCCTTGCACATCACCTGATCTGGTGCAACCTGTAGGTTCATGACGTCCGTGTATATGTTCAGATGATTGATTGGATCGATGGTCCCATCATATTCTTTGATCCTAGGATACTTAAATCTGTCTGGCAAGGGGAATGTTAATATCTCGAGAGTAAATGGAGTGTTGGGACTGAATCTTATCGTCCCTTTGTTGCCCTGAAGTAGGCCCGCCGTAATTCCTTCTTGAATAATCCTAGCGAGTTCCCCGGACTCCATGGTCACTGATCTCGAGGCCGAGGTCACATGTGGTATACCCGAGGCCCCTGCTCCGCCATTGTCAGGGACATGAGCTCGAGCTCGAGCATCAGCCATAAAACCCCCCTGGGGTGCCGATGTGGGTGACGGATGTGAATTTCTTTGACTTAGCAACTGAGTCAGTGTGGCGACCTGTTGTCTGAGCTCTTCAAAGGCTCCAGTAGTGACGACTGCCGACTGGGGCTCTGGCACTTCTGATGATTCCTCTTAAGGAACAGGGATATCCTCAGGAGGGGGTTGGTTTGGAGCGGATGAGCTTGCGGGTGGAAGACCTGAACGTGTGTTTACCATGACTTTTGGTAGCGATTCCCACAGACGGCGCCAATGATGCTACCAAAAATCGTACCTGTAGATTTCCCGAGCTTGATGACTGATGAGGAGCACGAACGTGATCTTCCGATACCTGAAACAAAGGCAACCAGGTGTGTTCTCATCGCCCCTCCGATGCTTAAGTCAGAAAGGGAAATATATGCGTGAGGCTATGTGCTGAAGAACAATGAAAAAACGTACCTGAATAATGACCCAAGGTTCTGCTTTTATAGGAGTAGGTAGTGTACTCCTAGTAGGATTGTGTTGGTTGGATGTTTTTATCCAAGGGAATTTCTGTTTATAAAGAGTGTCCTGCTTGTAATGGAATTGTTTGACAAGCGGTGTCAGGTTTGATGTAGAATCCTTGGGTGTTTAGGTTTGTTTGTTAGGTACCCAGGTCTTAGGAGGCATGTTGGTGGTGTATTTCCCGAGGACTATTCTCGAGGCTTGAGAGAATGTAAATATGTCCTCGAGGTATCTGGAGGACTACGATACCTCGAGGACTTAGGGAGACCCGAGGACCATAGCAGAGAAATGAGATGGGGTATACATGGAGTCCTCAGGGTAAATATGTCCTCGGGGTATATCAATATTGGCATAGTCACCTACCCATTGCTTTATTTCACCCACTCCAGTGACTCCTCGTGATACTCACTCTAGCGAGTCACACGATGTAGATCCATTTTTTTTTTCATTTTTGAGTGGTGTGGTGATTGACAGTTCAATGATAGTTTTGTAGTTCGGTGGTGGTGGAGGTATGCGTTACGGTGGTGGGAACGGAGAGCTCTAGTAGATACAACGTTGATATGATATTGTGGTGCTGTGGGTGTGGTGGAGGTCGCGGTGCAATAGTGAGAACGAATAGTTCTGGTGGTGTACGACTATTGTTCTGTGGGTTCATTTGTGGTGCTACGGTTCATGATGTGGTACTGTGTGCGGTTGTGCAGTTTGTGATGGTGGTGGCTTTGGAAGTGTGCAGTAGTGTTGACTAATTGTCATGATGTGATTGGTTAATTTATAACCATTTATTTGAGATATGACTAATAAATTGGATATTTTGTGACTAATAAATAATATGTTATTGATATCTTGTGACCAACAAATAATATGTGACCAAAAAATTTGTGGCGTGATATATAAAATTTGTCATTTGTGATCAATAAATAAATTATGATCTATAAATTTTTTGATTTGTGACCAATGAATAAATTGTGATTTATAAAATCTCTGATTTGTGACCATGAAATAATTTGTGACATTTAAATTTATTGATTTGTGATCGAGAAATAATTTGTGATCAATTAATTCGATAATTTGGTACCAAATAGTATGTAATTGTGACCTTAATATATTTAATTAATAAAATACATATTTTATTGATAAAATTAATTTGAATTAATTATTTCATAAATAAAATTTAAATAATATATAATTTTTGAATCTTTAAACATTGTTTCTTAAGTTTGAAATTGATCGTACTTAATTTCTCACATATGAAATTTTTCAATAATAATTGAGTATAAACGGGCAACAAGTTATTCCGGACTCTCTAGGCCTAGTTTTCTAGAAGCCCAACATAAAAAACATGTTGTGACAGACTCAACCATTTATAGATGCCTTGTAATTTTGTGTGATGATCATTCAATTTTCAAACAATTAGGGTTGTTCTTTTCGTGTTTTAATTTTGTAATTTTGAGTTTTGAATTCATTTTGAATTTTGTGTTTTGAGTGTCTGTTTTGAAATTGTTAAAAATACGTTCTTTTTGTCATTTTGAAAAACTGTTTTTCAAAACATAAAACTGAAAAACGCGTTTACTTTGAAATTTTGAGAATATATATTTTTATAATATTTTAATCAAGAAATCTGATTATTCAATAAATTTTAATAGTTTAATGTTAATATAGTATTAAATATAATATTAGTTGAACATATAGAATTATTTCATGTTAGCTGTTGGATTATTTTAATTTTAAACTAGTAATCAACTTCAAATTTTGTTCCAATTTCACATTATGCACGTCTACGTGATTATAGCTAAGCACTCGTTCATATCTCTCGGATTGTTTGAAGTTCTTAAAACCAATTCTATTTGTAATTGTTTTTCATTTCCATAATTACATAAGCACCGGAAAAAATACAATAATGAGTAGCAAATTCCACCTCATTTTGAGTCGGGAAGATAGTTTTTAACTGTGCATAAATACAGAATGACCAAATCGTGAAAAATATACAATAAAGAATCCTGCGCCTTCTCCATGTTTTTGTTCCTACAACATCCTTCAATAAGGACTGTATAAGTGACCTTGCTGGGAGTCAGTCCATCTTCAATAATCTTATCAGCTAGTCCATTTTTAGAAGTTGATTTCTTAAACTAGATTAGCCGAACCGAAACTATCCCAAAGAATCTCAACCCCATTTGGAACCAGAAACTTGTCTTCAATTGCCACAAAACCAAAAACTACCGCCACCATTTTATTGAGGTCTCTGTTTATAACGAGAGGAGATCGATTCTAGGCAAAAACTTTCTTGGAAGACAGTGACGGATCCAGTTTTGAGTTTGAACACGGACTACAATATAAATATACATGGATTTATCCTTTAAAAAAAAAAAACTAAGAAAAAAGTAGACATTTTCAGGGGCGGACATGGGCTATAGCACGGTCGAGCCTGTGCCTGGATCCATCAGTGTTGGAAGGATCAAAATTGGTTGCTCAAATAGTGTTAGGAAAGGAGACGAAGTTTATAAAAGTTTCCAGCTACAAAACAAATCCTTTTTTTTGTTCGTCAAAGGGGACAGAATCCAAGCCAAAATCTATGCCAACTATTCTACAGTCATCACCAGCACATACTAGTCCTCCTAAAGTTGCCATTTCCAAAAATACAAACAACACTGATACACCTCTTGCTCTTTCTCCTGCTCAAGCATCTATTGTAAAAACGATAATTGTGCAGTTTCCTCCCCTGAATCTCAAAGTGACAAAACTAAAATTGAACCAGGTAACCATTCTCAAATTCAAAAGCCCACGGTTGTCATTGAAGACCTTGACGAAATTAGAGCAGAAACTATTCATTACGTTCAAAAACATCAAGTTATGCAGCAACCTTGTCTCTCACTGAGGAGGAGACCAGAAGGTATCCAATCAATCAACAATGTAGCGTCTAGTTAATCCACAACCTTAATGCCTTAGTTAAATTCCTCTCTTTCACACATGTAATAATCACATTTGTAAATGTACCCTCAGAAGGAACCCAATTCATCTTCTTTATCTCATTCAACAAATCACATGCATTGTTTGCATCCAGTTTCATATAACCAACTTGAACAGCAGTAGTATAAATAGCCACATAAAGCTTCATAGAAAGTTTCAAGACTTGACAAGCGCTCGGTGAACTTTAGCAGTCATATTTATGGATAAGCGATGTTTTGTATATGGGCATATAAATATAATTTTCTAATAACCCCCCCATCAGATTTCATATTAGAGACGAACAGATTATAGATGCATTACTCAAACTTCCCATCCAGTCAAATTTAGCAAAAAAATCATGAAATATAACAAAGAAACGATGAAAGAAGAATATGCTAAACATTGTCATAGTAGAATAACCATAACATGTAATGAAATAAAGCAGAGAAATAGAAAAAATACCTAGAAAAAATCAAGAGATTTTACACAGTATATGCAAAACCCAGAAAGCGATTTTCGATAATAAGAGAGGCAGAGGCAGTAAAACGCAAATGGGTTAAAAAGTGCAAAGGATAGGCTCAAAAGCAAGTCTTTTTAAAATTTTCGGCAAGTTAATGATGTTAATCGCTAGATTCGATGAACAATCAAGCAAAATCACCCAAATTCAAAGAAAATAATAACAATAAAAAACTGTAAAAGACGAACAATCACGTAGTGATCCATTGCTGATTATACATGTTTTTGATTTCTGTGTTTTTGGGCAGATGTGAATAGTAACTAGTTTCCATTTTAGCAAAAAGACTTTGACAATTTCGAGTGGTTGTGAAATCTAGTGTTCTAGGTGGCAGTGGTGGTCGACTACAAAGGAAGAAGGTAGCGGGTCTTCTGCTCTCACGCACAGTAATGGAAAGTGGGCTGTTTTGCATGTTTTTTTCAATTTTCCTGTGTTTATACTGAAAATGCGCAAAACGTCATTTTTGATGTTTTGTGTTTTTAGTACAATTTTTTTTTTTTTTTATTTTCGAAAAGTCATTTTTGAAAATAGAAAGGAGAACGCGTTTTCACTGTTTTAAAAAATCGAAAACAGCAAAAAGAACAGTCCCTTTGTTTTCAATAATAGATCAACACTAAAACAATGTTGTTCATTGACCATCAATCGTCATCCTAAAACCACTACTTTTACCACTTGAATTAGATAATACATGGTTGTCAAACAAATTCATCCATTTTCCATACTAATGAGAGAACTAACTCGGCCCAGAAAAAAGTAGTTCAAGAATTATGCATATCAACCACTTTCTTGGTGACCGGCTCCTATTGTGTTTTTACTTGTTTTAATGGCTTGATTAAGATGCAGAAGCGCTTCAATCCAGATTTCTTGGCGATTGGCTCTTTTGATCCTTCATCCAATTTTAAGATGAACGAAGATTCTCCATCTTTAAACCTTCTTTTTCTTTGATGACCTCATAATATTCCACAAACAAACCCTCAAGTGCTTCTCGAACTTTAAAATTACCTTATCTGATGTTTTCCACAAATATGTCCCCATTGAGATTCACATTTGGAGACTTTTGCACTAATTTCTTTGGTTCAATGTTTGCTATAAAGTATAGCCATTACGAATCGATTTGAGACCTTCTAGAGTAAACCTCTCAATTCGATTTTTCTCTCTTTACAATCTACACTCTTTTTCACCAAGTATCTTTTAACAATAAAATTAATCATAAGTCACCTGTGCAGTTCGTCCTAATAATTTTGAAAAGGAATTAATTGCAGAAACCCGACCCCCCACCAAAAAAAAAAAAAAGGGACGTTTTCATGTGTGAGATATCCCTTATATATTGGAAATCACAAAAACCCCTTGTTTGAAACATTTTATGCGAAAAATTTCCATGTCGTCAAGATCCGTCAGATTCACCATTTAAAATAGTAAAAAATGTCAAAATATAAAAGGAATAATTGTAATCTCAATATCCATACTTTTTATTTTTTAACAAACAAAATCCAAATTTTTATATATGCCACCTACAATCCCAAATATTTAAAACTTTATTTTTCACCCCACCCCACCGCAATCCACTTCATCTTCTTCCCAAAAAATAAGTTAACATATTTTGTGTGTGTCATTCTTCAAAAAAGAATATAATACATACTCCGAGCATGGAAAGATTTCTTCCGTGTCATTCTTCAAAAAGAAACGCTAAGTTAACATATTGTGAATACATTATATATTGTCCGGAATTTTAGTAATCGGCAGTCCGCACAATAAGAATCAGAAAATAAAAGTATCCTACACATACACGCCATAGACTACCAGAAATTGTGAGACCTCTAAGGTCTAAATTTTACTGCCACTTTTAAAATTGGTCTAGTCAAACTCCCTAAATTTCACTTTGAATTTTCAAAAATTATATATTTTCACAATGGCATTTTGGGTGTTAAAAAACAAATACATTTATTTTGTTTAAAAGACAATACTACCATTTTAGTTAATAAAAAAAAATCAAACACCCCTACTTAAAATTTCAAAATTAGTTAACTTTTTTTATTTGTTTATTTAAACACAGATAAAAACTCTCTCATTTTTTATCTGCTTCAACATCAAAATCTCTAAAATTTATCAAATGCCGAACAAGGAAATATATATATATAAACACACACACACTACAACAAAAATTACCTTTTACAACACATAAAATGTAACATTTATTATTTGAATGCTGTTAAAGGTGCCTATTGTAACATTCTAATAAGTGAATGTGACAATTGATATATATAATTGAGATTAGACAATGTCTTTTAAATGTATGTTATCAATGTTGTCTTTTTGCAATGTTTATTAAGTGTTGCGAAAAGTTATTTTTTTTGTAATGTTTATTAAACGCCGCAGAATGTTAAACTTTTGACAACGTTTAATAAATGTTGTTAATATGAAATAGGCTGACATTTTGCAACGTTTATTGAGTGTTGCGAAAAGTTACTCTTTTCGGAACGTTTATTAGATGTTGCAAAATTTTAAACTATTGACAATGTTTAGTAAATGTTGCAAAAAGAAAAAGTTTTCGCAATGCTTAGTAAACATTGCAGAATGTAAACTTTCAGCAACGTTTACTAAACGATATGAAAAGTTTAATACCCAATTCAATTCACACTCACACACGATAAAACCTTACAATAACAAAACCCAAAACTCCAAAGAATCCTCGCTCCTCTCATGAACCCAGAAGCCACAACCCACAATCCTCACGCCTCACGCTGTGTCTTCGTGCCTCAACCGTGTCTTTGCGCCTCAAGCTATCAACACTTTTGATGCCAATCGTTAGCCTTACTACTTTCTTCTCCAATATGACGCCAATCGTTGCTAGTTGTTGCAGCAAATATATGCATATTTTGGGGCCTAGACTGTGCAATTGAAAGGGGATCGATATGTAGTCCGCGCGTAATAATTTCGGATTCAGTAATTGACTTATTTGAGGAAAATTGATGATGAACCATATGTGCATCTGGTTCACCATGATGAGTAGAAGGTAGTGGTGGTGGTGCGTGACCGTGGTTCGTAACGCTGGAGCTTAAATTTGGGAGAAAAGGTCCATGGTTCGTTGCCTTCGAACTGAGTTCAAACTGGTTTTGATTTAAATTGTTTCTTGATGATATGGGGCCATGAAACTGCTTACCTTGGGGAGTATTTGAAGCTCGTAATGTAGTTAGGCCATGGGCGTTGTAGATTTGGGCGGAATTAGTGTAAAAACTAGGCGTGAGTTTGAGTTTTTGGGTTGATTATGGATTTGTGGGGGTTGTTTTTTGGTATAGCTCGTAGGATAAGATGAGGGGATGTTGGTGGTGCAAAGATCCGGTGGTTTATCCAGCTGGATGGAGGTCAAATTTGGAGTAGAAGCTGCTAGCAACAATCGGATTTGCTGTAAAAAAAATGAAACCTAACGCTGTGAATTTTTTTTTCGAACGTTTTCGCAACGATTAAGAAATGTTACCACACCTTTCTACTCTATGGCAGCATCCAGATTTGCGATATGCGGTCGAACGTTGCAAAAGATCTTTAGCAACTTTTTTGAACGTTGCAAAAGCCTATTTTTGTTGTAGTGCTATCACTATGAATCAATAAATATATTTACGTATGTTAAATTTCATTTTCTTCAAATTAGTATTTTTTTTAATCGATAAATTTTATTTCGACATAGATTAATATTTAGATAAATTTTTTAGCAGATCTAGAATTTTTTAAGCATAAACAAGAAAAATATATCTACCAATAGAAAAAGAGAGTTATTTAATTTAATTAACAATAAATTATGTATGCATAATAAATAACAATTGCGATATTACACTTATATCGTCGGTGAGCCAAGTTGCTGAAGTCGTGATGTCTTGAAACTACTTATAAGTGTTCGGCAAGTCTTTTGAGCTATCATATAGGTAGCTTTGAAAAAAGAAAAAGAAAAAAAATGTTAAAAGAAACGTAGATGAGTAATTGTACTTTACTAAATTCATAACACTTTCTCGGACATAATTCTTCTCCATTTTGTCTCGAACGCTTTCCACTTGGCAATGTTTATCCCTCGGAAGAGATTGGGGTACTTTTCATCCACGAATATGCACATCTTCACCTCAACTCTGAAGGGAGAAACGACGTACTTTGAATGCAATTTTGGCCTCTTGCCCGACCACTTGTTCAGCACGTCAACAACACGCTTCTTACCCTTTGTCATGATTGTTCTTTCCTATTTGCTCCCTTTTGCCTCGGGGATCACCACGTTCTCCATTATCAGGGTCATCCCTTCCATCATCTTTTCATTGCCACCTTGTCCGTCACCATCAGGGACACTTTCTCCCAATCTATAGATAATAAAAATGATTCTAATATATCATTCTTTGTCTACAATGGTGGTATACGCCGTGTGTGACCCCTCTCTTCGTTACTTTCTTTGTCACCCCTTGTTTGCCTGCTATATCGCGTTCTCTATGGTTGTTTTGAGCACGTGGAACGGCTAGTTCATGCACAAAATTCTGACCTTCCTCTTCCGTAGATGAAGTTAATTCAGTTAGGACTTCAAATTGATATATTGACATTTTAAATAGTCAATGATCACGTGATGAGAATTTGAAACTACATATAATATAAATCGCAAATGTATAATACTCATCTGAGGGTCATTGAAGAGAGTTGATAATTATTTGCAAGATGAACAACTGTCAGCTCACGATGCTTGCCAATGATGCATTCAAGTGCAGCATGTCTTTCCTCTCCCTGTAAACTAGGTACCTAAAAGATGTACAGTCTTATATGCCAAGATCTGCAGCATATATAGTTACTATAAATAAATTTAGTATAAACAAATTTTAACGCTAATTATGTTAAATATTTACCCAATGTTTAAAAACGACCTGGCCATCGACCTGAAAAAGAGAAAGGGTCAAAGGTCAAAGGGTCGAACTGTGGTCAAATCGGGGTCGAACTGTTGATAATAAATAAATAAATTATATACCACAAAATCAACAAAATTAAGTTAATTTTTCAACTTAATTTATATATATAGACAAAAGCACCAACTAATGATTAAATTTGGGTACAATTAATTTTTATTTGTCATATGGTGAATTATTTTATATTTTTTTATAATATTTTATTGTGTCAATGTAATAAAATTACATGAAAGATCACGTAAATTGGATTGAAAATGAAAAAAACTAATTTAAAGAGATATATAATTTGCACCAAGATGATTATGTCTTTTTTTTTTTTTTCCTTTTTAAATAAAACTACTAATTTTTTCTAATAGAAACATATTTACAAGAATGGAATTTCTTTAGTGGATTTACTGTACAAACTTACATTTCCAAATCCCACATATAAAGTTGTAGAATAATGTATAGGAATTTTATCTTTTAAATCAGCAATTGGAAATAAACATTAAAAAGCCAGCTTGATATCCCACATCGAAAGATAGTCAATGTTGTACAGGAATCTTCAACTTTAAAAGCAGCAACAGCCTGAAGAAAGAGGTGTTCTTGTGGGCTTGTGATCCTATTGGGTCCATTAACGAGTTGAATTTTTTTAATTATATAAATATGAAAATAAAAAAACCTATATGAATAGGAAACGGGGTTGAAAATGGGGACCAGTTTTTCGGTATTCCAATTCAAGCGGCCGGTTTATATTTTTCGGTTTATATATTTGCCAGACCGGTGCTTAGGCCGGTTCTTGATTTTTTTGGTTGAATCAACCGGTTTGGTCTGATTTTCTAAACATTGAATTTACATGTACTGTCAAGGGTAATCCACAAATATCATACTTAAACAAGGACTCCTTGGTCTTCGAATGTGATCTCGTGAAGATGTGTACAGTATCCTGAAAGTATCTTCGTCTCTATGAATAATTGTTGAAAGCATTGATGTAGTCAACAACTTCCAAATGAGGAAAAAAGGGTCAGTCATAGTCTTTTTATGATGATACCTCACCATGCTCTCAAGAATATAGACCAATCTCAGCTTCAATCTATCCAACATCTAGTCGTACTCCCTGATTACCCTAATCAACTGTGATAGAAGCACCGTCTTCTGTCTCTAAAACTATGTGTCTACAACTTATTGTTTCTTTCAGTGCCATCGCTTGTAATCTTCAATCCAATCATAAGGCAAACTCAAATATAGAGAAATTATCGACCTTGACCCAAGGTCGAAGTTGAGTGTATTATCGTTGACTGACCTAAGCAATCAACATAGTAATGCATCAATGATCTGCTCAAAATACTGCCTCTCTCAACTGATACAGCAGCCACAAGAAGGGCTAATGTAGCACATCTCTAGGTTAATCATCGAGCTACTCTAACATAGTAGTAAAACTATTGAAGCTAATATTCCAAGTACATTTTCCTTCCATTTGTCTCAACTCAGCATCGAAATGGTACTTCGTTCAACAAAAAATAAGGCACTGTCTGGTGCAGATTATTGGGTGAAAAGAATGGATTTTCCTACCATTGTGGCTGTAATTTTTGATTGACTTTTTCTTTGGTGGGACCCGTAGTTGGACTCAACGGTAAGAAAATGGCTGAAAATTCATTGGAAAATCATAACTAGATGGGCCTAAAATATTAAAACATTCTGTAATAGATAATGAAATAAAGCATAATTTCAGAAAATTAAGTGAATCGAATTGTTACTACCATACGCAAGAAATATATTCATTTTACATCGACGCTAATAAAAAAATAAATGATTTAATAAATTAAAGGTAAAAATAAGACTTAAAGACAAAAACTAAAAATTAAAATGAATTAAATTAAAAAAATTAAAACTAAAGAAAGAATATTAAAAGGCATTATAAATTGAAATAAAATTAAATTATGATAAACAGAAAATAATTAAGAAAAAATAATAATAAATTAAAGATATATCAAAATAAATTAATAATACTATATAAAATATAAATTAAATTAAATAAGAATTAAAGACCAAAATAAAAAATGAATAAAGAAAAATTATGAAAATATAAAAATTAAAGAAAGAATATAAAAATCATTTTAAATTCAAAAAATTAAATTATGATAAACAGAAAAAAATCAAGAAGTTTTTTAAGAAAAATTATGAAAGAAATAATAAAAAATTAAATTAAATAAAAATTAAAGCACAAAATAAAAGAAGAAAAATAAATTAAAGAAAAATTATAAAAGATATAAAATTAAAGAAAGAATATAAAAAAGCATTTTAAATTAAAAAATAAATTATGCTAAAAAGAAAACAATTAAGAAATTTAAAAATAATAAATAAATTAAATAAAAATAAAGAACAAAATAAAAAATAAAAAAATAACATAAAGAAAATTATAAAAATACAAAAATTAAAGCAAGATTATCAAAAAGTATTTTAAATTAAGTAATAAAACTAAATTATAATAATAAAACAATTAAGGAATTTTAAAATTATTTTCAAAAGTAATAATAATGAAAAAAAAAATTAGGCAAAAGAAAACTATAAAAATAAAATAAAGAATATAAATATTATTTAAAATTGAAAAAAAATTAAGTTATAAATGTTTAATTAAATAAAAGAAATTAAGGAGAAAAAATCGACAAAAAAAGAATAAGGTGGTTAACAGTTTAAATAGGCAAATCTTCTTCTCCGTCCTAAAAATCACCAAAACTAAGAAAGCTAATGTTTGTTGACCATAAAAATCGCCAAAATCCACAAAAGAATAATGAACAATGAATTAAATAAATATTAAATTTAATCTAAACCACGTTTCATCAATCCCATAATCCACAAAAAAAAAAAAAAAAACATTGTTGAAGATAACGTCGTTGGTTACTAGGTTATGTGGTGGTCGATGTTGGGTTGATTGTGAGAGGGTGTGTTGACTGGATCCTGACTGTTAAGAGTTTTTTTCTTTTTCTTTTTCCTCCATTGTTTGCACAAAATGAAGGGTAATTTTGACTTTTGTTCGATTCAACCTTTATCTCTTTTTTTAATGGTCAAAGGCCATTATGAAAATACTGTGGGTCTATCGGCCATTTCTTAATATTTCCTTCAAAAAATAGGACTTAAAAAAAAATCCTGGCTTTTCAGACGGACATTGAGCCTTGCTCACTTTGAAAGTTAGTCAAGAAGAATCGTCTGCTGATATCTGTCGGACGCATGGATACACTAAGATAGTTTTCTGATGATGCTGCATTTGCCTTAGCTTTTTTCCAATGCTTCCTCTTTTTTCTCATTAGTAACAGCCCTTCTACGGGGTTACACTTCAAGCACTTATTTTCATTCCCTCCCAGCCTTTGAGTTTGATTTGATTGGTATCTCGATAATGTTGGTGTATTCGCAGAATCGTTCCTTAGATTATTCACAGAAATAAAATATTGTCATCATCTTCAGAAGATTCAACCAAAATTTCATTAGTATCTCCATCATCAGTTTTCCCAGCTAGAATGTTATTGTTTACCAATGATGCTGCATTTGCCTTAGCTGTAGGATAATTTAGTACTTTAAATCACCGGATCTTTCATGTTAAATCATCAAGAAATACAAGAATTAAAGCGGAAGCGTACCTGAATCAAACATGGTTAATGCAAAAATGAATTTCGCGGTATGGTCTTCCAAATTTACATGCAATCTCATTTTCCTCTCTGTGATGGGATGCAAAAGAGAATGAATAATACGTGTATGTGATTTGGAGACCATACCCTATTTATAAAGGGATGCCCTTTGACCTAATTTGGCCCATCATAGAATTAGGATTTGGGCCCAGTCTCTATACATATGTAAGCCCACACTTTAATTGGATACATTAAAACCCAAAACCGAAGCCTTATTAGATCACTATAATTGGGTTTAACCGAATTCGATAGTCTATAATTTAACACACAATTATTCACACATATAAACCCATCTATTGATTAAAAATCTTTACAATCTCCCACTTGGGCTATATGTGTCACCTTATAATTGTGCATTAAACATAACCTTATGAGTACTTAGAATTTTGCTATCATTATCGAATATATCCCCAAACAATCCCGTCCATCAATCATATCAATATAGAATTAAGATGGCTTTCGCTACTTTCATGTAGCTAAAACCATCAATGGTCACGTATATCAATATAACCGAATGACATGGATCAAGCATGGATGTGTAGCATGAAAATTACATGTAATGTGATCTGTAACATGCCTATTTCCAACTGGTCCACGTTAATACCTTAGTGAGATCATTTTAAACAAGTTCAGAGATAATAAACCAAATAACTTTATAACTGAAAATAACTTTAACCTTAAATTGTATCCAAAATAACAGTACATATGTCCAATATGAAAAGCAAAAATACAAACTCCCACTGAAACTAAATATCCTCAAGAGACACTATACCCATGTGAGTAGTGTGCTCATGGAATACCTTGGGTATCAATCCCTTAGTAAGCGGATCCGCAACCATGGAGTTTGTCCCAATATGCTCTATTGATATCTGTCCACTCTGAACTCTTTCTTTAACAGTGAGGAACTTGCTCTCTATGTGTTTTGACTTTGTCGAGCTCCTGTTGTTATTGGAATACAGCATTGCTGATTTATTGTCACAAAATATCTTAAGTGGTCTTTCTATATTGTCCACAATGCGCAGCCCAGTGACAAAATTACGCAGTCATATTCCATGATTTGATGCCTCATAACACGCTATAAACTCCGTTGCCATGGTGGAAGTAGCTATGAGTGTTTGCTTAGCACTCTTCCAAGAAATAGCACCTCCAGCAAGCAAGTAAATATAGCCTGAAGTGGATCTCCTACTATCTTGGCATCCCGCGAAATCGGAATCAAAATAATCGATGATCTCCAACTAATCCGATCTCCTGTATGTGAGCATGTAGTCTTTTGTTCTCTGTAAATACCGCATGACCCGTTTGGCTGCTTTCCAATAATCCATTCCTGGGTTACTTAAATATTTCCCTAGCATCCCAACAATGTACGCTATATCCGGACGCGTACAAACCTGAGCATATATCAGACTCCCAATAACTGAGGAATAAGGAATCTTCTACATTTCTTTAATTTCCAAGTCATTTTTAGGGCACTGACTTAAGCTGAACTTGTCTCCTTTAGCCACAGGGGTATCACATGGTTTACAATCTTGCATGCCATATCTTTTAAGTACTTTTTCGATATAGCCCTTTTGTGATAATCCAAGAATACACCGAGAACGATCTCAGTGTATCTGAATTCCTAATACAAAAGAGGCGTTACCAAGATCTTTCATTTCAAAATTCTTTGCTAGAAATCTCTTGGTTTCATGCAATAAACCTATATCATTGCTGGCAAGTAATATGTCATCGACATATAAAACCAGAAAAATATACTTGCTCTCACTGAACTTGTGGTATATACAATTATCGACCAAATTCATCTCAAAACCAAATGAGATGATCACCTGATGAAACTTGTAATACCATTAACGAGACGCTTGTTTGAGTCCATAGATGGATTTCTTTAATTTACAAACCATTTACTTTCCATCGTCCGATACAAAGTCTTCTGCTTGTACCATATAAATTATTTCATCAATGTCACCATTGAGAAACACTGTCTTAACATCTATCTGATGTAGCTTAAGATCAAAATGCGCTACCAATGCCATTATAGTCCTGAATGAGTCTTTCGAAGAAACCGGAGAGAAAGTCTCTTTATAATCTATGCCTTCTTTCTGTGTAAAGCCCTTTGCGACAAGACGAGCCTTATACCTCTCTACATCACCTTTTGAATCCGTCTTGGTCTTCAATATCCATTTGTAACCAATGGGTTTTGCATCTTCAGGCAATGGAACAAGGTCCCATACATCATTGTCCTTCATGGACTTTATCTCTTCATTTATAGCATCGAGCCACTTTTGAGAGTTAGAACTTTCCATGGCTTGACGAAAGTTGATCGGATCATCTTCCACCATTCCAATGTCAACTTCATGTTCTTGGAGAAATATGATGTAATCATTCAAAACCGCACTTCTCCTCTCTAGTGGATCTTCTTAATAACATTAGTTCTTGAGGCTGTAGAGTTTGTTCTTCTGGAACAATTTGTTGATCTTGAGAGGGAGGTATGACATTGTCTTGATCCAGAATTGCTTCTTGAACAATATCAGGAATAGAAACCTGATCATTATCAATGGCAATTGGAGGAATTTCAACATGTTCCTTCTCAAAGACAAAGCCCGTAACCCTTTCTCCCCCTGCAAACTCAACATCTTCAAAGAACCGAGCATTTCCTATCTCGAAAATTACCTTAGTAGTGGGATCATAAAACTTGTAACCCCTGGACCTTTCAGAATATCCAATGAAATAGCAACTAATGGTCCTTGCGTCCAGTTTCTTTTCATTTGGTTTATAGGGCCTTGCCTTAGCTGGACACCCCCAAATATGTATATGCTTCAAACTAGGCTTCTTGCCCGTCCAAAGCTCATATGGGGTTTTATTAGTGGCCTTAGTTGGAACTCTGTTGAGTAAATAAGCTGCGGTCTTTAATACTTCACCGCAGAGAGATTCTAGTAAGGTAGAATGACTAATCATACTCTTCACCACGTCCTTAAACATTCTGTTTCATCTCTCAGCAACACCATTCATAGTGGGCGAACCCGACATAGTGTACTGTGGGACGATACTGCATTCCTCTAGGAATTTAGCAAATGGTCTTGGACGCTGTTCACCTGAACCATCATATCTGCCATAGTATTTTTCCCTACGATTAGATCTGACGCTTTTAATCCTTTTGCCGAGTTGGTACTCAACTTCAGCTTTATAGTTTTTGAACACATCCAATGACCGTGATTTTTCATGAATGAGATATACGTAGCCATATATTTTGAAAAGTCGTTTATGAACGTTATAAAATATTGTTGACCATTCCCAGAACCCGTAGGGAATGATCCAAAAATATCCGTATGTATAAGTTCTAAGAAGTCTGAAGTCCTATTAGCTTGAAATCTCCTTTTATTGGTTTATTTTCCCTTTATACAGTTGACACACAAATCATAATCTGTGAAATCAAGAGGGTCGAAAATCCCGTTAGACACAAGTCTCTCAATTCTCCTTTTGGAGATGTGACCTAATCTTTTGTGCCACAACGAGGCAGAATTCTCGCCGTTTAATTTTCGCTTTATACCTCGAGTACTTACATGCAAGGTTTCATTATAAGAAGCAATTGTATCAATTGAATAAAGATTATCGTAACCTAATAAAGAACTGGAACCAACCAATTTTGAATCATGAAACAAACTAAAATTTTCATTTCCAAATGAACAAGTATAATCAAATTTGTCCAAAATGGAAATAGAAATCAAATTTCGTCTAAAAGACAGTACAATAAATGTCTCAACAAGATCCAGTCTTTAACAATAATCTAAATTTTCCTATTGCCTCTACTTCCATTCTTTTGTCGTCGCCAGTATAGATGTATCTTTCACCATCACTTGATTTTCGGCAACTCAGGCAACCCTGCATAGACATACTGATGTGAGTTGTTATACTAGAATCTATCCACCATGTATGTCTAGGTACCAAAGTTAAATTAACCTCAGAACAAACCAAGTGAATAAGAATACCTTTCTTTACACGCCACGCGTGGTAATTGGTGCAATTCTTCTTCTTATGACTTGCAGCTCCACAAAAGAAACAACCACCTTCAGTTGGTTCCTTATGCTGCTTCTTTTGCGGTGCCATACCCGTAGCTTCCTTATTAAGCTTCATTTTCTTGTTCCTTTTGTCCTTAGAGGTGGTGGCCAAATGAGGGCTTTCTGTCTTCTCATGTTTCAGTCTTTCCTCTTCCTGGACACAGTGTGAGATGAGCTCATTAAGGGACCATGAGTCCTTTTGAGAGTTGTAACTCACCTTGAATTAACTGAAATGTGCCAGAAGGGATATCAGAAACAAGTGCACTAACAGGTCTTTAGATAAATCCAACTTGAGCGCCTTTAGTTTTGAAGCAATGTGAGACATTTCCATAATGTATTCCCAAATGTTTCCTTTCTCTTTATACCTCATTGAGACAAGGTTTGCCAAAAGTGTACTTGTTTCAGCCTTTTCATTCTTGACAAACCTCTTCTTAAGATCCTCAAGGAAACCCTTAGCCGTAGTCATCTTATCGGACATAGTGCCCCGGAATGCTTCTGGAATAGCATGCTTCATGACCATTAAGTTTATGTGGTTCGATCGTTCCCACTTTTCCATCTCCCTTTTGTTATCAGAGGTACTCTTATCAGTAAGTAAAGCAAGTTGATCGACCCATAAAGCAAGGTCCAGGTCCATGACTCTGAGAACAATCATCACGTTCTCGAGCCACACCCTGAAGTTTGTGCCATTTAACATTGGAATTGAATTGATGCTAGCAGAGATATTAGCAGCGGAACCTGAAACTGAATTAGAGAACGTTTATTATGAATAGCTCACATGAATATCTTTAATATGAAAATATTAATAATCTCAAATAGTGGTAGAGCCCATCACAAGATACCAAGCACAACATCAATATCTAGTTTTTGGATAGAGATATTGACTTGTAAGCGGTACTCTTGGCGT
Organism: Olea europaea var. sylvestris; assembly: GCF_002742605.1. Lineage (NCBI taxonomy): Eukaryota > Viridiplantae > Streptophyta > Magnoliopsida > Lamiales > Oleaceae > Olea > Olea europaea. Next base: position 30,263,045 of record NC_036254.1, read on the forward strand.
AGTGATCAAACATTGATGATAAAACAACGTGTCAATCAACAAACCTTTCTTTGAATCGATTTATTAATCATACATTAAACCAAATGATCGTCATACGTTTATCACCTCAGGTGCACGTGTATTTGGCTAAATATTGACCTTCCTTTGGACCGACCAATATTCCCATGAATAACACATGCACAAACACCTTTTAATATTCTAAGTTAGTCAATTTCCACAAGAGAGATTGCTTTGGCAACATGTTGCTTCAATTAACCAACTTTCGAATATTATATCTCTTAAAAGAGTCCTTAATACCAAAATTTGAGAAAGAGAATCACTAATTTTGCATATTTTGTTTAGTTTTAAACTTTAGGGGCCTTAGGATTAATAATTCAAAACTATAAGGGGGCTAAATTAATTAATTCCAAACTTTAGGGGTTGAAATTAATAAACTTGAAACTTTAGGGACCATAATTAATTAATTCAATAATTTAGAGGATCAATTAGAACAAATTTTAAAACTTTAGGGGCCAAAATTGACAAATTCAAAACTTTAGGGATCAAATTTTAAAAATTTGAAACTTCAGGGGTCAATTTGAATTAATTATTAAATCTTGAGGGCTTTAATTACAAAATTTAGAACTTTAATGGCCCTGAATTAATTAATTTTAAACCATAGGGACTGAATTATTAAATCCAAAACTTAAAGGCCCAAATTTTAATATAACTTAAAGGTTAGGGACTGAAATCTTAATTTTATAACCCCAACCCTAATTGCAACCAAGTGCCTCAACTTGTCTAATTTACAAGTGAGGCCCCCACGCCCTAAACACAGAAACTGAAAAAACCCTAGAAGAAAATTTAATCTTTTCTTCTCCGGTTGGCGTCGTACGCACAATGGCGCCGACGTAGGAGCTGCAAGTGGCCGGGTGCTGCCGCCGGCCGGCGCTGCCTCCGAGTAGCGTCTTATATATAATTTTTTTTAAAACTATACAGAAATCTGAATCCAAAATCCGAAATTTCAAATATGAATTTTTTTCTCAACCATTAATCCGAATTACGAAAATAACGAAAATTATATCGCAAAAGTTTTCAAATTCAACAAAATAGAAATTCTAAATTATCAAATCTGAAAACTTTATAAAATATTGCAAGAACCAAATTAAATTATTCGATTCTCAATGATTCAACATGAAGAGACTCTGATACCACTTGTTGGATTATTTAATGCTTTAAATCACCGGATCTTTCATGTTAAATCATCAAGAAATACAAGAATTAAAGCGGAAGCGTACCTGAATTAGACATGGTTAATGCAATAATGAATTTCGCGGTATGGTCTTCCAAATCTACACGCAGTCTCCTTTTCCTCTCTGTGATAGATGCAGAAGAGAATGAATAATACGTGCATGTGATCTGGGGACCATAACCTATTTATATAGGAACACCCTTTGACCTAATTCGGCCTATCATAGAATTTGGGCTTGGGCCCGATCTCTACACATATGTAAGCCCACACTTTAATTGGATACATTAAAGCCCAAAACCGAAGCCTTATTAGGTCACTTTAATTGGGCTCAACCGAATTCGATATCCTATAATTTAACACACAATTATTCACACATATAAGCCCATCTATTGATTAAAAATCCTTACATTAGCTTCTTTAACGGTTTCACTTTTATCTCTCCAGTTACAACTGTTCTACGGAATGTCAGCTGCATTGGATTTTCGCCAATCATATTGCTTGTATGCTGTCTGCCCTTATTGTTTTCCCTAAGAGCCTTTGCACTAGCTCTGGTAGGAAGTCTCCTTAGGCTTTATACTAGATGAAGGCCAGCATCATCGTCATCTTCAGTTCTTGCTATCACATTCTCTCTCTCATAGCCAAATTTCCTTTATAAGGCTCAGTTGAAAGCACAAGTTTGGATAAAATCTTCGAGTCCGGCCCTTGGTATATTCTTGGCAAACCGCTCCTTATTAAAAAGTGGGATCCTAGCTCCCGAGAACGAAAGAAAGCTGACCGAGAAAACGTTCTAATCTACCTTATTATCTGAACCCTGTTTAAGGAAATGTCAAGCTAAGGGTTCCAAACTTCCAAACCCTAGCCAGAACACTACTTCTAAGATCCTTGTAAATCTTGTCAACCTAACCCGAAGATAACCTAAGAGACTTAATCCAACTAACATAGATGAAAAATTAAAATATCTCTTGTTTGTTTCTTCGAGTTTTCTATATCTACTTATCCTAAAAAATCTTTCTTATTCTATATAGGGATGACAGTGGGTCGAGCCGAGTTAACCCACGAGCTCGGCTGGGGCTCGTGGCGAGCCGAGGTTGTGGTTTGTTTTTCACGAGCCGAGCTCGCGAGCTCGCCCACGAGCTCGTGGGCCGAGCAGAGTTGAGCCCACGAGCGGCTCGCGAGCTCTTGAATTTATTTTTTTTGCAAATTTTTCAAATTTTATTGATAAAATTTTATTTTTTTCCACATTTTTGGATGAGCCGGCTCGTGGGCTGCTCGGAGAGCTTGACGAGTTGAGTGGGCTCAGCTCGTTGGACGGGACCCCCCGTTCAACTGGAGCTCGGGCTCGTCATTTGACGAGTCCGAGCAACCAACGAGCCGAGTCGGCTCGGTCCAATTGACATCCCTAATTCTATAGAACCAGGTATTACTTTCATAAGAGTATGTGGGCCCACTACATGGTATAGTAGATGTATAGCATTTTCCACAAGTTATAACTAAAAAGAGAAAATGGCAAGATCACTATAAAGGCAATAGCAGCAATAAAGCAAATGAAGATATGTGCAGTTACATAAAAATGTGTAAATGCAAGAAACCTAATTCCCTTTTATATGTGACGCTAATAGAAAATCAATGGAAAAATAGCAGCCATTTGGGGACATTTCGGTAACTGATAGTTCTTCGGCCTCTCTTTAGTTAAATGTACATGCATAAACAAACTTCATTTAATTATCATGGTTCTCAAGGGTGCAAGATCTGTGACACATTTTTGGAAGAAAGAAATGGAAGAAATATAACAAAGACAAAATATATGCACACATGCAATTGTGCGAGCGTACGCGAATTGCACGTGATTCTCATGCATTGTATTGTTAAATTTAGATAGCTTAAGAGTTTAATGATATTCCGGAACCTGCAGCATTGCCAAGATATGATCTTCAAGGTACTTATGCCTTGGTGGCATCATCACCTCTACAACTCGAAAAATGCTGACATCCAGGACAATGCCATCATTTATTCCACTAGCAAGATGAAACACACACGCATCAAATTCTTGTACAAAATTGTGAATTGAGAGAGTTGAACTCTCTCAGTATTATATAAAATGACCTAAGACACACACATACGCATGCATTTTATGCGCGTCGGTTGCACGTACAATATAAGTTCCTGCTTCTGTAATTCCTGATATGGAAGGGAGCATTAGTGTGATAGTCATTTATCTAAGTAGTGCTAGTATAATATTCGCTTAATTTGTTTATACTTCCTTTCACAATGACATATTTGGCCTTATTGATCCCTTTTGGATGGCAAAGTTTTTTTTTGGATGGAACTCAAATATTTTAGATTAATCAACATACTTAAAGAATGAAGGAAATCATCAATCCTTGCAATTGTTGTAATTTTGGTTTCAGCTTGAAAAAGAAGTTAATAAATATTTAATAAAAATACTACATGGTAACACCATAAAAGTAGTAATTTTCCAATTAGAAGCTATAAAATCGAGTGTTTAATGTCATTCCGAAACCTAAAAGTGCTAAGATATGACCTTCAAAGTTCAAAGTACTTATACCTTAAGGGGCAATATGGTGGCATCACTCCCTCTACAACTCGAAAACTGCTGACATCATTTATTCCACTGGCATAAACAAACTCTCAGATATTTTATTTTTATGAAAATTGTGAACCACAAAATTGTCCTGAACTATTTCCAATCTGCGTCATCACGTCTACAATGGTACTTGGCTTTAAATGTATCCAGTTCGGTGAGGTGGGAAAATATTGAATTTTTGGACGGAAATTGACCCTTGCCCTCTTAGAAGGGTTAGTCAAGAAGAATCATCTGTAGACGTGTAGGCTGCATGAACTAAGTAAAACAGTGTCCTGATGATGCTGCATTTGCGTTGGCTTTTCCAGTGCTTTCTTTTTTTCCTCTTTAATAACAGCCCTTTTACAGGAATTACACTTCAAGCACTTATTTATTTCCCTCCTAGCCTTTGCATTTGATCTGGTTATAGTCTTGATAATGTTCTGTTGGAATTAATTGAATTTGATTTAGGTTTAAAATATTAAATGTAATATTTAATGATGTGGGCCATTACAATTAATTTGGGTGAATTGGAAAAGTGTCCAATATAGGCACATATGTTGATAAACCCATTTTAAGTGTTTTTATATGGAAAGGAGTCCTACATCGAAAGTTTACAAGAAAATAGTTTTGTTTATATAGTGGGTTGTGTGAATAATATATAATTTAATAAGTTACCTACCACTTGACTAACTTTAGCTAGCCAAAAGCTAGTCACCACTAGAGTGGTGCTTCGCACCACTAGCACCGCTCCCCGGACCCGGACCTGGACCCGGACTCGGACTCGGTCCCGACACGCGCACGTCGCAAAGTACGTATTGGGCGCTTTAGAGGCGCACTTCGCACGTACACATTGTCGCGAGGAGCTGGGGAGCCTTATAGTTTTCGAAAATGGACTCGTGGTTCGATGACATGGCAACGCAAGGCTCGGTGAGTTGGCAGTCTAGGTGGCGCACGCGTGGTAGGTCGCGTCCCTTCGTCCTTTGTAGCGGTTGATGTACGCGTGGCATCTGCATGGCTGTGACTGTTCAGAAATTGGTGAATATGCATGATGAATGGACACTTCACTTCATGGTTCAATCTGGCATTCAGATCATGAAAATAGTGCGATCCAATGACTAAGACGAATCAGACCAAGTGGTGCACCAGTTACTGAAATGTCACACACCTATTCCATGAGACACTTCAATCTCTATAAATAGAGAACCCCAGATTCGTTTTTGACACACCAAATCAATTACAAATTCAATTGATTTCTAAATTCTTCTCTCTCCTTATTTTGCTCTAAAAAAAAACTCTTATATTTTCGTGGTTATTCTGTTCGAGTACGATCTTTCATTGGTTCGACCGACAAGGTTGGTATTGTGCAGTATCGACTTTGGAAGGAGCTTTGTATCTTGGGAGACAGACGTCCATAATCCCGTTTGCAGTTCATTGGGGGGCGAAATCTGTCTTAAGGAGATTTGCTTTGGCATGCTTCGCTTCATCTACTTTTCTATTGTTTTCTGCTTATTTTATTTGTTCTTTTGATTGCGTTAGTCGAATTACCGACAACAATCTTAAGACAGATTTTTATTTTCTCATTTCTTCTACATTTCTATTATTGATTATTTTCTATAATTGTGGTTTTACAGAAAATGGCTAGTACATCAGATAATAATACTAGCGCTGTGATTGGTACCGTTGAAAGCAATACTAATGCTGTGATTGCGCCAAATTCTGGTTCCAATCAATTTGTCATGCCACCGGCTTCACAATATGAGAAACCGGAAAAGTTCAATGGCACGGATTTCAAACGTTGGCAACAGAAGATGCTATTCTATTTGACAACATTGAACTTTGTACAATTTCTGCGTGAAGAATGTCCTGCACAAACATCGGAGAATGCTACTGATAAAAATACTCAGTTAGCTATTGAAGCATGGAAACATGCGGATTTCTTATGCCGTAATTACATTCTCAATGGACTAGATAACACTTTATATAGTGTGTATTGTAATTACAAGACGGCTAAAGAACTGTGGGAGTCTCTTGACAAAAAATACAAAATCGAAGATGCCGGAACGAAGAAATTCATTGTCGGCAAATTTCTAGATTTCAAGATGACTGATTCAAAGACAGTTATGAGTCAGGTTCAAGAGATACAAGTTATACTTCACGATATTGAAGCTGAAGGTATGACTTTGAGTGAATCTTTCCAAATTGCTGCTATGATCGAGAAACTACCTCCACTATGGAAAGATTTCAAAAATTATCTTAAGCATAAACGCAAAGAGATGACGATGGAGAATCTAATTGTTCGACTTCGCATTGAAGAAGACAACCGGGCTGCAGAAAAGAAGAATAATGTCCGTAACATGGAAGCAAAGGCTAACATGGTGGAAGACTTGGGGTCTAAGAACAAGAAAAGGAAGCGTTCTGGCTCATCTATGGACAAAGAAAAAGTCAACAATGCAAAACGGTTCAAAGGCAACTATTATACTTGCGGAAAGCCGGGACATCGGGCTAAAGACTGTCGAAGCAAAAAGAAGGATACACAGAAAAAGAAACCGCCCCAAGCCAATATAACCGAAGTGGATAAAATTTCTATGGATGTTGGAGACATGAACCTATCTGTTGTTGTTTCTGAAGTTAATTTGGTATCTAATGCCAAGGATTGGTGGTTGGACACAGGAGCCACTCGTCACATCTGTGCAGATAAGGGTCTATTCGCTGAATATAAGACCTTGAATCATAATGAGTGTCTTTACATGGAAAATTCTACAACATCCAATATTGAAGGGATTGGAAAGGTTATTCTGAAATTCACATCGGGGAAGGAACTGACGCTTAATGAAGTTGTACATGTCCCAGATATCAGAAAGAATTTGATTTCAGGAGCTATTCTTAGTAAGAAAGGATTTAAAATGGTGTTTGAATCTGATAGATTTGTACTTACTAAGGGGGGCATGTATGTTGGGAAGGGTTATTTACTTGATGGTCTATTTAAGACCAATGTTGTTGTAGTGGACAAAAAATCCACATATCTGTATCCACAAGTTATCAATAAAACTAATGCTTCTATTTACTTGCTTGAATCTTCGAATTTATGGCATAACAGATTAGGACATGTAAATCGTGCTTCCTTAAGAAAACTTGTAGGTTTAGGTCTTTTATCTAAATTTGACTCCGAAGATAAACATAAATGTGAAATTTGTGTTGAAGCAAAATTTGTTAAAAAACCTTTTAACACAATTGAAAGGAGTAGTGAACCGTTGTGCTTAATACACAGCAATATTTGTGATCTAAAATTTGTTCAGACTCAAGGTGGTAAAAAATATTTTATCACGTTTATAGATGATCACAGTAGATATTGCCAAGTTTATTTATTAAGTAGCAAAGACGAAGTATTGAATGCATTTGTTACTTACAAAAACGAAGTTGAAAATCAACTTGGAAAAACAATTAAGGTATTAAGATCCGATAGAGGTGGTGAATATGATTCGTCTATGTTTGATGAATTATGTGCTAAGTTTGGTATTATTCACCAAACAACAGCCCCGTATACTCCGCAGCAAAATGGGATTGTTGAGAGGAAAAATAGAACTCTAAAAGATATGGTTAATGCTATGCTTATAAGTTTTGGATTACCACAAAACTTGTGGGGGGAAGCAGTGCTAACTGCTAACTTTATTCTGAATAGAGTTCCCCATAAGAAAACTGGTTCGATACCTTATGAGTTATGGAAAGGTAGAATGCTTTCCTATAAATACTTAAAAGTGTGGGGGTGCCTAGCTAAAGTGGCTATTCCACCTCCCAAAAGGATTAAGTTAGGTCCTAAAACTATTGATTGCATTTTTATCGGTTATGCAATAAATAGTAGTGCGTACAGATTTCTTGTACATAAATCTGATATAAGTGACATTCATGTCAATACAATTTTTGAATCTCGAGATGCTGAATTCTTTGAAGATGTGTTCCCTAATAAAAGAGATATTCGTGAGAATACTCAAAAGAGAACACGAGATAATGCTATTGAAAAAAATATAGAACCTGAATCAAGAAGGAGTAAAAGAGCAAAGGTCGCTAAATCCTTTGGTCCAGACTTTATTTCTTTCGTAATTGAGAAAGAGCCCCAAACATTTAAAGAAGCTGTGACTAGTCCAGAATCCGTATTCTGGAAGGAAGCTACAAATAGTGAAATTGAATCTATTATGAATAATAATACTTGGCAATTGGTTGATCTTCCTAAGAGAACTAAACCAATAGGATGCAAATAGATCTTTAAAAGAAAGTTAAGATCTGATGGTTTAATAGACAAATACAAGGCTCGACTGGTTGCAAAAGGATATCGTCAGAAAGAAGAAATTGATTTCTTTGACACATATTCTCCAGTAACAAGAATTACTTCTATTCGGGTTTTAATTGCTACTGCAACCTTGTACAACTTACAAATACATCAAATGGATGTTAAGACTGCATTCCTGAATGGTGATTTAAACGAAGAAGTATATATGGAACAACCAGAAGGTTTCATAGTGAAAGGACAAGAAAACAAAGTTTGCAAACTAGTTAAGTCCTTATACGGTTTGAAGCAAACTCCTAAACAATGGCACGAAAAGTTTGACAGCATCATGATTAGGAATGGATTCATCATAAATGGATGTGACAAATGCGTATATTCAAAAAAATTCGAAAAGGCATACGTACTCGTATATTTGTATGTTGATGACATGCTTATATTAGGGACTAATATAGAAGTCATCAATAGAACAAAGAATATACTTACCAATAACTTTGACATGAAAGATACGGGTGAAGCAGACGTGATTCTAGGAATAAAGATATCTAGAACATCAAATGGAATAGTCTTATCTCAAACCCATTATGTTGATAAAATAATTGACAGATTTAAGACTCATAATATTAAAGAGACTAGTAACCCATTTCTTCCACATATAGTTCTTCACAAGAATAGTGGAAATGGGAAACAACAGTTAGAATATTCTCAAATTATTGGTAGTTTAATGTACCTGATGAATTGTACTAGACCTCATATAGCTTACGCGGTAAGTAAGCTGAGTCATTACACAATTAACCCAAGTAATCAACATTGAGATGCATTACTTAGAGTTTTGGGATATTTGAAACGGACGAGAGAGTATTCATTACATTATGGAAAATATCCTCTAGTAATTGAAGGATATAGTGATGCCAATTGGATATCAGATAGAGACGAGTCAAAGTCTACCAGTGGCTATGTATTTACTCTCGGTGGTGGCACTATATCATGGAAATCTTCTAAGCAAACGTGTATAGCTCGATCTACTATGGCATCTGAGTTTATTGCTTTAGACAAAGCAGGAGAAGAAGCAGAATGGTTAAGACATTTCATAGAAGATATTCCTATATGGCCAAAGCCTGTACCGGCTATCTGTATTCATTGTGATAACCAGGCCACAATAGCCAAGGCTGAAAATTTTGTGTTTAATGGTAAGTCGAGACATATACGTCGCAGACATAACACCGTTCGACGGTTGCTCTCAAATGGAACAATATCAATTGATTTTGTTAAGTCAAAAGAAAACCTAGCGGATCCATTCACTAAAGGGTTATCTAGAGAGCGTATAGACTGTGCATCGAGGGAAATGGGTTTAAAGCCTAAAACCCAATGAGTCATCTTAGTGGAAACATAACCTGGCAACTGGAGATCCCATGGACTAGGTTCAATAGGAAAACTAATTATGAATGACTCGATAAGAAGCACTTAGGAGTTTAACTCCTTCCCATTTCTATAATGCAAATAGTGCTGACTATGAAGTGTATTAAGGATAAGCTTTGCTTTTAATGATGACTATAAATGGTACAAGTAATTTCAGTAGGGTACTCTTTATAGTGCATCACCTATGTTAGTGCGAACTTAGCCGGTTCTATGAGAATTTACTTAGGCGAATTCTCTAAAGCACTCGCAGAACCCAAGTAGTTCAGGGCCGAAATAATGAACACAATAGAGAACCAAGTTTGATATGAGAGATAATGTGTTTGGTCTGTTGTCTGAGCTTGCAATAACGGCTGACAGTTCAAAATGTTGCGTTCACTGATTAGCCAAGTGAGTTCGATAGATTCTTACTAAAGAAGGTTCAAAGCGAAAGCTACCTATCTTGATGCGTTATCTCTCAGATAGTACTCTTCTTCCGTCTTCCTTGATTTGAGTCGACTTCTTCCATTCATGCGGGGGATTGTTGGAATTAATTGAATTTGATTTGGGTTTAATATATTAAATGTAATATTTAATGATGTGGGCCATTACAATTAATTTGGGTGTATTGGAAAAGTCTCCAATATAAGCCCATATGTTGATAAGCCCATTTTAAGTGTTTTTATATGAAAGGAGTCCCACATCGAAAGTTTACAAGAAAATAGTCTTGTTTATATAGTGGGTTGTGTGAATAATATATAATTTAATAAGTTACCTACCACTTGGCTAACTTTAGCTAGCCAAAGGCTAGTCACCACTAGAGTGGTGCTTCGCACCACTAGCACCCCTCCCGGGACCCGGTCCCGGCACGCGCACGTCGCAAAGTACGCATTGGGCGCTTTAGAGGTGCACTTCGCACGTACGCATCGTCGCGAGGAGCTGGGGAGCCTTATAGTTTTCGGAAATGGACTCGTGGTTCGATGACATGGCAACGCAAGGCTCGGTGAGTTGGCATTCTAGGTGGCGTAAGCGTGGTAGGTTGCGTCCCTTCGTCCTTCGTGGCGGTTGATGTACGCGTGGCATCCGCATGACTGTGACTGTTCAGAAATTGGTGAATAGGCATGATGAATGGACACTTCACTTCATGGTTCAATCTGGGCTGTCAGATCATGAAAATAGTGCGATCCAATGGCTAAGACGAATCAGACCAAGTGGTGCACCAGTTCCTGAAATGTCACACACCTATTCCATGAGACACTTCAATCTCTATAAATAGAGAACCCCAGATTCGTTTTTGACACACCAAATCAATTACAAATTCAATTGATTTCTAAATTCTTCTCTCTCTATATTCTGCTCTAAAAAAAAACTCTTATATTTTCGTGGTTATTCCGTTCGAGTACGATCTTTCATTGGTTCGACCGACAAGGTTGGTATTGTGCAGTATCGACTTTGGAAGGAGCGTTGTATCTTGGGAGACAGACGTCCATAATCCCGTTTGCACTTCATTGGGGGGCGAAATCTGTCTTAAGGAGATTTGCTTTGGCATACCTCGCTTCATGTACTTTTCTATTTTTTTCTGCTTATTTTATTTGTTCTTTTGATTGCGTTAGTCGAATTACCGGCAACATGTTCGTGTGTTTTGCAGAATCATTCCTTAGATTTTTCTACAGAATATTGTCGTCGTCGTCATCATCATCATCAAAACTTCGTCATCAATATTTTCATCATTAGCTCTTCCTGGCAAATTTGTGTTAAACAATGATTCTGCATTTACCTTAGCTTCTTGTACTGCCTTCACTAATTTTTACCTCTCTAGTTACGGCCGTTCAATGGAGTGTCAGCTGGAATGGATTTCTGCCTATCCTATTGCTAGAATGCCGTATGCCCTTATTGTTTCCCCTATGAGCCTTTGCATTAGCTCTGGTAGGTAGTCTCTTTCGACTTTTTACTGGGTGGTAATCATCATGATCGTCAGAAGATTCAATATCTTCATCTTCAGTTCTTGCTGGCACGATTCTCTTTCTCTTATGGACAAATTCCCTTCGTAAGGCTCCGTTAAAAATATAAGTTCAGTAACTATACTCATCCACCAATCATAAAGTAAATAGTTCCATAATTACGAAAACCACGTTAAAAAGAACCTATAAATAGGAAGTTCAATTCATTAAGTTATTACATTAAGAAAATTTTCCAAATTTATAGAACTTGGAAAAATCATCAACATAATTAACGTAGATGAAAAATTAAAAAATTTCTAGTTTATTTCACTTAGTTTTCAATATGTGCTTATCCCAAGAAATCCACCTTATTCTACAGAACAATTAATTACTTTTATAAAAGTGTTCGTGTCTCAAATTAAAATCGACCGCACTTGGTGTACAGGGTCGATCCTACAGGCGTTTTACAGGCTTGCGTGGAAAGTGAGTAAATTATCAAATTGCTGCCAAGTTACAACAAATTTATCACAAAATTTATTCACATTGCTAATACTTAACGACAATATCAATAATATTCTCATATGAAAACGGGCAAATGACAAACACAAAGACAAGAAGTCACTCATGGCTTGTGTGGAAAACAGGCAGATGGCAGGAAGGTTTTGGGCATTTCGAACCGCTGCTGGAAGTTTAGTTCATGAGGGATGTGCGAGAGAGTTCGAGGTGGAGAAGATATTCCGGCACCTGTCCCCAATTTGTGGATTTACAGAAATTGCTCACGTAGCTCGTTTGAGGTGGAGAAAATGGGTGCAATGACGGACCGTTGTCGCTCGTTCAGATGAAGTCGAAATCTGCCGGAGGTGGAACTTATTTCTGCTGGTCGGACTGTAGTGGCTACAGTCGTTTCTGCCGGATTACAAGGTTGGAAGGAAAAGGGAACCACAAGACCAATTGTTTGCTATTTTGGGTGGAATGAAAGTGTATTCACGTGGGATGCATTTACTTTCCCTCCATTATGATTTTTCTCATTTTTATATTACCAACAAGTGGGCCATCAAGTTGATCATTTTTAAATTACCTGTAGGGAACCTGTAAGGTAGAATCTGTACGCCAAGCTTAATTCAATTAAAATACTCAAATGTGGGCCCATGCCGATGTGTGCACGGTAGAGTCGAGATATTGCATTATTCACAAGTTATAAATGGAAAAGGAAAAATGACAAGATAACAATAAGGTAGTATTTGATTGCTCCACTTTTTCCATGAAAAATGGAATTTGGAATTTGGATTTCATTTTCCAACTTTTGATTGTTTGATTGTCCAAAATTTTTCATGGAATTGAAATTCCCACTTTCTTGCCACGTCAGCATTTTCCATGAAATCTTGGAATTGGAATTCTCACCAAAATGGTGATAATTGGAATTTTTGGTTACTGTAGCGATTTTTAAATTTTTTTTCTTTTTTTTTTGAAATAAATTTTTAGAATTATTGTAAAAAAATATTTCTCTTTTACTGACAATTTTCATGTAAAATGAAGCCAAACGAACACTAAAAGATAAGATTTTCTTTTTTGTTGGCAATGAAAACAAATTTCATATCCAATACCAGTAAATTTTATTTCTTTAATTGACAATTTTCATATGAAACAAAGCTAAACGAACATAAAAAAAATACTTTTATTTCAACATTTTCCACGTGAAAAATTATACCAATCAAACACAATAATTTACAATTCTCAGGAAAATAATTTCTAGACAATTCAATTATCTGGAATTCGTTTTCAATTCAATTCAATTCCATCTTTACAATCAAACGAACCCTAAAGGCAATAGCAACAATGAAGGAAAAGAATATATGTGCAGAGAAAAATGTCTAAACGCAATAAACTCTAATTCCCTTTTATACATGATGCCAAATGGAAACCAACGGAAAATAGTGGCCTTTTGGGGACATCCGTATAAATGGTAGTTCAAAAAATTAGTTCCTCCTTACGTGCAAGTGCATGCATGCACACAAACTGTCAATGAGATTAAATAAGATTACAAAGATTGTCGAATATTATGACTATATTACTATTATATATATATATATATATATATTGAGAGGGAAATCAATGGGTTTTTGGCAGAGATCGGAGGATTCTTAAATGAATGGGATAAGAAAAGGTGGTAATTACACAAAACCCTAGGATTAAAATCATGAATTTCAAAATCAGATTTGTAGTTTCATCTTTCAAAAATCAGATATCTTATTTTAATTAAATTTTTTTATAAAATATATAAATATATATTCCTATACACACCCCAAACCCTAATCAATTCCCACTATCCATATTTCTCCAAACCATCGCCTCACTCCTTCTCTTTCCACAGTCTACGCACAACCATCACCTCCGGCAGTCTTGTCCTCACCTTTCTGTTGTCACCGTCGCCCGCCTTTGTCGCCCACCCCATCATCCACCCCCAGTCCATTTTACCTTAGAAGGAGTGCCGGCCAGAAGAAGCAGGAATCATAGTGAGTTTTGTGGCTGTGAAATGAGCAGTATTTTGTGAAGCAGATCCGCCGTGACGATGAAATGACGTTTGCGAAGTAGATCTACCCACTTACCTCGGCGACTCTTCACAGATCTGTTGCGACGGTGAAATGAGCAGTGTTTGTGTTGTGGCGATTTTGTCGTGGTGTCTGTGGTGTTTTTGTGCGATTTGTGTGGTGGTGGGGCTGACGATTGGGGTGGGCAACAGCTTTGCATTGTGTTTGTATGGTGGTGGTGATGGCAATAGTGTGGTGGCGATTTTGTGGTGGTTGATCTGGCGGTTGGGGTTGCTAGCAGCGTGGTGATGATATGGTTGTGTAGGTTGTGTGTGGTGGTATTACTGTGGCAGATTTGGGAATTTTTTTTTTGGTGGGGGTTGTTGTGGTGGTGGACCTGGTGGTCATTGCGGTAGACGACAGTGGTTGTGACTCACAATATTTGATATGTGACTTGAAAATTGTGAACTGTGACTCCTGACTCACAATTGATTAAGTTGTGGTCGAAAAATTAATCGTGACCAATTAATTCAATAATTTGGAATGAGTAAATAGATTGTGACCAATAAAAGTTTTGAATATGTGACCAATGAATAATATGTGACTTGTAAAATTTTTGGATTCATGATCGAAAACTACTCTATGACCTATAAAATTTTCGATCATTGACCGAGAAATAAGTTATGACCAATAATTTGTGACTAAAAATTAATTCGGGACTAATTAATTAGATAACTGTGACAAAAAATTGAAACCTTAATATATTTAATAAATTAATTTATAATAAAAATTAAAAAATCTGATTTTTGAAACTTTAAACATTTGTTCTTAACATTGAAAATGGGTAAACTTATCTTCTTAGAAATGAATTTTTCCCTAAGAAAAGACACCAATTGGGTTATGGATTGGTTGGGCCTACTACTTTGTTGGTTTGGGCTTCATTATTTTTTGGTGAATGGGTTAGTTTTTTTTTTTTTTTTTTTTTTTTTTTTTTTTTTTTAATTTTAAAAAAAAACCTTTAAAATTTTGGGGGTTTTTAAA
>NC_036254.1:30278255-30374770 GCF_002742605.1 Olea europaea var. sylvestris
ATGGGTTTTTTTTTTTTTTTTTTTTTTTTTTTTTTTTTTTTTTTGAGCAATTTACAAAAATACCCTTAAAATTATGGGTGTTTTGAAAAATCATATGAAAGTTTTTTTTTTTTTAAGTAAAAGATACTATGTAAAATTAAAAAAGTGATACAATGTCACTTTTTTATAAAAATTGCATTACTTTTTTTTTTAGAAAAAGTGAAGCAATGTGACTTTTATTACAAAGTGATGAGTGATGTTTGTCTCTAAAAACAGTGATAAAAATTTCAAGAACACGATTGAAAAAAGTGACAAAACCTCAAAAAAGTGATAGAAACATAAAAAAGTGATAAATTTGAAAAAGTGACATAAGTTAAAAAAAAAAGTTACAGATTCAAAACAGTGAGGGGGCATAGAAATCAAATGTTAAGTATCACTTCTTTTTTTTTAAAGTGATGTTTGTTACTAAAAAAATGATAGAAATTAAATATGTGACTAGAAAAAGTGACACACACTATAAAAAGTTACAACAATTTAAAAAATTGACACAAATTTACACATATTAAAAATACATGTATAATCTCCAATTCTCTGCAGTGCCTTCGAAAACTACTTTATTCATCATCTTCGGTCATCGTCAAGTATCTTTAAGTCAGTTTACCAACAAAACACAATCAAAACACCAAAAAACTAGATCATCAATAAGATAAAATTACCAATAAGATATGTTAAAAATTGAGAAAGCAAATGGAGGAAAATTCAACTATCAGAAGCAACTACTACAATAGATGGTAACACATACTAAATCACCATGTGAATTGAACTTCTAACGCTGGTAGGTGGTTTTCTAAATTATTGTAGTCAAGGTAGAAAGTGTCTTATGGCCCTTACAATGATAGTCATAAGCCTTAAAACAGGCCACTATCATTTGCAATCAGAGATACAATGACAAATACGAACATCAAGTATTGACAAAGATATTATATACAGTAGGTACAATGACATAACTCTATTCCTCCGCTTTCCTTGTTGCCAACACTATTATTACCATCAGACCAAAGCCTAAGCACAAAAACTATACACACAAAACAGAGGAAAAATGAACGCAAACACGAACATATTTAAAAATGTACCATGTTCCATTAATTTTTTTTTTTGACAAACACTAAAAAAGCAACAAAAATTTAAAAAAGTGACAAAACACTAGTCAAAACTTTAAGTTATATCATTTTATACAACTACATCTTCTCCACCACCACCACTTCAATATCCAAGCCTCAAAAGGCCATTTCTGTCTCCTTTTTGCAATGCCCGCTAACAACTTGCACTTCTAGTAGAGGGTATGAAAAATTGTTAGGTACTTCATAATAAATAAAACGTACCCAAAATATATGTATGGATTATCTTCTTGGAGATAGAGATCCAAGAATTAAGTAATTAACAACAATTTATTGATCCACATCATCTAATTTTGCTGCGGTTGCAATGTGTCCAGCCACAAAGTTTCAAGTCTTTAGGTGAATTTCACACCACAAACCCATTTTCTCTACCCATTGCAGCCAAGCTTTCCACTTTCTCTCCTTCTCCTGCTTGCCCCCAAAGCAGAATACAAAGAAGATGAAGAAAATATTGGCTATTAAAAATTTCACAGTAGATTAATATGCCACGTTTCAGGTAATTGTAAAAATTGGTGGCGTCAACATATATGATATCATTCAATTCCATAAATGAAATCCATTTTCACGGCAGCACTCATACAATGCACCTGAAGTAGGTCTTTCCATATAGTTTGAGAAAACATTTCTAGCGAGCCGCTTAAATCAACCTCAGATTCCTACCACCCTCATCTTAGCACCTCAATCGTCTACAGCAGTTTAGTAGTTTTCCACTGCATCTGCCATACACCTAGCCAATAAAAACCCAATCTACCGTTGGCTATTCCAATAGACATCACCACACCATCCCTCGTCGACCAAAACACCAAAAGGAGAGACATTGACCGGATCGGCATAGCACCATCACCGTCGCTGTAGCGACGTCATCGCAACTGCAATAGTAGTGTATAGGGCATTTGTGGTCTCTGTACTCGATTGGGAGGTTTTGAGATTTGGGAGTATTGTTTTAATTTAAAATGTTATAAATACGGGTTTATGTAATGTTTAAGTAATTTAGAGTATTTATCTAATTGGGTCATTTTTTAGAGTATAGGGCCTAATTTTCCCTTTTTGATTTTAATGGATGCTTATGGGCATGGGCAAATTTGAATGGCTAAATGGGATTTTATTATATTATGGGCTTTGTGAATAAGTTAGGGATTTGTTGAAAGTGGGCTTGGCTTTCGGACATGAGGGTATAACTTGTAAATGAGTTGAGGTAATTATGGGTTGTTAGCAACTGGGCTATAAATTGTAGTTTCTCTTTGTGGGTTGATCTTTTGTGGGTTAATTTTTGTGAACTTTGGAATGTGGCTTGATTTGCTTC
Organism: Olea europaea var. sylvestris; assembly: GCF_002742605.1. NCBI lineage: Eukaryota > Viridiplantae > Streptophyta > Magnoliopsida > Lamiales > Oleaceae > Olea > Olea europaea. The sequence continues at coordinate 30,280,716 of NC_036254.1, forward strand.
CAATAAAGAACTTGGGGATCATATTGATGGGTCATAGGGATTAGGGAAACATGGAAGTGCAGATCATTGAGTTTTGTTTGATCGGGTGACGAAGAAGAGTTTTGGATTCTCAGAGAATGATCATTTTTAGGGTTTTTCGTGTAGGTTCTTTTGTGGGATTTTTTCAACTACATCATCTTGGCCAGTCATATGTTGCTGAATTTTTGGCCTGTGAATTGATGGTTATAGCTTTTGTCTGAACAAGAATTATGTGTTTGACTAAGTTCTCTTGACTAATAGAGTTCACTATGTATGGTTGGCGCACACGTGAATTTCATTTGGAAATTCTTCTCGAGATGTGAACTTTCTTGAGTGGCTTTAGAGTGTTCTTGGATGGTTTTGGAGTGATTCTTGATTTTTTTTGGAGTGGTTCTCTCGTTGGAGATCGTCGAAAATTACGGTTATATTACCACAATAATTGTACCATATATAAATAGATTGCTTTTACCATATTCAATTATGATTTTGGTTCTAAACCCCTCACATTGAAAGGCATCAAATCTTATTAAGTATATTTGACAAAAGCGGCACGTAATTCTTCTACATGATATTTCTTAGTTGTTTCACTGGTGTGGTTGAGCCTTTATAGTAACAAAATACAATATTTTAGTTTCATATTATTGTTATTTCTGTTATGATTGCTTTAGTTAACGGTATTTGGTTTTTGATATATTTTCATTAATCTCTGTAGGCTAGGATATAATGTCACATTTCTATTATAGGAACGCATGTTGCACATGTGTCAATCATTTGTGGACTTGCAATTGCATGTAAGATTTGAATTTTCTAATTTCGCATATGTAAATTGAAAAATACTAGTAAAGATTTTATAGATATTCTAAATCATTAGGATGAAAAACCAGTTCATTAGATCAATACTGCACATGCTTCCACATGTTAGGGAACAAAAGGGAAGGAGGTAAGGAATTTTTCGAAGATTTTTAATGTAATTTTTTTTATAAATATCGTGAATGGTGTAGTTTGTTACCAATAGTATTTCATGTGCTGAAGCTAGCAACTCATGGCAATGAAAGTCCTTAATAAGGTCTCTGTGGATTTCATTGGAATTAAATCTATATTCACTGTGTCTTATGCTTGGCAATAGTTTTATTTTATTTTATTTTTTGAATCAAGAGAGTTTGAGGTGTGGTGAAAACAATTTAGTTGGGAAGTTCCATCTTCTGTTTTTGAATTCAACAACTAGGATAAGAAAACTCATCTCAATATTGGTGATTCGCCAGGTAATTCTTTCTACATTTGTTCCACGTTCAACTTCCTCTTTAATTTGATTTTGTTCTCATTTTGTTCTTTGATTTTTCCGTCCTCTTTCTTTATAGGCACTTTATGCACTCTTTCCTTGAAAGTTGATAGCGGGATTAGGATCACCAAGTATCCATTCCATTAACTGTACTTTCACTTGTCCATCTTCGTTATAATTATCAGTACTTAATGTCGGTTCGAATTTTAGAATAATCTTCTACCATTGCAATGTCTGGAACCAAGGAATTCATGGAAGCCCTTGCCGCTGGTAATATGTCAGCGTGATTTGGCACCCTGAAAATGAGCAATATGTCTGGGAGTCTCAGGCATGTCTAATGGGTCGAAAACAATTTCATAGCCGATGCTCTTTAGTCTCTAACTAATCACCTTTGCTATATGTAAGTACCTGTACCCTGCATGCTATATTTTTACCATTTTTCCCCTTTTCGGTTCTTTTAGTATGATTGCTAACTTGTTTTTTACGTCATCTTACATACATTGAAGTGGCACACAGTCTGCTTACATTGGTATGTTTTATTCTTGCATGTTCTATTAGTTTTTTACACCATACTATGAATTTGGCTGCTTTTGGTGCTCGCTTTTACATGGAACAGGACACAGCTTATGGCAGGTCAATGGCAAGCGGTGTAGGTACAGGTGCTGGTGGAAGGAACACTCAGGGTACCGCAGCCAATGTTTCCGTTAAACCCCTTCCTCAGCTTAGGGAGAATGTGAAAAAGGTTATGTTTTAGAGGTTTTGTATCAAGAGTTGAGAATGAACATTATATTGTTGTCAAGTTTGTCTCATTACATTATTTTCCAGGTCAAACTCTGAAACTTGAATGTTAAATCCTTTTCGAACTGGATTGATTTAATTGGATTGAGATAATCTCTCACTTGGAAGGTGACTAACTTGATTAATAAGCACTCTTGAGTTCATTATAGGGGTGAACGCGGTTCGGTTTAGACGGTTTGTACTATATTTTCAACTCAAACCATTTTATGCGGTTTGAAATTTTTTCAAACCAAATTAGACCATTTTATTTTTCGAACCGAACCGAACCAAACCAAATCAAATCATAATTTGTGTTTGGTTCGGTTTTAATCCGCGATTTACCTTTCGACATTATAGTAATGTATTTAACATAAATTAAATATAAGTTTACACGAGAACTAATAATGTTAAATGTTAAATTACATTCATATTTACCATGAAACCCATGAATAAATTATTTTCAAAGTTGGTAGCTAAAAGATGTTAATAGAACAAATAAATATTTCTTCATTTTTATTTACCTCCTCTTTTTTGACATTCATATTTTCATATAGCGGTTGGTAAATATAGAGTTACATTTTGTTATTATAGTTTGGTTAAAACTTCTTTCGTTTTGCTATTGAGATGTTGAATAAGGATTGAACGGAATATGTTTAGATGAACAAAGATTGAGAGAGTTTCGGCTGATTGGGAATTGGTGAATTTCATCCTCTAACTACTTAATGAAAGTAAAAGGTAGTAGTATTAGTTAAGGAACTTTAACATTTTCACACAATCAATATGCTTTGTCCTTTGCTCTTTTCAAATGACAAACAAGTTCATTAATCATCTAAGCGCACAAACAATCATTTTTCTATCAAAATCACAACCCACAAGTGCATAATAAGTTCAAAAAAATAAATAAAAGAAAGAACAATGAAAAAATGACTTGAATAAGAATCTAAGACTTACCGAAAGAAAAGAGAGAAAGATGCGATTTAGGTAGAGATTAGTAGACTAATGGGTAAAGGCGACTGACGATTCGTTCAACAGTGGCAGACAAGCATAAAATGTTAGGGAAATGAGTGTTTATGTTAAGGTTTCTGAAACTTTGGATGTGATTTACTAACGTAGTTTGATTGAATTATGATTTTGATTGTTAAAAATATATACATTTTTTCATTTCGTATGAGTTTGGAATAACTTTCGTTTAGTTTAGATATCAGGTGAGGATATGTGTTGTGAACCTGTTAAGGTCAATAACGATAAACCTATTTACTTTCTATGATTATTTCAATAGGTTGGTTGTAATTTGTATTGTTAAATTGATATTTTTTTTGAAAAGTAAAAACTGTAAGATTTTTAAGTTAATAAAATTAATTTTTAATTAAAAAATTAAAAAAAGGTTCAGTTCGATTTTGTGTGGTTTTTTAAAATCAAAACCTAAACCAAACCATTTTAAAACAGTTTGGTTCGATTTGAGGGAAAAGAAACCGCGGGTCCACGTGGACCCGAACCAAAGGTTTCAAATCAACGATTTCAATTCGGTTTGCGATTTCACGATTTTTTTTGTGTAGTTCTAGTTCATTAGCTACCAATCTCTCTTTGGGTTGAGAAGACAACAAAGAAGTAATATTCATCGTGAGAGAATATTTCGTTTTATGCTATTATACGTGTCAGTTTGCTTTCTTCATAAACTATGCTAAAAAAATTGTATTTTATTTTTTATTTTATTTTTAGTTTTATTTTTTGAAATGCATCTAATGCATTTATAATCATTTAGAAAGAGCCATATCAAGTATTAGGAACTAAGAGAGTTAAACTCTCTCATTATTATATAAAAGAACAAAGACACACATATGCATGCATTTTATGCACGTCGGTTGCACGTACAATAATAGTTCTTGCTTGTGTGAATCGTGGAATGGAAGGGAAGAATGGTGTAATAGTCAACAATTCTCTAAATTGTGCTAGTATAACATGCGCTTAATTTGTCTCTAATTGTTTTCACAATGACACATTTAGCCTCCTCGACCCCTTTGGAAGGTAATTTTTTTTGGGAATTCATAAATATTTTACATCCATCACCGTACTAAAAGAATGAAGGAGAACATCAATCCTTACAATTGTTGTAATACTAGTTTCATCATGAAAAGAAGTTAACAAAAATTTAATAAAAAAATTACACAGTAACACCATAATTCTCAGTGTTAAAGAAAGTAATAACTCTCCAATAAGAAACCATAGAATTGAGAGTTTACAAACGTCATTCTGAAACCTCTAGCTTTGCCAGGATATGACCATAAAAGTACTTATGCCTTCGTGGGCATTCTGGTGGCATCACCCCCTCTCCAACCCGAAAGATGCTGACTTCATTTATTCCACTGGCGAGATGAAACACAGACATTGTGAACCTCAAAATCATTCCAACCTTTTCTTCAGTCCGCAACCATCACATCTGCAATGGTATTAGGCTTTAAATGTATCCAGTTTGATACAAATAACGAAATCTTGACTTTTCGGACAGACATTGACCCTTGCTCCCTTAGAAGGGATAGTCAAGAAGGAATTGTCTGTAGACATGTGTAGGCTGCATGACCAAAGAAAAACAGTTTTCTGATGATGCTGCATTTTCCTTTGCTTTTCCAGTGCCTCCTTTTTTCCACTTCAGTAACAGCCCTTCAACGGGGAGTACACTTCAAGTACTTATTTATTTCTCTCCTAGCTTTTGCATTTGGTTGTAGAGCGGATGATGCTGGTGTGTTTGCAGAATCATTTTTCTGATTTTTCTACTAATTATAGTCATCATCATCAAAAAAATTCATCCGAGAGTTCATCAGTAGCTTCATCATTAGTTCTTCCTGGCACGTTACTATTTTCCAATGATGCTGCATTTGCCTTAGCTTCTTATGCAGCTTTCACTTTTACCTCTTCAGTTACAGCCATTCTACTGAATGTCAGCTGCAACGGATTTCCACTATTCCTATTGCTAGGATGCCATATGCCCTTATTGTTCTCCTAAGAGCCTTTGCATTAGCTCCCGTCTTTCTTTTTTCCCAAACAACTCAGAGCTTTATTAAAACAAAACCTCACTTGTGGCGGAGGAAAACCATGGTAACAAAAAAACCTTTTGTTAAGGGATAAAATCCCACATTGAATAAAGATAAAAATATAGACCAATTTATTAAGGATTTGGGTTACTCCTCTAACAAGGTTAACCTTTTAAGATGGAAGCTCAAGTCTTAACATGGTATTAGAGTCCATTAAACTCCAATGAGCAATTCGATCCGATTAAGACTCTAAAAATGAGCACGCAAATTTCAAGATTGGTCTACTCAAACGAGCCACCATCTTGCGGGGACATATTAAGGGATAAAAATCTCACATCAGTTAAATACCAAAATATTGACCAACTTAAAAAGATCTTGGATTACTTCTTTTAACAAGGTTGACCTTATTAAGATGGACCCCAAGTCTTAACATGATATCGGAGCCTATTAAACTCCAACGAGCAATTCGATTCGGTTAAGACTCTAAAAATGAGAATTTCAAGATTGGTTTGCTCAAACGAGTCACCATCTTGTTGGAGCATGTTAAGGGATAAAATCCTATATCGAATAAAGATAAAAATATAAACCAATTTATAAAGGATTTGGACTACTCCTCTTAGCAAGGTTAACCTTTTAAGATGGAACCCCAAATCTTAACATCTTTAGTACCCTCAATAAAAGATTTACAAACACATGGAAGGAAAAGAAGCTAAGTCTAGGCGATATGCACCTCAAGCTTCCCAAGGTAAATCTTTCGCTTCCATAATCTTCAGCTCCACACCGCTAGTCCCTAATTTTGCCAGATGATCTGCTATCAAATTTGCTTCCTGATAGACGTGTTCCATAGAAAAGGAAATTTGTTGCAGCAGAAGTTTAAGTTCCTCCCAAAAATCCCAAAGATACCTAAGAAGCATTGCCCCTGATTAATTTATTGCAACAGTACCTGAGAATCAGATTCCAATTGTACTTGTGTATACCCGAGCTCCACGCAAAATCGCACCCCATCAAGGAGAGCACGCAACTCTGCAAACAAATTGGTTCCTTCATCATAATGATTTGAAAAACCCAACTGCAAAATGCCAAGTTCGTTTCTAATAATACCTCTTACCCCCGGTGGTCTAGGATTTCCTTGTGAAGCCCCATCCACATTAAGTTTCACCCATCCTTGCCTTGGCTTTCTCCAGACCACCAATTTGGTGTTTTTATTTGAGCAGGGCATTGGAAGGGGATGGATAAATTGCTCATAATTTGTTCATCACCAATTTTCAGCTTTTTGTCCTTTGCATTAGCTCTGGTTGGTTGTCTCCTTAGACTTTTTACTGGATGGTAATCATCATGATTGTAAGAAGACTTAATATCTTCATCTTGAGTTCTTGCTGGCACATTTCTCCTTCTCTTACGGACAAATCCCTTTGTAAGAGTAAGTTGAAAACATAAGTTTGGTATCTATAATCATCCTTCAATCAAAAAGTAAATAGTTCCAAAATTACGAAAATGAGATCACATTAAAAAGAACCTATAAAGAGGAAGTTCAATTCATCAAGTTATTTAATTAAGAAAATTTTCCAAATTTATAAAACTTGGAAAAATCATCATCATAATTAACATAGATGAAATATTAAAATATTTCTTGTTTATTTCTTTTACCTTTGAAATGGTTGTAGAACAATACCTTTCTATCTGCCTGGTGACGTTCGATATTCCGACTGCTCTGCCAAGTGTTTGTGACCTGAAAAATGAAGGCGGGGCTTCCTCTCCCCTTTTACCTCCGGTGTGAGAATTAGTTTTTAGACTTGCAATTGGAAATCAGATGGCTAAAAAGAGTCAGAGAGGTTTACCTGTGTTACATCCGGGGTATTTATAGATATTGGGAGCTGGATAACCGTTGGGCGATTGTGATGTCACATGTCCCACGTTGGCATTCCTATTACTCCCACGTTTTGAGTGGGGGGTCTTTATCTTCCCGCTTGGAGGTTGTACCCGTGTTAATTGCCATGGAACCTAGTCAATTTATTGGAGGTTTTATGGCTAAGTGTTTGGGTTGGCTATTCCATGCCCGTTGAAGACCTCGCGTAGTGGTAGAGCGCTCCCCGGGTGTAATGGTAGAGCGCTCCTCGGGGGTATTGGTAGAGCGCCTTAGGGGGGCTTGACGGCCTTGCGTAGTGGAAAAGCGTTCCCCGGGAGTATTGGTAGAGCACCTCTGGGGGGGTCGACGGTCTTGTGTCGAAGTGTAGTGATCCATCTTGTTTGTACGTCGAGAGTGGCCTCTTCTACCAACCTATATCATTAGCCCCCTATCCCTTGTCGATGTTTTCGGCAAGGGGTAGCAATTTTCTTTATCCGCGTTGGTTAATTTTTTTTTTTTATAAATACATATAAATGATAAATGAGTAGTTCGTACTAGCAAGTCGAGCAATGCAATCGAAATCAAGTAGCAATTTTACTGTACACATGGCACCCCATCAATGGTTCTAATGTTGGAGGGAATTTTCCCCCCCAAAAAGTTTGAATTCTTGTGTTTATAAAAGGAGGTGATTTTTCCTTCAAAGAATCACTTTCATTTTTCCTCAACATCCTAGGCTTTCTTCCCTCTAAGGTAATATTCTCTCCTTTTTAATCCCAAGTCTTTCTTTGAATTTCTCTTTATCTTTTTTGTTGCCATGTATAAAACAATTCTTTCTTCTTCTTCTAATGAGAGTAGTGATGAAGGGCTGATCGATGTCGAAAAAAGTCCAGCCGGCTGGTCGGACGATCGGTCCGACGTGGTCAGTTGACTGACCAGCCTGCTAGTCGAACGACCAGTTGGGGGCTGGCCGTTGCCCATCCGGGTGGTCGGTCGGGATTTTGACCGGTCAAAGTCCTTCGGCTTCTCTTCCTTCGTCCGATGGGTTTCCCTTTGAGCCAAATAGCCAAAACCTTTCAGTTGATTCTCAAGCTTTTATTTCAAACTTCCCCAAGGGACATGTTGGCTCTACCAAATCTCCAAATCAAAACTTAGAAATCGAGCGAGATCCGGCTGGCAAGATCGTCCCCCTTGAAATTCCAAAAGGTTTTAGCTTTTATAATTTTCCGCTTAAGTTAGAGAAATGTCTTGCTAGGTATGATCGGGTCGACGATTACATCTATAGAGCCCCCGAGCCCAAAGAGAGGCTCCTCGGGTCTGACCTCCGCGAGATAGCGGTATATAAGGATATCATGAATGGTGGTTTCCGGTTACCCATCCATCCTTTCCTTGTGTCGATTTTCAATGAGTTTCATATTACTCCTAGTCAAATAAACCCCAATGCTTGGAGAAAAGCACTCTACTTCTTGTATGTTTGCCTTAGGAGGCGATTTCCGCTCTCTATAGACCTCTTTAGGTGTGTCTTTGAGATGCACGTGTTAGCTCAATGCAATGCGTTCGTCTTTTTTACTGCTAGGGTTTCGTTATTGTTTCCTAAGTTCAGGAATTCAAATAGTGGTTGGAAATCTTGATTTTTCTTTGCCCGGCCTTCAGCAGGTCGGTTTCCTTTCAATACCAATTGGCGGCACCCTCAAACTCGCCTGTTTAATAGTCAAGTAGATGCTTCCTCTACTCTAAAAGCTCAAATTCAACAGCTGGTTGATACACCCCCTCTTGTATCTAATTTAGGATCGGCTCTGACCATGAGGAACATGTTGATAGTGGGGATGAGTCGTCCTACTGGTAGGCTGCTTACATCGATTTTTATTATTTTTGACTTGAACATATTTCTTGTTTGTGCTTTTTGGAACTAATATATTTGGGTATGTGCATGCAGATATGGACTTTGATTTGGACGAGGTGTTGAGGACCTTGCCGGGCGGTGACGAGGGTCTCTCTCCCATTGACAGTAAACTCTTGAGCTCCTCCTTCTTTGTTTTGCATTCTCGCATTCTTTTGGTTTGCTGTTTGACCAGCCTTATCTTGCATGTACAAGGATGAAATTTGACCTAGAGGGAACTTTAGACTCCATGCCCGAGCAAGAGCATGGAAGTGATCTTGAGCCTCGCCCCGTCCCCTTAAAGAGGAAAAAGATGTTGGCCCAAGGGGGAAGTCCTCAGGTAACAAAAGAGATTCCCCATCCCTCAGACGAGCCTATTGAGGTTGCTCCTACTCTTAGGCCAGGCTCTTCCAGTCGTACGCGGGAGGAGCGTGAGGGGTCTCTTCCTATTTTCGGGTTTCCTCCCACCCAGGTTTATCGAGAGATGGAGGTACTTAAGTCTTTAGTGACACCCGCGCAGATCAGGTCGATCGCAGGACGTAGCGCAGACGATATTGAGAGGGCTGCGGTGGTCTATCTCCAAAGGGTATGTTTCTAATTTTATGCGTATGTATATACACACATTTTTTTTTTGCATGGTTATACCACTCGACTTTCATATTGTCTTCTTATCCTTTAGGTGGTGGCCCTTCAGACTGGGCTTGCCAAATCGAGTCGTCGCTAGGCCTTAGAGTTGAAGACTCTTGCAGAGGAAAAGAAAAAGGAGGCTCATCACTACAAGAAGAAATTATCTTCCTTGAAGAAATCTCTTGAGGCATCGGAGGCTCGAGCCCACGAGCAGGATACAGAGAATAACCATTTGCGGTCTAAGTTGGCTCGTGCTCAGGAGGAGACGGTTGAGAGGTATAAGGCCTCTGCTGGGTACACTAGGGACTTGGAGGAGTCTGTTGAGCAATACAAGTCATCGTCTGATTATGCCGGAGCTTTGCGCTCGTACGGGGGAAAGGCGATGGCAGCGTCCATCAAACTGACCAAGGAGTGGATATCGACCGAGCATCCTTCCATTAACCCCTCAGGTTTTGACAAGTTCCTTGCACAGCGCAAGAGGAAGGAGAGTGGGGCGCAGTCATCTAGGTCACTTGGTCCTTCGCCGCGGGGCGACAGTGATGGTGTTTCTCCTTAGCAGTAGCACCTTTTGTCAGTTCTTCCTCCTTTTTCTTGTTGTCTTTTATTTCTACATGTAGCATCGTTTCCTACTTGTCCGGGGTGTGGGCAAGATTACATTACATGCTTTTTGTATGAATGCTATGTTATCGATGGTCATTAATGTTGAAGCTTGTTTCTCCTAGCATTATTTCTTGCGTTCAGCTATTTGATAGCCTGGGTAAATGTCATTTGTCTCGCGTGCGCTAGGCCTTAGCTAATTTTTTAACTTTTCAAAGCTCTCCGCCTAGCCCCTTGGGCTATGTCGACCGTCGGGGGCGTGGTTTAGCGGTTTAGAGCCTTAACCAAATTTTTGGTTTCAACGACTCTCCGCCTAGCCTCTTGGGCTGTGTCAACCGTCGGGGACATGGTTTAGCGGTTTGGGGCCTTAACCAAATTTTTGGTTTCAATGGCTCTCCGCCTAGCCTCTTGGGTTGTGTCGACCATCAGGGGGGCATGGTCTAGCGGTATAGGGCCTTAACCAAATTTTTGATTTCAATGGCTCTCTGCCTAGCTTCTTGGGCTGTGTCGACCTTCGGGAGCATGGTTTAGCGGTTTAGGGTCTTAATCAAATTTTTGGTTTCAATGGCTCTCCGCCTAGCCTCTTGGGCTATGTCGACCATCAAGGGGCATGGTCCAGCGGTTTAGGGCCTTAACCAAATTTTTGGTTTCAATGGCTTTTCGCCTAGCCTCTTGGGCTGTGTTGACCATCAGGGGGCATGGTCTAGCGCTTTAGGGCCTTAACCAAATTTTTGGTTTAAATGGCTCTCCGCCTAGCCTTTTGGACTATGTCGACCACATGTCTTCATGGGATGAGCAAGGAGATTCAAGATTCCTGTGAGCATAAAAAATTTTTGAATTTGTGAGCTCAGTAGGCCCATCGAGACGTCCCAGCTAGGCTGGCCCTTCCGTAGTGTCCTCATCATCTGCCACTGCCAAGGTCTTTCATTGAATAAGATAAAATATTACAACTAAGGGTGCCTTCGTAAGGCGTTACATGGAGAAAATAAATGATGCAACCTACTCTACTGTATTTACAAAAGCATAGCCTGTGCACATATTTCAAAATCTACTGGTAATACTTTTTGAGGCGTTCTGCATTCCATGACCTACCTAGTGGCCTTCTTTTCATATCTTTCAAGCTGTAAGCTCCCTTCCCCAGCCCGCGAATTACTTCGTACGGGCCTTCCTAGTTTGGACCAAGCTTTGGTGAGGGGTATCCTGTCGCTGCTGCATCTCTTAGCACGAGATCCTCTGGTTGGAAGACTCTTGGCTTTACTCTCCGGTTGAAGTACTCGGCGGCTCTTCATTTATAAGTCATCATTCTTATTGCCGCCTTCTCCCTTACCTCTTCAAGAAGGTCGAGTTCTCCCCTAGTCGCTGCGTCGTCAGGCTGCTTGACTTTCATCCTACCTGTCTCGCTTAAGATCTCGACTGGAACCACGGCCTCCATTCCAGAGGCCAGTCTGAACGGTGTCTCCTCGGTCGGCTCTCGAGGAGTTGTGTGATACGCCCATAGCACATTGGGCAACTCATCTGCCCAAAGCCCTTTCTTCTTTTCAAGCCTTGTCTTCAGATCCCATAGTATGGCTCGGTTGGTCACTTTGGCCTGTCCGTTTGACTGTGGGTGAGCGACTGAAGTTATCCTATGGTCTATGTGGTAGCTTGTGCAGAAGGCTCTAAAACTGTGATTGTCTAATTGTTTGCCATTATCTGTAATAACCACTCTGGGTATGCCAAACCTGCATATGATATTTTTCCAGACGAAGCCTTGTAATTTTGTAGTTGTGATGGTGGCTAAGGGCTCAACCTCCACCCACTTAGTAAAGTAGTCTATGGCAACTAGCAGGAACTTCCTTTGTCCCTTAGCTAGGGGAAAAGGCCCCAGGATGTCCATCCCCCATTGGAGGAAGGGACACACCCCAAAAACTGCTGTCTATTGTTCGGCTGGAACATGGATCAAATTTCCATGGCGTTGACATGCATCGCACTTCCTCACCAACTCCTTAGCGTCTTCCTTCATACTAGGCCAATAATATCCTTGTTGAGGTGTCTTGAATGCAAGGACGGTCTGCCCTTGGTGGTTGCCACAAATTCCTACATGTATCTCGACTAGCACCTCATGCGCTTCTGTCGGTCGCAAACATTTCAAATATGGCATTGTGAAACCTCGCTTGTAAAGTTGTCCATCGATGACGGCAAACGAGGCTGCTCGGACTTTTAGCTTTCTTGCTGCGAATGCATCTTCCGGCAACTTATTCTTTGTGAGATATTCAACCAAATAGTCCATCCAACTCTCCCCTTGCTCTACATTCACAACATCGACCACACGTTGGATGCTAGGTCTCCGCAAGATTTGCACGCTCGCTATGCGAGGCAGACGTCTGGGGTTTGTGGATGCGAGCTTCGCCAATGCGTCCGCCCGCTCATTGTCTTTTCGGGGGACCTTTGTTATTTTGAACTTGGTAAACCCCTTCTGCAAGTTTTTGACCTCCATTAAATATGTCGCCATCTTTCCGTCTTTAGCTTCGAAATCCCCCGTCACTTGCTCGATTATCAACTGAGAGTCACTGCAAATTTCTACTGAAGCTAACTCGAGTCTGGCTGCCAGTCCTAATCCTGTGATTACTGCCTCATACTCAGCATCATTATTTGTAGCTGGGAATTCAAAACGCAGTGAGTATTCCAACTCTTCACCATTTGGACCTACCATTATGATCCCCGCCCCGGATCCCTCATCGTTCGAAGATCCATCCATATAAATCTTCCAATCTACGTGTTCCCCCGACGGGTGCTCGGGCGGAATGATGAGCTCAGCGATGAAGTTTATAAGAGCCTGTGCCTTAATAGCCGTCTTTGGCCTGAATTCAATATCAAACTCACTTAACTCGATTGCCCATTTCAACATCCTCCCAGAGGTCTCTGGTCGATGTAGGATCTGCTTGATAGGTTGGTCGGTTATTACTTGCACCGTGTGAGATTGAAAGTAAGGCCTCAGCTTCCTAACCGTGACAATTAATGCAAACACTAGCTACTCTACCAGCCTATATCCTACCTCTACGCCCCTCAATACTTGGCTCACATAATAGACCAGTTTTTGTGCCTTTGCGAACTCTTTCACTAGCACCGCGCTGACTGCCCTTGGTGAGACTGCCAAGTAGAGACACAACACGTCCCCGGGGCATGGGCTGGTCAAGATCGGGGGCTCCTATAATGACTGCTTCAAGCTCTTAAGTGACTCTTCACATTTCCGGGTCCACACGAAGTTGGAGGAACTCCCTGTAGCCATGAAAAAGTGGTAGCATTTGTCCGTCGCCCAGCTCATGAAACAATTTAGAGCGACTACCTGCTCTATTAGGCTCTGGACCTCCTTCCTACTAGTAGGGCTTTTCATTTCTAGGATTGCCTGAATTTTGTCCGGGTTCACTTTGATGCCTCTTTGCGTGATCATGAAGCCTAGGAATTTTCCTCCTGCAGTACCAAAAACACACTTTTCTGGATTGAACCTTAATTTATTTTGTCGGGCAACGTCAAAAATTCTTTGCAAACAGGCCACATGGTCATTAGCCTTGGCGCTCTTGACCACCATATTGTCAACATAAGCCTCTACAACATCTCCGATCAAACCGTGAAAGACTTTGTTCACCATCCTCTGATAAGTCGCCCTGGCATTTTTCAAATCGAGAGGTATGGCCGTGTAACAGTACGTGCCAAAGTCTGTGATAAATGATGTCTTCTCTTGGTCGGACTCAGCCATTGAAATCTGATGATATCCGGAAAATGTATCTAGAAAGTCGAGCCTTTCATGACCCGATGTAGCGTCTACCAGGTGATCTATCCTGGGGAGCAGGTATGAGTCTTTTGGGCATACCTTGTTCAACCCAGTATAATCTACACACATGCGCCATTTTTCGTTTAACTTCCTCACAAGTACGATGTTTACCAACCACTCGGGGTATTACACCTCTCGAATGAAACCCACCTATAGCAATTTTTCTACTTCTGCTCTGGTTGTGACCTGCTTCTCTGGGGCAAGATTTCTTTTTTTTTTTTCTGCTTCACTGGCTTAGCCCTCCGTAGGACATCGAGGCGATACTACATGACGGCCGGGCTAATCCCTGGGATGTCCTCCAGGCCCCAAGCGAACATGTCCAAGTTACCGGCTAGACACTTGGACAATTTTTCCTTCTTTTCGGATTCCAAACTTGTTCTGATACTAAACTCCCGTCCCTCGGCTATAAAGATTTTTTCAATCATATCGAACGGCTCGATTCGTCCCCTTGGGAGTTCCACATCCAGCATCATGATTGGTGGTGAGCCTTTGGCCTGTATACTATCGACATAACATTTCCTTGATGCGTGCTGGTACCCTCGCATGCTCCTGACTCCTCTGCTAGTTGGGAACTTCATAATTTGATGGTAGGTCGATGATACAGCGCTAGCTACGTTTAGCAATGGCCAGCCGTAGATGGTGTTGTAGGCCATGGGGGTCTTGACAACCAAGAAATTAGTCACAATCACCACTGTCGCTGGGTATGTGCCTAGCGTAACTGGGAGCTCTACAGTTCCCTTCGATATCACTGTTGCCCCTCCAAAGCCTTATAGAGGGGTAATCACTATCTTCAACTTTTCTGGGGGAATTTTTAGACCCAAGAAGGCATCCCAAGTGAGGACATTTGCTGCACTTCCTCCATCGACAAGGACCCTCTTTACGTCAAAATCAGCTATATCGCCCATTATCACTGAGGTATCATCGTGGGGATGCGTTATACCGATCAAGTCCTCTTCGTCGAAAGTAATGCTCTGGTTGAACCTTGCCTTTTTTGGATAGAGCAGACCCCTGCAGAACGCGCATAGCTCTTCCTAGCTGAATTCGAGTCGCCACCCGATGCTACTCCCCCAATGATCATGTTTATCACTCTTGACCTTGGTGGGGGTATCCCTTTGAGCCTTTGTCTGCCCCTGTCGTTTTTTACATACTTGGCCAATAGTCCCCGCCTTAGCAGGCGCTCGATTTCTTCCTTCAATTGTAGACATTCTTCTGTATCGTGTCTGTGATCTTTGTGAAAATGGTAATACTTTCTTTGATTTCTCTTGTTGGAGGAAGTTAGTATCGGTTTAGGCCATTCGAGCTCTTTCATGTGCTGTATCTCCATTAATAACTTCGTACGTGGGATGTTCAAAGGGGTGGGTGCCTTGGCCTCCTCTCGCTTCTGCTTGACCGATCAGTCTTGGGCATAACCCTTGTTCATACGTTCATTCTTCGGCTTATTCTTATCAGTGTGCCTTCACTCATCATACGCTTTTCGCTTATGTGCTTCCGTTTCCCATCCGTCCCTGAGATTTTTGGTCACTTTCTCCGTTTCCTCTGCATCGACATACTTATCTCTCTTTTTCAATAGGTCATGCATTGACTCTGGGGGGTTTTTGGAGAGTGACATTTTAAAGGCTCGATTTCGCGTTCCGTTCATCAAGGCAGTAACCACTGTGGACATTTGCAGGTCTTTTATACCGAGAGTAGCCCGGCTAAACCTAGCCAAGTATTCCTGCAACGACTCGTCTTTCTCTTGTACGACCTACATCAACCCAATGACCGTCTTCCTCTTCCTTTTGCTGCTTAGGAAGTAAGCCACAAAGCTCCTGAAGAGCTCATCAAACGTCTTGATAGACCGTAATGCCAAGGTTGCTACCTAGTCCTTGGCCTCCCTCCTGATTGTGGGGGGGAAGGACCGGCACATCACAGCGTCCGGAGTAGCATAAAGTCTCAGCAAGTCTACAAAGGTCCGCAGGTGGTCAAGCGGATCTTTGACTCCATCATATGCTTCTATCATGGGTTGCTTGAAGCCTTTAGGCAAGGGGACCGCCATGATCTCAGGGGCGAACGGGTCTTCTTCCAACACCATCTGCCTCCATCTATCCTTTCTCTTGGACAGTGCATCATCTATCTTCTGGGCCATGATTTCTTCCATCTTTTGTTCCAGGTCCACCATGGCTTGCGGGGGCTGCTGAGCTATGACCACTGGGCCCCCCGCGCCTCCCGTCCCCTATAGAGAGATGGGTAGAACAATCGCAGGTGGTGTTTGAGGCGGTTGCTGGTTCGTCGCTTACGTCGGACTCAACGGAAGGATCGTGTCTCTCTGCGACTGGTTTGCAAGATCGCCATCATTGCTGCCATTTGAGTCTCCAAAGCGCTGAACTGACTCTGCGTCACATACTGCGGAGGCGGCGGTGGCTCGTGACCCCTTGCAACTGACTCAGACTCTGTCTTCGCCGTATTTCCAACCATACGAGTATCACTCTTTGTTTGTCTTCTCGACATAGCTTTTTAGTTCAAATGATTTTCCACAGATGGCGCCAATGAAATGGTTGTGGAACAATACCTTTCTATCTGCCTGGTGACGTTCGATATTCCGACCGCTCCGCCAAGTGTTTGTAACCTGAAAAATGAAGGCGGGGCTTCCTCCCCCATTTTACCTCCGGCATTAGAATTAGTTTTTAGACTTGCAATTGGAAATCAGATGGCTAAAAAGAGTCAGAGAGGTTTACCTATGTCACATCCGAGGTATTTATAGATATTCGGAGCTGGATAACCGCTGGGCGGTTGTGATGTCACGTGTCCCACATTGGCATTCCCACTACCCCTACGTTTTGAGTGGGGGTCTTTATCTTCCCGCCTGGAGGTTGTACCCGTGTTAATTGCCATGGACCCTAGTCAATTTACTAGAGGTTTTATGGCTAAGTGTTTAGGTTGGCTATTCCGTGCCCGTTGAAGACCTCGCGTAATGGTAGAGCGCTCCTCGGGGATAATGGTAGAATGCTCCCCGGGGATATTGGTAGAGCGCCCTTAAGGGGGATTGACGGCCTTGTGTAGTGGTAGAGCGCTCCCCGAGAGTAATGGTAGAGCTCTCCTCGGGGGTATTGATAGAGCGCCTCTAGGGGAGGTCGACGGTCTTGCGTCGAAGTGTAGTGATCCATCTTGCTTGTACGTCGAGGGTGGCCTCTTCTACCAACCTATATCAACCTTCAATAACAACTTATCCCCAAAAGTTCTTATTCTACAGAACCATGTATTACTTTGGTAAGAGTGTTCGTGTCTCAAATTAAATATACAAATGTGGGCCAATGTGTCCATGATAGAGTAAATATAGCATTTGTCACAAGTTATAAATGCAAATGAAAAAATGGCAAGATCACAATTAATGCTAGCAACAATGAAGGAAAAAAAGATTTGTGCAATCATAGAAAAATGTGTAAATGCAAGAAACCCTAATTCCGTTTTATACACGATGCCAATCCGAAATCATTGGAAAAATAGTGGCCTTCTGGGTACGTCCGTGTAAATTATAGTTCCTAAGCATCTCTTTAGTTGAATGTAGCATGATTACCTAAACTTCATTGCTGAGGTTTAATTATCATGGTTCTCCACGTTAAAAGTGCAGTCATTTTTGGAAGGAAGTAATGGAAAATATTGAAAAAAGACAAAACATATACACACGTGCAAGTGTGTGCTCATCTTTCCGTTTTTCAGAATTGTATAGAGTTTTTTGATGCATCATTCATATTCATGAATCGTTCATTAGAATATTATAGAATCGCCACATTCTATATAAATAGAGCATAGAAATTTATATTCTTTAGTACGCAAACTGCACATGATTCTCATGCATGGTATTGTTCAATTATAGTTGACTAAAATTGTGGTTGATCCTTTGTAGTAATGAAGAGAAATTTAGAGAGTTTGAGAGTTTATTGTTACTTCGAAACATGTAGCGGTGCCAAGATATAATCTTCAAGGTGCTTATGCCTTAAGAGGCATTCAGGTGGCATCACCACCTCTATAACTCAAAAAACAGTGACATAAAGGACGCCATCATTTATTCTAGTAGCTAGATAAAAAATGCAAACATCAAATTCTATTAAAGATTATGAACAACAAATTCATCCTAACCTTTTTTATTTTTTTTTATTTTTTATTTTTCAGTATTTCACCATCACATCGGCAATTGTATTTGGCTTTAAATGTGTTCAGTTCGGTGTAGATAACGAAATCTTGACTTTTCTGATGAACATAGACCCTTGCCCACATCGAAGGGATGATCAAGAAGAAGAATCTGTAGACGTGTAGGCCGCATGACCAAAGTAAAACAGTTTCCTGATGATGCTGCATTAGCATTTGCTTTTGCAATGCTTCCTCTTTTTGCTACAGGAAGTACACTTCAAGCACTTATTTATTTCCCTCTTAGCCTTTGCATTTGATCTGGTTACAGTCTTGTTAATGTCATGTGTTTGCAGAATCATTCCTTAGATTTTTCTACTGAGTATGGTCATCATCATCAAAACTTCATCCAAGAGTTCATCAATATTTTCATCATTAACTCTTCCAGGAATGTTACTATATACCAATGATTCAGTATTTGCCTTACCTTCTTGTGCTGCTTTCACTTTTACCTCTCCAGTTATAGCCGTTCTACAGAATGTCAGCTGCACCGGATTTCCACTAATCCTATTGTCGGAACTGTTGACAACTTCATCCTTAATGTTTTGATCATAACAAACAAGATTAATATTCTTTCTAACAACTGATTTTGAGTGATGATAGTTCATCGCTAAAATCAATCAAGCATTATAAATCGGACTCGAAATGAAGATCAATGTGGAAGTTAAACACTCAAGTCAAATCTTTCGAGACGAGAGCTTAAAAGATAAATGTTAAGAAAGATCAAGATCCAGAGCATGAGAGACGGCATCAAAGAACGAGGTCAAGATCAAAGTCACACATTCAAGAATTTATTAGCCAAAATTCAAAGGAATTCTTAGACAAAATGTAAAGGTACTAACACTTTGATATTTGAGAATGAATAGTTAAGCTCAAAATCATTCTATGCATTAAAAACAATTTTTGTGCATTAAAAGTCATTCGAATGCAACTTTTGATCAAATATAAAAATGACTTTTAAAAATGATATTTGTACTTTAAAAAAAAATTTTATCTTGAAAAATTAGTTAAAAATACCTTCAAAAAATCCATGCATTTCAAAATTCTCAAATCGGAACAAAGGGGGTCAAAACGTAAAAAGACCGCATTGTTGAGACGATAAACTGACCAGAGAGGTGGTTGACTGGACCGATCGAACGGCCATAAGAGCCGATTGATCAGACCCATCCAACGGTCCAAAATTTGACCGATCTTTCGAACTTACAATTTTTTTTTATACACATTTTGAATTCTATAAATATCACAACTCCTTCCATTCTTCATAGGATTTTCAAGAGTATCATAGTGAGAATTTTTTTTTTTTTTTAAGAATTCTTTAGCTTTCCTTTGCATTCATTTTATTTATTTCTTCGTATCAAATTTTTTTTATTGACTTAAACTCTTTTATCATCATCTTCATCAAAGTTTTTCATCTCTCTTCTTGTACTTAACTTATTTCTATCATTCATAAGAGAGAGTAATATTTTGAAGAAAAATTTTGAACTTACATTGTATCATTTCTACTACTTCTATATATCAAAACTTTGATTTATTGAATCAAACTTGTAAAATCATAATATTTATCAAAGTTCTACATCTCTCTTTTAGTACTTAATTTATTATCATTATTCATTAAAAGAGAGATATTTTGAGAAGATTTTTGAACTAAGATTGCACTTATTTCTTCTTCATCTTCTCATTGAAAAATTTTGATAAATTTAATTAAACTTTGAAATCATCATGTGCATCAAAGTTTTCTCATATAACACTTGAGCTATCATTTATTGGTATTCATTGAAGTTTTAGTCTCTCTTAGTACTTAATTCATTTTTATCATTTATTGCGAGAGAAATTTCATTGGAAAATCATTAATCTTATGGGTCGTACTGAGGTCCCTTAAAACCTTAATAGTATAAGGATTGATGCTCCTTGTTGTAAGTCATTGTGTGGGTTATATTGAGTTCTTGAAAAGCTCAATAGTGTATAAGGATTGGTGCTCCATGTTTGTAAGTCATCGAAAGCATTGTAAATCGTTAGATTGCACCATAAGTCAATCAATATAGTGAAAAGGCCTTGCTCGTGTCGGAGAATTTGATAATGGAGTACGTAGATAAATGCTTTGGATCGAACCTGCACAAGTATATCGTTTGCATCCTTTTTACCCTTTAACTTATATCAACATATCCATTTCTTACTTGATTTAAGTTTATTTTTTGAAAAAGTTTTAAAAATCAATTCACCCCCTCTTGGTTAATTATTCTTGGACTTTCAATTAGTATCAGAGCAAAGTGCTCATTTTGAAATTAAGATTCTACAATCTTGAGCAATGCCAAACCACATTTTTCAAAATCTTTAGGGGCATTCTACATATCGCTCTCCTATCTTTGATTGTACTCATTATAATTATTAGAAGACTAGAATGGTGATATTTATTCAATCAATGGATTATAATATTTGGGAAGTGATTAAATTTGGTCCTTATGTACCTAACAATGTTATTAAAGTCGACGGCAAGTCGGATCAAATTATCTCAAAACCTAGAGAGAAGTACAATGAAGTAGATAAACAAAAATTATCTTTAAATGCTAGAGCAAAAAATATACTTTATTATGTTTTAGATAGAAATAAATTTAATTATATTAGTACATGTGATTTCGCTTATGATATTTGGCATGCTTTAAAAATTACTCATGTTGGAACTAGCAAAATGAAAGAAACTAAGATAAATATCTTAGTTAAAGATTTTGAAAATTTCTTTATGAAAGAGAATGAACCGATTGTTGACATGATCACTTGTTTTACCGATATTGTTGATGACCTCAAAAGCATTGATAAAAAATCCACTAACGGTGAACTTGTGAGTAAAGTGCTTAGGTGACTCTTGAAAGAATAGAACCCATTGAGAATGTTGATAAAATTTTTAAAAATAATAACACATATTCATTGGAAGAGCTCTATAGAACATTGATTATATATGAGCTAAATTGCACTGAGATAAAGGAGAAAACAATGAAAAGCAAAGTAAAAGAACGGCGCTAAATTGCTTTAGAATCAATAGTTGATGAAGGTACTTTAAGCGAAAATGTGAATGATGAAGAACGTGATGATCCAGTTCTTCTTGTTAAAAAAATGAAGAAGTTTTCACAACAATCATCGATTCCAAAAGGAAAAAGAAAAAGGCGAACAAAAGAATAGATTTATCAAAAAGAAAACGCTTCAATCAACATGGGATGAGAGTGATAACGATGACAATAAAGAAGATGGAAGTCAAGAGGAAATTACGAACACGTGTTTCATGGCTATTGATAATGAGGTAAATTCAAACGAAATTGTTCATATGATAAATTATCTATCTCTTATGATGAACTTGTTGAAGAATTTGAAAAATTTGCTCTCAAATACTTTACTCTCAAAAAGAAAAATTCTTTATTTGAAAAAAGAAGTAAAGAAACTTTTGGAAACTCAAAATGAGTTTTAAAAAGAAAAAATCAATTATGATGCTTTAATTAAGGAGAATTCCTCTTTACGAGAAAAGATCTTAGATTTGAATCAAATTGTTCATGAATTTACTAAATGTAAGAAAAATTTTAATTTTATGCCGTCCTTACACTTTGTGTGATTTCCATTTATGCAACATTGCTTTGCTCTCTATATTTTGATATTTCCATTTTCATCTCTACCATAAAGTCCATCAAAATTTGATTTTCTATTCTGATAGATTTGTTGATTAGGTAGTTCTTCTTTATCGATTCTACAACAAGCTTTTATGTTTGGAGATTGCTCATATTGGGTGTACATATTGAAAATCTCTTGCTTGTTCTTCACCCTCAATAATAGCTCACCATTCTCTATATCAATCAGTGTTCATCCCGTTGCTAAGAATGTTCAACCCAATATAACTAGAATGTCTCGATCTTCTAATATGTCGAACACAATGAAGTTTGCAAGAAATATTCAATTTCCTGTTTTTATGAGTGCATCCTCAACTTTGTTACATAGTCTTGAAATTGTTCTATCAGTTAGTTGTAATGTTATTGATGTTGGTTTGACTTTATTCAGTTCCAATTTCCTGTAAATAGGAATTACATTAGATTTATACTAGCACCTGTGTCACACAATACATTAATAGAATAAGAATTTTCAATTGAAATTGGTAAAGTAAAACTTCGTGGATCTTTCAACTTGGGAGGCAGTTTGTTTTGTATTCTTGTACTATATTTCTCAGTTAATGCCATAATTTCAAACTCTGGAAGCTTTCCTTTCTTTGTCAACATCTCTTTCAAAAAATTTGTATAGCTTGAAATTCGTAATACCACATCAATGAACGGAATTTTGATCTGGAGCTTCTTGAGAACATCGATTAAATTTTCAAATTTTGTATCTTGTTTGTTCTTCTTATGTCTTCGAGGAAAAGAAATGAGAGGTACGTAAGCCTTGACTAAAATTGGTGCCCTAGTAGTAGAGGTTTCTATATTTTCTTCATTTTCAATTGAGGATGGTATAATTTTTTTTCACTATAGCTTCATCAATCTCTCCCTGGTCATCTTTTCTTTCTAGTCTTTTTGCAATAATCTCCGGTAATTGTACCTCATCCTTTGTAGTTATAGCATGAATATTGCTCTATTGACTTCTTTCGAAGTCTTTGGGAAAATGGAAGTGGAGGTACATATGTTTTAATGTTTATAGGGCCCTGGGTGTATTGTTTTTCACTACTCTTATTGCTATCACTTGTTCTTTAGGATTTGTTATTGTATTGCTTGGCAATGATCCCTGTTGATGTTCTACAAGTTGTTGAACTATCTGACCAATTTATCTTTCCAACTTCTTGATAGATGTTTGCTAATTTTGAAAATTAGTATCAATATGTTGGAATACTTTGTCTACTTTCTGTACATATTGATGAAACATCTCCCCCAAACTTTGTCTTCTCTTTTGCTGAAAAGTATTTTCATATGTGTTGAAATTACAAAAACCATTTTGAATAATGTTTACTTGTTCTTCCAAAGAAACAAGCATCAAGCAATTTTCTGTAGCATGATTTCTACCACAATTCTCACATGCTTGACTGGCTATCACCGCATTTGCTCCACATGTTTGCAATTTTACAAGCAACTCCACTTGCTTTGTTAAAGTAACAGTTTGTGCATTGATGGAAGCCATGTTGTCTAATTCATACATTCTAGCTGCTTTTGGTGGTACCACTTTTTTTGATGAAAACATTGAATGTGTAGTGGTAATTAATTCAAGCAAATCCATGCATTGTTATACTGATTTTCCTATAATCAATCCACTTGCAGAGGAATCTACTTGAGATTTTGACAATGGTGAATGTCCGCGTAGAAATATTACACTTGATTTTTAATGGTGATCCCACGATTTGGACACTTTCTCATAAATTCCTTAAAGCTGTTCCATGCCTCATGATAGCTCTCCACATCTCTCTGTTGGAAGGTTTGAATTTTCAATCTGATTTTTGTTACCTTCACTGGTGGGAAGAATTTGTTGCAGAATTTCCTAGTTAGTTCTTCCTATGTAATAATGCTTTCATGAGGTTCAGCATTTAACCATTTCAATGCAGCATCTCGCAATGTATATAGAAATAACCACACCTTGATATCATCTTTATTAACCTTGGAGCATGGAAATTCTAACAATTTTCTAAGGAATTTGGAGATGTGTGTGTTAGAATTTTCATGAGGTAACCCATAGAATTGGAGAGTATTGCTTATCAAATTGATCCAATCTGCCCTTATTTGGAAATTATTTACCCCAAAATCTTGATACACTATGCTGGAATGCACTGGTACAGCTATAGGCATTAAGAACATTGAGACTGACAAATGTTCTTCACTTATTTCCCTTCGCTCATCTGCTGATCTGATGGTGCCACTACTTTTACGACTACTTGTCCAATTGGTTAAATAGGGATAAGAATATTTTGAGTGATAGTCATTTGATGTTGCTGTTTTTGTTTGTATTCTTTGGGCTTTCGTCTGAAAGTACATTTTATTTTGAGTCAAACGATTCAAGATTGTCGCATTGGATACAGATTATACAAAGAACACTCTTTTTTTTGTAAATAAAAGAAAAAAAAACCAAATAGCAGTTGAAAATAGATTAAGACTAAAAGTAAATAGTCCCCAACAACGGTGTCAAAAATTTATTATCGATTTTATATACTACAAGTATATAGGTCGTAACAAGTAATATAATGGACCTTTGAGTCCAAATTGTTGTTTTCATCAGAACTATACTTTAATTCTTAAATTAATGTTTCTAACTACTATTTGATAAAAGAAAACAAATAGTGGGATTGTTGTTTTGTTTTTAATGCTTGAAAATATCAAAATTACACAAAAAAGATAAGTTGAGGATTCAAATATGGGATGGTTATTGGGCATAAAAATTTCCTCTATTGATTCCCTTTAAATCTTAATTCAAGATTTACATAGCGTTCGATCGAATTCTTCTATTGTATTCAGTTTACCCCTCTCAAGTTCTCATTGAGCCTATTTAACTAATTTAATTTCATATCTCTATACGAATTGAGCTTAGTTAAATGAAACATTAGCTCTAAGAATTCATATATGATCGTAATAATCAGTATAAGTATCTCTACATATTATACGAATTTGTCGGATTTTATTATATGGTCTAAATTCTAAACTTACTTGATTCACAAAATCATCAAATTAGTGATCAAGTAATTCAATACAGTAAACTCATAGTAAAATCAACACATGAAAGAATAAATGGCAAGAATCTTGAATAAAAGATATAAAGTGTCTCAACGGATTACATTGTTTGCTCTAATATTAAATTTAGATATTCATGATACTCGAAGAAAAACCAAAGATTTGCATTGAGATGTAGAATTGAGATGTAGAAAAGATGATGAATCTTGCACAAAATTCTCTTCTTGCCTCCAATCCTGATTTCAAAATCTAGATCTTGATTTCCTTTCTTTTAATTTTCTCTTGAAATCTCACGTTGTATATTGTGCCTCTCAATATGTGGAATTCCTCATTCTGAAGTCCTTCTTTCTTGTGTTTATAGTTCTCCTCACGTTTTTCTCAATAGGGCTTTTCACAAGTCAAAACGGTGCAACCCTAATGTAGACGAGTGCAACACCTAAGCGCTCGGAAGCAGTGCCTAAGGGCCACGACAAAACATAGTATAGCACTTAGGCGTACGAGTTTAGCGCCTGGGCACACTAAGGGCAATGCTTGGGCTCTATAAAGGTAGTACCTAGGTTCTGCCTTTCTATCCAAAATTGCTTTTTTTACTATTCGTAGCGCCTGAGTGTTGACTTGCTATCCCAAAACTTGTCATTGACTTATTTGTTCACTTTAGCAAATAATCAAGTTAAAATTGTGTAAACCTCGTGAATAAAATTCACTTTCTTCATTCAAATTCGAAGTGGCGTCTTCAAGGATCAACAGTGAGGTATAAGAACATTCAAGACATGATTTGTCTCATAGTATTAGAGAACACTACTCACAATTAGGATTTTAGTTTTTTCCCCCTAACTTATTGTAAACTGTTGCTGAGTCAAGAAATTGTATTCATGAGGTTAAATGATTTAATTTCTACAGTTTATAGAAATACCATTACGCCGAGGGATGTCATTGCTCGACCAGTAAACTTACGAGCACGGCTCGTACTTGTGGCAAGCCTAGCTCGTGGCTCGTTTTGAACGAGCCGAGCTCTTGTTCATTTTGGGTGAGCTTAGCTCTCGTGGGCCGAGCCAAACTTGTGGCTCATTTTGAAAGAGGCGAGCTCTCGTTCATTTTGGGTGAGCTCAGCTCTCATGGGCCGAGCCGAGCTTTGGCTCATGAGCAAGTCAATTTTTTTTTTTAAATACAGAAAAACACAAATAATTTAATACATTTTTTAAAAAATAATTTCATGAAGATACTTTTTTTTTTTTAAATTTCTATCATATTGTAATATTTTCTATAAAGTATAAAATATTTATATAATGAAGACGAATTGTTTGTTGAAATACATTTACAAAAAATACATTTTTTTTTTCAATTTCTTTTTAAAGTAGATAAGATGTAAACCCCCATCCTTTATTCGGACTTGGGATTGGCTACATCAATTTTAAATAGGCGGAGCTAAAAACTGTACAAGAACAACTTGTTGTAACGTGTATAATTTTTAAAGAAAATTAAATTTAATGATTAAAAAATAAGAAATTTTGATTAATATAATTAAATTAAATATCACTTACCTAACGACATGCAATTTCAGCGTATTTATCTTGTAGTCGAAAATGAGCATCCTGTCAATCCTTCACACATATTAACGCTTCTAAAACATCTTCTTTCAGCTGACTTCTGACATCGGTCAAAACCTTTTTACCTACACTAAAAGCAGATTTCGAAGTAACAGTGCTAATCGGAGGTGTTAGCATATCTTTCACAATTGCATAAACAATTGGCCAACGTCTTTCATACTGTTACCAGAATTTAATTACTTTTTTCTGAACTTTTTCTAATTGTTTGTCTATTGGCATATTATGATTGAAGTACTCAATTAATTCGACAGGCATAACATTTTGAGTTGCGGCCGATGTTTGATGAAATGCAAATGTAAACGATATGGCACTAGATGAACACATTGCAATTGTATCATATCTAAATGTATTAATGCCTATAATTAAATTCATTATTTCGGCATCATCTTCTTCAATTTTAGCAGAAGAGGTAGATACAGAGGGTACCCGACTAGCATTCTCACCAATTCGTTTCGCATATAAATCATACATTCCACATAATGTTTGCTCTAAATTCTTATAGGTGATAGGTGTATCAAGTATTAATGTTTTATTGATTTATATCAAGGGTCCATTAGTATGCTAAAGGAAATGACATAGACAGTTATTCCCAATATTTTCCAAACTTTAATTCCATAGTAATTATAATTTCACTAAAATCAGGATCATTTTTATATTTATAGAATGTTCTTGTAATTATATAAAGGCGTTCAAGCACCATACAGTTGTGGGATAATAAACACCTGATAAAATATTTGTGATCTCATAAAAAGATGTCAAAAATCGTTTAACTTTCAAAACTAAAATCCAACCCGATTCATTCACCATACCATCGTCATCGCTTCTAACTTGTCTATTGTTATAAAAGTCAATTATTAAATGTTCGAAACCTTCACATGACTTTAATAGTAAGTAAGTAAAGTTCCATTTATAGCCTATATCGCTAACAAATGTTTTAGCAGTCGTCACCCCTAGTTCAACACAAAAATCTTCAAATGTTGGTTTTCTATTAGGAAAGACCGTAATATATACTAATGCGTTCCTAATCATATGAAATTCATCCTTTATATGTTTTAAGTCATCTTACACAATTAAATTCAAAATATGACACATATAACGAATATGAAACAAATACCCACCGAAATCAGGTTGAAGTACCCTATACAATTTATCGACGACTACTTTATTAACACTAGCATTATCAAAAGTAAAAGACCAAATTTTAGTCTTGCAATTATATTCTCTAACAATACTGATAATAGCATTATATATATTATTAGCGTTGTGAGGAAACTCAATAATTCTAAAAGCAATAATTTTTTATGCATGCACCAAAGTGGGTCTATATAGTGTGCGGTTGCAGCTATATATGCTCTTTATTAACCCCTTCCTATATATCAGAAGTTAAAGATATAACACCCCCAGATTGTTGTAAAGTCATAATTAATTGTTGTTTTGAATCATTGAAATATTGTATTATATCGACATGAAGAGTGTTTTGACTTACCCCAACGAACCTTGGTTGCAGATATTCTTTCACGAAAGAGATGAAGTGTTGGCTGTCGGAAATAGCCAGAGGCAACTCAATGGCGGCAACAAATTTCACCATTTCGATTCGAGTATTGTCCTCTGAATACACCCACGTAGATAGGGGTGAAGTTGTAAAATCGGTGCCTGAATTGTCAAATTGCAATTGTGTTTGACCAGCTGGAAGAAGTCCATGTCTGGCCGTACATGCTTTGTAGTGGCGGTTGAGATGGGTGGTACCAATTCCTTTTTGCCATGCTAATCTTTGTTAGCAGTATTTACATACTGTCTTAGATTCTGTGAAGCTATCGATGACTTTTTTCGTTGAAATCAACTTAAAGTAATCCAACATTTTGCTTGTTTTTTGCCCTTTCGCTTTCTCCTCACATCTGGGATGTTTAATTCGGCTTCTTCATCCTCATGTTCCGCTTCAGGAACGTTAATAACTTCCAAATCAATTAGATTGTAGCTTTCATGACCGTGAATGTGAACATCTTCAGGTATGTGTACATTATTTAGATCGACAAATTCATTTGGAAATTGACTTTGCGGCATCCTAGGCGATTCGCCATGTGGCCCACATCCTATATCGAATAAGTTCTCAACAAATGAGCGTTGATCCATTTGTGTGATTATTTATGATGAAATCCAAATATAATAACTAGTAAAAATATAAATGTAGTGAGAACTGAGAATTGAATGAATTGAAATTGTAACTGAATAAACTGTAAAAAAAAATGAATCGATATTATAGATTTTGCACATTTGCACAAGAGAGAGTAAAAACTTGATAATTGATATAAAAGGGAGTTGAAAGAGTTGAGAAGTGAGAATGGAGTTTTGATATGAAAAAAATTGAGGGTTAAGGGGGTGTTTATAGTAGAAGAGAAATGAAGGGGAAAAAAAGAATTAAAAAAGTTCAGTAACCCAAACAGTCACTAAATTTCAATGATCGAAACGATCACTAAAATTATTCAATGACAGAATGGTCACTGACCAAAACGGTTACTTTTTTTAAAAAAAGTGACCGTTTTGGTCACTTTTGGACATGAGCGGCTCGCCTCCCGTCGAAGCCCGCCCGGCTCGCGCTAGTGATTTTACGAGCCCGAGCTGTCCACGAGCCCCATTTCGATGAGCTGAGCCAACGTGTCGCTCGGCCCATTTGACATCTCTAATTATGCCGAGCACTTGATTCTTCTTTGTTCTTGTATTTGCAACTCCTCGTGAATGCAATCAGTCGTTTCTTGGAATCATAAATGGGAACTTCCTTGCCTTTATTGTTCCACGATCCTTTTCCAATCATCTGTAAAGGTATGCACATCCTTCTTTATTATCCTTCTTCTTTAGTTTAGTGAAGAAATAAATCGTTTCCTTATCTGTGTCTCTAAAAATCTCCAACGGTTCTTTGACTCCATAAAGATGAGTTGAGCCAATAAATCCATCGCCAACCAATGACTTGTCATGTCTGAGAAGTCAGCAAACATGTGAATGGAGAAATGTAAACTAAACCAAAAAATTAAACATCCACCATCACTTTCTAAAAAGGGAATCTTTCATTTTATGAATTGGGATACATTCTTCGACGGACAAGGAAAAAATTTAAAACAAATGATGCTTTAATGACATAATGCAATATTGGATTTGAATGAACAGTACAATAAGAAAAGTGAAGACCAGAGAGATGGATCGTAAGATGTTCTCATTCCTCCATCATTGTGTTGGAAAAATAATGGCAATGGAGAAGAAAATTATAAAAGTATATCAACAAAGGCTTGAACACGAAATTAATCTTGCTGTCCACAAACGTTATTTGCCTTATTTCCAATGCTTTTTAAGGATTCTCGGTGAATTGTTTGTAGGATTAAACAAGCCTTGACAAGAAGAACACCAAAAAAGCAAAGGTATTTCTTCACAAGGAACAAGTGAAAATGGAAGGATTATATGATAAATTTTCTCAATATTGGAAGTGTATTTGGGGATAAATTTTAATGAAACTCAATATGTTTTTTCTTGCACTTGGATCACCTATTTATAGGCCTTGGCAAGTTTTTCACGAAATGGTGCAAAATAAGGATGAAAAGCCACCAATTTCAAATAAAAAACAGTAAAAAAAACTAACCTAACAGTAAGTTTTTTATAACCATGCGACTATATGGGCTATAGCCATGCGGTCGCATGGTGACAGCCTCCATGGCCCTTCCATTCTCGGGAGGGCCTCATGTGATCGCATGTGCATGCGGTCGCATGGTTAAGCCCCCCTCCCTTTTTTTTGAACAACAAACAAATAAATTTTCAACAATCCCCCACTTATTCAAAATCTATTTTAATCACATAATCAAATATCAATACTTATGCATAAGAATTAGATATCTTTCGATTTAAATCTATTCATAGTGTAAATCTCATAAAGTATTATCAGAATTCCAAGTGGCTAA
Source organism: Olea europaea var. sylvestris (assembly GCF_002742605.1). NCBI lineage: Eukaryota > Viridiplantae > Streptophyta > Magnoliopsida > Lamiales > Oleaceae > Olea > Olea europaea. The sequence continues at coordinate 30,310,962 of NC_036254.1, forward strand.
TGTGCCTTGAACCAATTATTCATTGTGACAATACCGATGAAATCACAAACACACAAGTGTTATGCTTTTCACTAGTTCTTCTAACTCACTTAGTGCTAATATTGCCTTGCACTAATCCTATTTCATTGAACTTTTAAAGAGAGAAAACTCCAACTCGCTAATGAGGCGACACCACCTCGAAGTTCACATAGGTGAAGTTCTTCCAGTATGTTTATTACTTTTATAGATACTTGTACTCCGTACTGAACTTCATTAAGAGTTTATTTTAACCCATCCCTCTAACTGTAACAACCAACACTATTTTCAAAAGATAATATTAGATATATTTAATAGTGTTGAATCCATCCACTTATCGAATAACTTGTTGTTTCCTCTTGAACCTCTATATACTAGTTTAGTATATTTTGGTGAGGTTGCTGTTATTGGTGGATCTATTTGAGGAGTTTTAATCCCATTTTACTTGATGTTGATCTCACTAACTCTTTTGTGAGAGGTTTCGTAAATGGAGCAGCTAAGTTCTCACCAGACTTAACAAATGTAAGAGAAATTACTCCACGTTTGATTAATTTCCTTACATACTCGTGTCTTAGACTCATGTGTCTAGACTTTTCATTGTATATTTCGTTATATGCTCGAGCTAGGGTGGCTTGACTATCACACAAGATAAGTATAGAAGAAATATCATTTATATCTAAAGGTATTTCATATAATAAATCTTTTAGCCCAGCTTCTTTTCCGGTTTCAGCCAATGCTACATACTCCAATTCCATGTTTGAATGAGTAATACAAGTTTGTTTCTTAGACTTCCAAGAAATTGCACCACCTCCAAGAGTGAATATCCAACCTGAAGTAGATTTATTCTCTCCCGCACTCGATATCCAACTTGCATCGGTATATCCTTCCAAGATTTTAGGAAATTTCGTATATTGTAGCCCAAGATTTTTTGTTTTCTTTAGGTAACCAAGAACCCTACCGATGGCTTTCCAATGTTCTGAACTTGGATTGCTAATAAATCTACTTAGTTTACTTATAGCAAATGCTACATCAAGTCTTGTAAATTTGTGATGCGTACATAAGACTTCCAATTGCACTTGCGTATTCTATTTGTCCAATTGCTCTACCTTCATTTTTTATCAATTTAATATTTGGATCTATAGGAGTGTTAGCCTCCTTAACATTCAAATGTTTGAATTTGTTTATCACACTCTCAACATAGTGTGATTGGCTTAATGTAAAACCCCCACTATCCCTTTTAACTTTGATGCCAAGGATAGTATCAACTTCTCTAAGATCCTTCATTTTGAAAGTAGAGGATAGAAACAATTTTATTTCTTTGACCCCGTCTATATTATTGCTAATGATAGCACATCATCAACATATAGACATACTAATGTGAGTATATTTTCATTCACTTTCGTGTAGAGACATTTATCTACTGAATTGTGATTAAATCTATTTGACATTATTTTAGAGTCAAATTTCTCATGCCACTTTGTGGGAGCTTGCTTTAGTCTATATAAGGATTTAATTAATTTGCACACTTTATGTTCATTTCTTGGTAGAACAAACCCTTCTGGTTGTTCCATATAGACCTCTTCTTCGAGATCTCCATTTAGGAACATTGTCTTGACGTTCATTTGATAAACATATAGATCATAAATGGATGCTAACGGAAATAAGCTCCTGATCGAGGTTATCTTGGTTACGGGTGCATACGTATCAAAGTAATCAATTTCTTCTCTTTGACGATACCCTTTAGCCACTAATCTAGCTTTGTAGGTATTAAGTGATCCATCGGAATTGCATTTCTTCCTAAATACCCACTTGCAACCAATAGCCTTAGATCTTGCTGGCAAGTCAACTATTTCCCAAGTGTTATTTGAAATAATAGAATTCATTTCGTTGTTTATGGCTTCTTTCCAGAACATGCAATCTCTAGATTGCACAACTTTCTTATAAGTCTTTGGATCACTTTCCACTTGAAGAACAAAGGGAATTGTTCTTACAACATTCTTCCTATCTCCTTCTACTAAGTAAAAAGAAATAAGTTGAGGATCTATTTCATTTGATCCTAAGTTCTTTCTTTTCTAGTTCTTTTACTTCTTCGAGGTTCAATTTCAACATCCTTTATAGATGTCTCTTCTGGTGAGCTTCTAAAGATTGAAATATCCTTATCATTAATTACAGATTTTCTAGCTACCATTACATTCTCGAAGAATTCCGTATCTCTTGATTCTATTATAACATCTGTTTCTAGATTTAATAATCTATAGGCTTTGCTGTTGAGAGCATATCCCACAAAAGCACACTTGATACCTCTAGGACCTAACTTGGTTCTCTTAGGATCCATATTCTTACAATATGCAAGGCACCCCCACACTTTAAAATAACTGATATTTGATTTTATATTTTTCCAAATTTTATATGGAGAAATTTTATTCTTTTTCATAGGAATTCTATTTGTTATATGGCAGGCACTAAGTAAGGCTTCACCCCATAGATTAAAGGGTAATTCAGAATTTAACAACATTGCATTTATCATTTCTAAAAGAGTTTTATCCTTTCTTTTTGCTAATCCATTTTGTTCCGGTGTTCTAGGTGCAGAAGATTGATGTATTATTCCATTTTGTTCACAAAATATGTTAAATTCATTAGAAAAATATTCCCTACCTCTATCACTTCTTAAAGTCTTTAATTTTCTTCCTAATTGATTTTTAACTTCAATCTTATAAGTCTTAAAGGCACTAAAGGTTTCATCCTTATGTTTTAATAAGTACACATAGGTATATCTAGAACAATCATCAATAAAAGTAATAAAATATCTATTACCGCCTCGAGTTAACATTCCATTCAATTCACGTATTTCGGAATGAACAGGTTCAAATAATCTTGTTGTTCTTACTAAGCTGTGAAATGACTTCTTAATCATTTTTGATTTAACACATGTTTCACATTTTTCCCAATTTCACATTGTATTAATCCACATTTAATCATTCTTTTCATAATATTAACTCCTATATGTGCTAATCTACCATGCCATAAATTAATTGAATCAGTAACATACGCAAAAGATTTAACTTTATTTGAATTATCCTCAATAGTACATAGTTTGACCATTCCTTCGGTGGAATAGCCCTTTCCAACAAAGTGCCCATTATGAGTTAATACAAGCTTTCCAGATTCAAAAACAGATTTAATTTCAGGTTTTCCTAAGAGTACACCACTTGCTAAGTTTCTATTCATTTCGGTACATGTAAGACATTTGTTAAAGTAATCTTCTTTCCCGAAGAGAAAATGAGTTCCACATTTCTTTTGCCAATCGCTTTTGATCTTCCTTCATTTCCCATTTATATCTCTTGATTGTCTTCAATGTCATGATAAGTTTTGAAGAGAGACTTATCATAACATACATGAATTTTAGCGCATGTATCGTACCACCAGCCCAGAACTTTGCCTTGGATTGCCTTGATTTCGCTCATCTTGGCGATAATCTCATCAACGGAGTTCAGTTGTTCTTCTTTCTTTTATTGTTTCCTATGTCTACAATCCTTGGCATAGGTCCCGATTTTCCACAAACATAGCAAGGTCATTTGTCTTTGTTTTTTAACTTTCCTTGATCCTTTCTAGGACCAAGAAATTTTCCTTTCTTTTAAAATTTGTTGGAGTTGTCCACATTGTCTACAACATTAGCCTTTGAAGGGCCTTCATAAGAAATTTCAATCTTATTTCTTGCCCTTGATTCTTCTTCAATACGAAGACGTTTTTGTATATCTTCCAAAGGAAAGTTTTCGAAATTGTGAAGAATCTTCTTCCTATATCCTTTCCAAGAACCAAGAATTTTAGCAAAGTTTGGGGAAGTTCGATTTTCACCGCTTTCAGTTTGTTTACAATTAGTTGTAACTTTTGTACTTGAGGCAATAATGGTATATTGTCCAAAAATTTGAAATCAAAATACTTAGATATTAAGAACTTTTTGGTACCTTCCTCCTCGGCTTTGTATTTGCTTTCTAACGCGTACCAGATTTATTATGCCGATGTAGTGTTGGTGTAGAGATCATAGGGGCGATCGGATAATGCATTTAGGATATGGCCACGATATATCAATTCGTCCTCTTCCGATTTCTTCCTTTCTACACGAATTTCTTCAGTATCCTTGTCAGTTGCAATGGGAACGGGCTCCAATTTTGGATCAAGTACATCGAAGATCTTCAAGGCCGTTAATAGAAATTTAAGTTTGTCTTGCCATCTTGTGAAATTTGCACCATCGAATCTGTCCAAGCGTACTAGGTCTTGCTTCATCATTTTGATAGCAGCAAGTGTAGATTCCGTCTCCATTACAATAATAGTAATAAGTAATGTTTGAGATTGTTGGAAAAATAATGACAATGGAGAAGAAAATTATAAAAGGATATTAATAAAGGCTTGAACACGAAATTAATCTCTCAAATCTTATTTGCCTCCTTTCCAATGCTTTTTAAGGATTTTCGGCAAATTGTTTGTAGGATTAAACAAGCCTTAACACGAAGAACACCAAAAAAGTAAAAGTGTTTCTTCACAATGAACAAGTTAAAATGGAAGGATTATGTGATAAATTTTCTCAATATTGGAAGTGTAGTTGAGGATAAATTTTAATGAAACTCAATATATTTTTTCTTGCATTTGGATCACCTATTTATAGGGCTTGGCAAGTTTTTCACGAAATGGTGCAAAACAAGGATGAAAAGCCACCAATTTCAAATAAAAAACGGTCAAAAAACTAACATAACGGTAAGTTTTTTATAACCATCCAACCGCATGGGCCCATGCTATCGCTTAACCCCCCCCCCCCCCCCCCCCCCCCCCCCCCCCCCCCCCCCCCCCCCCCCCCCCCCCCCCCCCCACTGTTTTTTTTTTTTGAACAACAAACAAATAAATTTCCAACACATTGTTCATACGGGAAGTTCATCAATTGTCATCGCAAAATAAGTTAGCCTCCCTATATATTATAATGGAATGATATATTTATCGAAACATGATAATTTCTTGAACTCCAAACAAAATGCTGAGAAAATTACTATTGATCTAGTGCTACGAATATACAATATGATAATTTACTGATGCAAAGATCAAATCGAACCACGGTTGCAGAGATTGTAACCCGATATGACAGAACTAATGGCGAAGGCAAGAAAAGCCACAAACGACATCGCAACAGATGCACTGGCGAACAAAGTGAACTCGTCTTGTCCCCAATTCAGTATCCAATCATCCACCCGGGTAGCTGCCGAGGATGATGCTGACATTAGAAGATAAGCCAGTATCTGCCAAACACGAATAAGAGTGCCGTTTTAGAAAAAACACACATGATAAATTGGTGGGTCATTCAAAGAGTAGAAATCGGTGAGTGTGGTAAAGTTTTTCCACAATACTAGGGGATTTGGGTTAGTGAAATTCGATATGGTCATTCAAATTTTTCATATAATGAAAGTTTTCGACAGCCCATAATAATAATAATAATAATAATAATAATAATAATAATAATAATAATAAAATCCTACAGACAAATAAAGGGAATGTGTCTTAATTTCCGATCACTAATTAGGCTCCATAAAATTCAATAACTTCAAATGGGAATGAGTGCTTGTGCAATTGCCACTTTAAAACCACATACAAATTTCTACATTGTTTACAGATATCATGTGAGAAAATTACTCACCTGATCCATCGAGAAATCGAAATGGTATCGTAGATAATCAGAGATGACGTGATTTCCCGTGACCAAATGATAGGCCAGATCAACTGCCTGAAAACCGGCATAAACGAATCCAACAACGTTCACTAATAGACAATACCTGTGTCACAAAACAACATAGATAACTAGTTTGTATTGGAATAATTAGGAAGTGAACTTGGTAAGATTTATCCATTATTACACATCAGAGTCACAATCCCTAGGCATTAAGTAGACTTTATCTTGGACTTCATCGAAGAGACGAAATGAAGTAAACTTGTAACTCTTTGAAGCTAAAAGTCTAGAAACAAGTGGACTATGTTCATCGAGTGCTTGTGGGTGAAAACACATTTTTTCGCACTTGTTTGATTTACCAACACTAAAATGTCCATCTCTTAATCTAGTTTGTCTTCTGTGAAATCAAACCTTGTTTGATTCAAAGACACGAAAATGTCAATCTCTTTAATCTAGTACTTGTTCTGCGAAATCGCACCTTGTTTGATTCACTAACACGAAAGTGTCCATCTCTTTAATCTAGTATTTGTTCTACTAATAGCGAAATTCCCTTGGAATTTTCTTCTTTCTTTTTCGGGTTAAATGAAAAGAAAGAAAAGTTTCTGTCACCACAATTCGTGGCAAAGGCCGTGGTGATATAAAGTTCAAGCTTCTAAGATAGAAAATCAAGAGTCAATAGACAACAATTTTATTATTAATGAATATAACCAAATCTTAATTTCATAAACAATACGATAAAGAAAAAAATATATTTAGAATCAAAACAAAGATTCTTACCTGTACTCTTTATACCGATCAAATGAATCGCCACTCCACCCTTGAGTTTTATCGGCAGCCATTACCGTGAACGAAATCAAACAAGCTATCACTTCGAACACTCTAAAAAACAATGCTACTTTCCTCACTTTCAACTCGGCCTTCGACCTCTTCAATATCGCCTCTACCGCCTCCCTCTCTCCACCCACTTCATCCTCTCCACCACCACCACCACCTCCACCTCCACCTCCACCGTACCCCTCCTCCATCCCACCAATGTCTACCCTCACTTTTTCCACCTTCATCACTCCCGGCTTGGGTTCATCCCTTACATTCAGGTTAATCACCGGTACCGGTGGATTACGTGCACCACCCAGACCGTTCTTCGCCTGAAATTCAAGATTCTCCGACCCGCGATTCCCTTGAGTAGCCGGAAAATCAAGATTTTCCGGCGTGGGCCTTTCTGAATGGGGCCAAGGCTTAAATCCCTTCTCTCTAACAGCCTGAGAACTCGTCGGTAAATTGGGATTTCCGGGCGGCGATGGAGTGTCAACAACAACAATAGCTCTATCATCTGAACGAACAGGTGATTCAGATGGTAAAGAATGAAACTCGTGTTGACTCGTTGCTGAATCAGTATCGGACATTGATGTATGACTACTGCTTCTTTTCAAAGATTTACTTGAATTTTCCATTAAATTTTGCTCTTAAACTACTCTTATTATTCGGAAGAAGAAAATCAAAGAAGAGGACGAGAAAGAAAGAGGAAAAAAGGTATTTTGGAAAAAGAAAAAATAAAGTGAAAGATTTTTTTATTTTTATTTTTAAACTCCATTATTAAGGAAACTCTACAGTGGCATTGATCATCAACTTCATGCAAGAGAATAATTTTACAAGGATTTTATTGTATGCGGGGAAGACCATGAATTTTCGTTCGAGGTGTAGTTTTCTAACGCGGCGATTTGTGGTTCATCAAGTTAGATTCTCCACAAATCATTGAGGAATCAATTATTTCCAAGGATTCCGTTTTTCTCCTCCCTTTCATTAATCGTCCCTAAGGTACATGGTAATTGAGATACCCACCTGAAATTTTTGAAATGTCAATATGGCCTCCCCTATTTGGATTTTCATGTATACAAGTCATGAATTGATCATTAGTGATTAGTCGTACCACTAATATTTTCCCTTCTTTTTCATAATTAAGCAATTTTTTATCGAGCAAATAAAATGCATACAAGAGTCCTTCAAACGAATGTATACAAGAGATATACAATAAAGCGACAAAAGTAATCATAATGTTAATTTATCGAAGCCACTGATATAGATTAACATTGTCGAGGTGTAAGACTAATTTATGTAATCCTCAAGGTCATAAACCGGTATCAAGTGAAAAATGTTTGCTAGTTTGATTTTGGTAATTGAAGAACTAATTATTAAACCTCCGTCCGGATAAAATTTTATGAATGGTTCATAATTTTAACTACATTCGTAACATTAGATCCACTATCATTCTACTTATTAGTTATTATTCCTTTTTATAAACTAAATTTGTACCTTAACACAAAAACCGAAAAAGAAAATCAAAAAATTCTAACTTAATTAACTTCAATTATATATCAAGTAATTAATCGATTATTAGTGTGCTCTAATGAATAGCTTAATAGATTGGAAGTTAAAATTAGTAATTCCTCCACCCTCCAAAAAATATGAAAAAAATAAATAAAATGAAATGACAAGGGTTTCCATGTATATGTATAATATCTTTTGCGACTTGGTAAAAGCTTTCTTTCATCTTCAACTTGATTTTGAGTTGCTATCAACCTCACTAGATGAAATCTTCGATACAAAAAATTTATTACACACCTTTCTTTTTTAATGCTATTTAGTATAAATAAAATTATCGCACCAAACACTAAAGTTCTAATTCCTTAGTTGGGAAGTATAATTTTCTTGGCCTCTCTAAAGGTGCAAATACACGTAGAAATGATAGTTAAAAGTAAGCACTACTACTTTTGCATTTACTTTTTGTATGCCCATACAAAATTTCTTTGCTCCTTCTTCTTTATGCCTTTTTGTGTGATAATCTCTATGGTCCAAGTGTCGAGCATTCTTATTTTTCTTGAATCAATCTTTTATGGCTTTTCAAAAGTGCTTATGCATTCTTAGACGAAGTGGGACGACTTTATTGGTGGTAGGCGTCTTCCGAGCTTCTACCTCAACCGTGTAGAGAACCAACAATATGCAATAAATAAATATTTTATACACCATATAACATGGTAAAACTCAAAAAAATATCCTACGATTTTATGATTTTAGAAGAATAGAACCAAACTCGAAAGTCTTACACCACTACTACAATTTTATGATTGTACATGAAAACTTCTAAAAATCGGAATAATAACATTATTCTTATCTTCATAAGAACTGCCCTTTTTTTTTCTTTTTTTTTCCTATAGTGAATACCAGAACGTACAATAGATGATGTCTTTAAAATCCTGAAGCATCAAGTGATCATTTGATTTTGTGCTAGTGTATGGTACTGTGAACAAATAATAAAGTAATGGATAGGATATCGTTCCCATGAAAACCACGTACTTAACCTAGTATCAGTTAGTATTAACTCTGATCAAATAGTTTAATTTGTTTGAAGAAATTATACTAATTAACCAATTAAACTAATTATTCTAGTGAGCAAATTAAGGAACTTTCGTAAATTAAGTTGAAATATTACTAAAGTTTTGAATCACCCTTATTAATTCCTTCTAATGCAATTCAATAACATTTCAATATGTGCACATTCTTATTATCAATGTTCCTAAATTAATTAAAAGTTCAATTAAAACTATAATTTCATTTGACATTTCTATATTTCTATGAAAGATGCTAAGGTGAAAACATATATTAAAAACATTAGAATATATATAAAAATCATATAAAGCATTGTTGTATATCTCTATCTTCTATCCAATTTTAAAATGATGTTATAACATGCTATCTATCGTATTTCTCTCTGGAGAACAATAAAATTCACACAATATTCCAATTATTAGCCAATTAATTGAAAAACATTAAGTTCTATGGCAATCATTCAAGAATAAACACATATTGAACATCAATTTATCGAATTTATATTAAATCATCATAATAAGGATTCATCCATATTTTGGTAATTGAAACCATAGCCTAACATTACAAAATAAGCCCTTGTTTGTGTCTCATTCTTTTGAAAAAAATGTATTTTTTGACAGTGTTTTGATATCATTTCAATCACACATTTTTCAATAAAATAATACTACATGCAAATTCAAAGTTTTTTCTAATTTTTTAACAATACATTTTCTATCAATAGACTATTCAAAAATTAATTCTTTCCCCCCAAAATAGGGCTCAAAAAAGGGCTAAATATTAAAAAAAATATCAATTTAATTGGAGAAAGAAAATCTGAATTATGAATAAATTGAAAGAAAAAAGATGAAAATTGAAATTTTGAATCTCTTCAATGATTTTGTTATGAGTTATGTGCAAGATAATAACAATAATGAAATAAACAAGAATAAACTAAATATACCGCTATTTATGTAAAAACCTAAGATGAGAAAAAAACCACTGGCACATGAAAATAAATTCACTATAATCAGTAATAATTGTGTTTACAATTCAATCTCAATACTCCCAATTAAGATTTGAAACTCTTAAAATGTTGTATGAGTATTATGAATACAATACAAATTGTAACTCATATATGTAAACCATTGTAATCAAGTTGTAAATGAATAGAAGTCAAAAAACGCGTCAAACGCGAAATGGACTTGGGCCAAATAACCATGTCCCTTGAGTGACAGGCTAATGATAGGTGAGCGACAGCTCCACAGCTCGAGTGCCAAGTGAGCAACAAGTCTATTGAGAAAATATGCAAGAGTCGCTCGAGAAGCCAACTAACTGTAAGCTAGCAAAAATGCAGCGACTTTTCTTCTCGATCCATAATTTTGATCTCTTTAAAACTATTTCAACCAAAACTCCAATACCCACTACAATTCGGGTCAAACTCCAATAGATTTCTTGATAAATCTCCAATTGTATCTCCTCTTCTTTGTTCAATGACCAAGGTTCTTTAATTCTCTTTTGAACAATGAAATTGACATCTCTTTAGTTGATGATAATTGATGAATAATGGCGTATGAGAGATATTCATGACTTGATGAATGATTATGTTGACTATATATAAGGCTCAAAAATTAGATGAAAATCACGTCAAAATTCAATTCCAAGAAGAATTTGTGTCAATAAAAGAAAAGACCCTTGCACGCCCAAGGGTTGTCACAATGGTTTTCCCTAGAATATATTATTAAATCCACAAAGAAAATTTTAACTATCTTTGATGTGATGGTAAAGTCAATACGGAAAGCTCTCTCTCTCTGTGTGTATATAAATATATATATATAAAATTCCTGGATATCTTATTCCCCAATAAAATGGCAAATATATTAGAAAATATTAATATATAAATAATAATTTTAACATAAAATTGGATTACGTAGTAAAAATAAAATAAAAAATAATAATGCTAAACTTAAAGAGTGAAATTTCAATTGGACAAAAATTACGGCCGTCACAAATTATATGAAAGCTCGAAATTATGAAGAGACAAAAATAAATAAATAAATAAATAAATATTGGTTATGAATCTACAAATTCTTTCATTACAATTGTTACAAGAACAGAAACTACTTGAGGATACGAGGAAACCAGAACTCAGAGAGAACCGCGAAAAACAGTTCAAGGTCGAGGTGTGGCAGAGTGTTCAACCAGCAAATGCACAGGCTCCGTATTGTCTTGGCTATGAGTTGCAACATGAATGTCATTTTCCTTATTTCCTATGCCGTCTGTTGTTGAAAAATAATAGCAAATAATAGTATTATCGTAATTTCTATTTGGGCAGAGTAACGACGTTTGGATGGTTTTGAACGGTCGAGGCAAGAGTTCGACTCTTTCTCCTTAAAACGATAATGTCCCGCACTGGTACTAACGGTATTGCAGCACTCGTTTCCCAAGATACAACGACCTCGTCTTGTAATTGTAGTACTCCAAATTACAAAACCCGACGAACTCGTAAAGTTTAGATCTCTCCACACACACTGGATGAGTGAAATGCACGAAAAGTAATTTTCGAGGACTGAATTATAAAGGCAGAAATTATGCAGGGACAAAGGGATAATTTCGGAAGAGTAGAAAATCAATTCTGATTTTTGGAATGAATAAAAACCGGGGTATGGGGGCCTATTTATAGATGTTGAAAGGTTGTGTCCCAACAGACACAATTGTCGAAAAGTTGTGTCCAAAAGACACAAACTGTTTGGACAGTCAACCGGCACTTTGGACAGTCAACCGGTTAAATTCTAGAAGTACCGTACCACGTGTCACGCACAGAAAATTCGGAGAAGAAAAAATTAATAACATAAAATATATTATTATTATAATAATAAAATAATAATATAATTAAATGTTATTTTACCAAAAAATATATATTAGCTTGGCCAAAGCCCAAGACCCACGACCCACGACCCGTGATCGTGCCGAGCCGGCAGGTCGGACGGATGACGGCGGCGGCGCGCGCGTGTGGGCTTTGGCTTAACCTATTAGTATGTATGTTCTCTCCTCTTCAAAGACTATTGGTACCCCTTGGGGCCCAAACTCAAGTCCCAAACTTGAGATATATAAGGTGGTTTATATTCTTCTAGTTTTCCTATGTGGGATTGGAATTTTCCAATTTTCCACCTATTTTATTTCAACATCAAGTGGGCATCTTTTGACCTTAATTTCTCATTCACCCTAAATTGGTTTTGAGAAAATAAATATACCATATTAATCTACTCATGGAGTAGAACACATTTGGCCAAAGAAATCTTATTTCCGATTAACGGGACCCACTAAATTAATTGGTCAAAAGTTGGTCAAACAAACTAATTAAACCAATTTTTCCAACATCTGTTTCACTGCCTAAACCGGCATTCTCCGTGCGGACTGATCGGAGTAAGACCTGTAGTCTCAATTGGTATCTATGGATGGCAGGTTGCGTTCGCACACATTGATTTGTTGTGACAGCATAGGCCGATGAAGTAACGAGAAAACCCTTCTGAGAGTTTAGAGAACAAATGAATCAATTAAATTTAGGTTCTACTTTTTTAAATGTTACTTATAGAAAAAAGCAGAATTACCTCATTTCCCACATGAAATTCTATAGGACTCTCACTACAATCTGTAGGAACAGCTTTGAGCCTGAACATCGAAAGTTCTTGAATACTCGCCTCCACAGCTTTTTTCTGTATGCACCGGAGCAGAGATTTGAACAATTTTAGGGAACGACAATTAAAAAAGGGTAAAAAGGTTAAAGTTTCGTCGCAATGCTTCTGAAATTAAAGAGACGAAGGAATTGGCGATAGACGCTGATGCTTCATAAGTTCTGTTGAGCTCCGATTTTACACGTCTCGGATACCGAAGTGTCATCTCGCCTCCGAGGTCGAGGCCAAGTGGACCCCGCGCAGCACCACATATTCTGACCTGGAAACGACCCTTCCGAAGTGTCGCCGAAGTGATATAGCGATTCCTACTACTGATCTGCCGAAGCATCTCACCTCCGAGGTCGAGATCAAGTGGACCCCGGTTAGAAGATCCGCCGCCAATTTGAGATTTGTCCTGCACCTAAGGCTTAAATTGATTTGACATCTCCATGATGTTAGTTGATGTGACTTATCAACTTTATGTCAATTCAACTAAGAAGAAACAAACTGTCCGTCCACTCTACAAATGCGGCTGATTGACGCCTATGATCAGACGCTTCATACCGTTAGATGTATATACGCGTTCCACATCCAACGGTTCATACCACCTATAAATACCCAAGGTTTGGTAAGAGGCAAAGGTAATGAAACTCTTACTCCATAGCACTCCATAGCAAGTTTATATATTTTCTCCTTCTCCTTTATTGTTGATTTGCATAGCCCCTGGGTATTGTTCCGATCACTCAAACTTGACTTGACCGTCGGAGTGTACACGGCTGCCACCACCCCCGCTAGTTCTGGCCGTGTGCTCCTGACTATTCGCTAATTGTGCGCAGAGAGGAATACGTGGAGTAGCTTTCAGTTGGCCACGTGGAAAGATCAATTTCCGGGGTCAACAGATTGGCGCCGTCTGTGGGAAATCACTCCCCATTCGAAGTTTTGCGTTCTCCATAGGAGAAGGTACCGGAAAACCAACGACTAACCCTAAAAAGGGGGCACTCTTGAAAAAGAGCAAAGTCGAGTTACAATCCAAGTTCTCACTACCCTTGAAAAAAGAGGTAGGATGAGCTACAGCCATGAAGACGACAACCCCATGAGAGAGGCATCTGAAGAAGAGGTACTCCATAACAATGTTACTCATCAGAGACCGCATCATCGGCGTCGTCGAGGCGGAAGAACAGCCATACTCACTGAAGGAATGACTCAGATAGCTGCGGGTATGAGAGACATAGTAGTTCAGAATATGGCGATGCAGGAACTCCTCATGCAAGCCCAGGGTCACCAGGGCTATCAAAGGCCTTAAGGATCTTATCCGATGCAGGAAATCCTTTTATCTCACTCTCGAGGCCACATGAGCCGGCACACAGAACGCCTCCTCGAAAGGGAGATGAACGTCGAAACAACATCTTATGTGCAAGGGAGTCAGCCATCAGAACCACGCTTGGGGGACAATTTCCCTCAAGAACACGAGGACCAAAGGTCGGTAAGCGTCTTCGACTGGATAGGGGAGGATCCTAGCAATAGGGTCTACCTAGCAAGAGGATCAGTTCGTCTGGATCACGAACAAGAACATGCTCCCCCTCCTCCTCCTAGAAATAGGAGAGAGATGAGGAACCTAGTCGATTGGGGAAGTCGAGGAGAAGCACCTCCACCTCCCCAGGACATCCAAGATGATGAAGGTTCAGATGGGCCCTGTCGATCTTATAAGATTAACGATGATGATGATAACCTCCCTTTCTCAAGGGAGATCCAAAACTTCCCAATGCCAGCTAATTTCATGCCCCCTAAGATCCCCAAGTATGAGGGAAAGTGGGATCCAGAGAAGCACCTCACCAAGTATATGACACAAATGAGCCTTAGGGGAGCCTCGCCTGCTCTAAAATGCAGAACCTTCCATTTAACACTAGGCGGAGCCGCCGAGGTATGGTACAGCAGGCTTCCTCCCCTAAGCATTAGAAGTTGGCCAAATTTGAAGAAAGCATTTTTGAACCAGTACCTCTCACGCAGGGAAGGAGAGGCACCAGTTCAACGCCTGCAAGACATGAGGCAGGCCCTTGGGGAGACGCTGAAAAGCTATCTCGCCAGGTTTACAGACGAAATTACTTACTGCGAACAGGTCACTGACAGGGAAGCCCTTTCAGCCCTGAAAGGTGGGCTCAACATGAACACTTTGTTCTAGAGGGACGTGCGTAGCAAGAATCCCTCCACATATGACGAGCTGGTGGAAATGATGAGAGTGGAAATTGTTAGTGAAGAAATGATTGATCATCGCAACCGCGCCGTACAGGGACTCCCTCCTCCTCAGAGGCAGGTAGGTCGAGGCCTCGCAGCACACCTTGTTACTTAGCAATGGACCCAAGCAGGACATACCATAGCTTCCACATCCGGACAGGCCCTAGCTTCCACCACATTGAATGCAGTGTCGGTGCTGGCATATGATAATGCCTCTGCTGAAGCGGGACCATCTGGAAGAATTGATAATAATAAGAAAAAGAAAAAGAGGTCAAACAGACCCTTGGCAGGAGCAAGGTTTTGTACATTCCATCAACTATATGGACATGACACTAGTGAGTGTCGTGATGCCAATTGGCGCCTTGATCGAAGCAACCCACACACTTCCAGCAGAAACGAACACCCTCGCAGATCCACTTCCCCGAGGAGGGGAGGGAGAGGTTACCAGGAACAATCTCCTCGGAGAAGAGAATTGAGGAACCGAGGCCAATCCAGACAGGGAAACCAAGCCCAATTTTCGGGAGGCCAGGTCATCAGGGAAATCGATACTATCATTGGGGGACCCCACGTCGGTGGCAACACCAGGAATGCCCAGAGAAATTACACAAGAGAAGCAAAAGATCCCCCGATGATCACTTACATTGTTAACGAATCGAAATCAGCAAACAAGATGGCCCCAATCACCTTCTCCCAGGAAGACTCAGAGGGAGTTCACCATCCCCATTGCGATGCTTTGGTTGTAAGAGCCGTAGTAGCTAGAAACGGATTAAAACGCATGCTCGTTGACAATGGCAGTTCCGTGAACATACTGTTCGGCTCCACTTTTGACAAAATACAAACTGAACATGGGTTGATCCCCATGACCGACCCACTATTCGGATTCAATGGGGACAGCATCATACCACGAGGGCGGATCACCCTGCCTGTCGAAATGGGTTCGGCACCCCTAGTAGCCCAGCATTTCATGGAATTTCTGGTGGTAGATCATAGATTGGCTTATCATGGAATATTGGGCAGACCCGCTCTGAAAGATCTTTGGGCTGTGACGTTCATTCACTATTTGTGCATGAAATTTCCAACCGAACATGGGATTGCAATAGTCCGAGGCGATCAGATCGGCTCCAAGGCATGCTACCTAAACTCGTTGCGCAAGTCCAAGCCCCGAACTGTTAATGTAATCCTAGCTGAGGTACTCGCTAAAGTCGGTACGGACGTGGAAATGCTCGACGCCCCTGAACAAGGGCATACCTCTGAACAAGAGGGAGACGTCGACATGGAAGAGGCCTTTGAACAAGGACACCCTCTTGATGAGTTAGACCCCCGAATAATTGATTATGAACCAAATGCAACCCCCAAGGAAGAATTGGAAACTTTCCCCGTCAACCTGGAAGACTCCAGTCAGGTCTTGTGTATAGGGAAGTCATTATCACCTAAAGCAAAAACTGAGATGATACGTTTCTTGAAAGGGAACCAGGATGTCTTCGCATGGAAACATGAAGATATGGTGGGAATAGATCCTAGGATCAGTTGCCATCACCTTAACATCAACCCCTCCTATGCCCCCCATAGACAGAAGAGGCGTGCCTTAAACCCGGAATGGTACGAGGCACTGAAAGATGAAGTAATCAAACTTAGCCGCAGTGGTTTCGTCAGAGAGGCCATCTATCCGAGGTGGATATCCAACCCGATTCTGGTGAAAAAATCTAGCGGAAAGTGGAGGGTATGCGTGGACTTCACAAACCTAGATAAGGCTTGCCCCAAAGACAGCTTCCCACTTCCAAGAATTGATCAACTTGTGGACTCTACTGCTGGGCATGAACTACTGAGTTTCATGGATGCATACTCAAGGTACAACCAGATACCCATGTTTCGACCTGATGAAGAAGCTACATCATTCATTACGGACAGGGGCCTGTATTGCTACAAAGTTATGCCCTTCGGATTGAAAAATGCCAGGGCCACATACCAGATGTTAGTCAACATCATGTTTGCCGAACTCATTGGCAAAACCATGGAGGTCTACGTAGACAACATGTTGGTCAAAACCCTCCAGGCAACCGAACACGTGGGTCACATCGACCAAACCTTTTAGATACTTAGAAAGTATAATATGAAATTGAATCCCCTCAAGTGCACTTTTGGAGTGACATCAGGCCAGTTCTTAGGATATATTGTAAATCAAAGAGGAATTGAGGCAAATCCGGTGAAAGTAATCGCCTTACTAGAAATGAGGTCACCTCAGAAACTGAAGGAGGTCCAAAGTCTCAATGGTCAGATAGCCGCACTCAGGCGCTTTATCTCCAAAGCCACTGATAAAAGCTTACCTTTCTTCAATGTACTGAAGCAAGGAAATAAATTCCAATGGACTTTGGAGTGCGAAGAAACCTTCGAAGCTCTGAAGAAGCACCTTGGGGAAGCGCCTCTCTTATCGAAACCTCAACCGGATGAATCTCTATTACTGTATCTAGCAGTTTCGGACGTGACAATCAGCGCAGTCCTAATCAGGGAAGAAAATGAGCGTCAATTGCCAGTGTACTACATCAGCAAAGCACTTCTCCCAGCTGAAACACGCTACCCAGACATGAAAAAATTGGCACTCGCACTTATCACAACCTTAAGAAAGCTGAGGCCATATTTCTAAGCCCGCTCAATACAAGTTCTCACCAATTTCCCTTTAAAGCAGGTAATGCAGAAAACAGACGTATCAGGACGCCTGCTGAAATGGGCTATCGAGCTCAGCGAGTTCGATCTAACGTTCCGACCTCGACACTCCGTCAAAGGCCAGGCCCTTGCTGATTTTATGGTTGAGTTTACCAAAGCCCCAGAAATGGAGGCGATAATGGAACCAGCCGAGCCCCCCACATAGAAACTATTCGTAGATGGGTCCTCAGGAGAGGCTGACGCAGGGGCAGGGATCGTGTTAGAGAGCCCGGAAGGCCATAAGCTAAATTGTGCGGTAAGGTTTGGCTTTAAAGCCTCGAACAACGCAGCCGAATACGAGGCCCTTCTGGCAGGTCTAAGGCTCGCTAAGGAAATGCGGGTCAGGAAGCTCCTAGCGAGTAGTGACTATCAGCTCATAGTAAATCAGGTAAATGAGAATTTCGCAGCCAAATATGGTAACATGCTTGCGTACTTGAAGTTGGTTCTGGACATAATTCCTCATTTTGAAAGGTTCTAACTGACTCAAGTCCCCCGTCTAGAAAATGCACATGTAGATGCCTTCTCAAAATTAGCGAGCAGCATGGACTCAGAGCTGCTAAACATCGTCTCCATTGAGCACTTATCAAAGCCCTCCACCTCCGAAGGTGAAGAGGTACTGTGGATAGAAGGCACCTCATTATGGATGCAGCCCATCATCGCGTACCTGAAGGAGCAAACACTGCCTACTTCCAGAGGCGAGGTGAGGAAATTAAGGAGAAGGGCTACACACTTCGTCCTGCAAGAAGACACCCTTTACAAGAGAGGCTTTGCTTTGCCCCTTCTTCGATGTGCAGGCTGCGAAGAGGCCACATACATACTCAGAGAAATACATGAAGGAATCTGTGGAAATCACTCCGGAGGAACGGCTCTGGCACACAAGGTTCTCCGTCAAGGCTACTTCTGGACGACCCTGAAAAGGGATGCTTACCAATTTGTCCAGAAATGTGACAAGTGCCAGCGCTTCTCGAACGTACAAAGACAACCTGCTCAGAGCCTCTCTGCAGTAACCAGCCCTTGGCCATTTGCCAAGTAGGGCATTGATTTCATTGGTCCACTCCCAAAAGGGAGAGGAAGCGCAACTTTCGCTATTGTGCCATTGACTACTTCACTAAGTGGGTCGAGGTAGAACCCCTTGCCCGAATTATCGAGGCTAATACTACCAAGTTCGTTTGGAAAAATATCATTTGTAGATTCGGCATCCCCCATTCCTTAGTCTCTGATAACGGACGGCAGTTCGACAATAGGAAGATGCGAGACTTATGCAACGAATTGGGCATAAAGAAGGACTTCTCGACACCTCATCACCCCCAGGCGAAAGGGCAAGTTGAAGCAGTGAACAAGACTATCTAGCACACCCTGAAAAGAAAACTGGATACCTCAAAAGGGGCCTGGGTTGACGAACTCCCCCACGTCCTCTGGGCTATCAGGACTACTTGCCGGATTGCAACCGGTGAAACCCCATTTTCCATGACCTACGAAGCTGAGGCAATGAGTCCGGTCGAAGTTGGGGTCCCATCACATCGATGGATACATTTCAATGAGATCAGCAACGACGAGGCCCGAATAAGTGAACTACACCTCCTTAAGGAAAAGAGAGATACCTCCCAAGTGACCCTGGCAAAATATCATCTAAAGATGACCCGCTATTACAAATCCAAGGTCAGAAACAGAACTCTCTGCTTGGGCGACCTTGTCCTCAGAAGAGTTTTCCAATCTTCAAAACCAACCGGGTCAGGAGTGTTCGGCCCAAACTGGAAAGGCCCTTACCGCATCCGATGGGAATCCCGACCTGGTACCTTCGAAATCGAAGATATGTCAGGAAAGACGTTGCCTCATAAGTGGAACATCGAACACTTGAGGAAGTACTACCAATAATGAGACAGTGTTCCGATCCGATCTCAATATGTTATAGTGAATCGATTGTCCTGATCTAATCTCAGTTGTAAAATTCCCTAAGTAATGGAATCGCCTTTGTAAAGGGTGGTGTAATTTATCTTAGTAATGAATCTTCGGTTCCAAGCCACATCAGTTAGTGAATAGTTTTCTCAGTACTTCAGAAGGTTCATTTAAGCGATCCGATCGTCAATTATTAGCTGATTAACATCAAGCGGCTCTTCACGTTTGCTTAATTGGTCTGATCTCAGATTATTAATAAGTTGACATTAAGAGTCGCTTCATACTCGCTTAAGTGTTTAAACTTATGTTAACTTGAGCGGTCCGATCCACAGTTATTAACTGGTTATTGTCGCGATGCAATTAGTCTGACGTTTGTCGTTCATACAAGTATAAACGGAGAAAATACAAAGAAGCAGAAGCCCAAATACTTAACGAAAATTTTCATTTCATTTCATAAATTTAAGCACAGAGGGGCCGAAGCCATTACAAGATAACCCTAATCTGTTGGAGGGACTTCAGCATTGGCCGCCTCCTGGGCCTCCGGAGCCTCCTCGACAACCCTATCAGGCCGACCTCCAGTTGGCCCCCCAAACTCTGCCTCCAATGAAGAGATGTCCAGAGTGGGGTGCACCTCCTTCAGTCGACCCAGTAAGCTTTGGGCACTCCATGAGGCCCAGAAGTTAGCAAAGTCGTCGTACAGGGGATAGTCTTCGAAGTAGTCAATGAAGTTCTGGACTGCCACCTCCCCCGCAGACTTCAATTTCTCCTTCGAAGAGGCAATCTCTTCTGACTGGGCCTTTGTCTGCTGCCTCAGCTCTGCCTTTTCTTTGTTGGAGGCCTCCAGAGCATCGGTGGTGAGCTTGTGGTGCTCATTGGCATGATCAAGTCGTCGAGTTACAACAGCCACTTGGCATTCCACCTCATACAGCTCTTTCTTTAGCCGCTCCACTTCTGCTTGCGTGACAGAAAGCTGGACCTCAGCAGCTTTCTTCCCCTCCTTTGCCTTTGTGGCTTTGGCCTGAGCCGCCCGCACGGCGTCCCCATAATGCATCGCCTCCTCGAGGTGCTTGGCGAGGTCCTCCCTCTTAGAGTTCAGATCCTTCACCAAGCCCTCAAGCTGGATGCTTGTGCTCAGGGCCCGAGCCACATAGGCGCTGTTTGCGGCCACCAGATCCTCAGCCGTGCAGGAGGCAATGTGGTCTCTCCACTCTTCCATCTAGTATTTATTGTGGACCACCGCCACAGCAGCTGTTTCGGGAGGAAAAACCTCCAACACCTCCCTTACGGGCTCTTCAAGATTGGTGCCCAGAAAGTCGACCTCCTTAGAGGGACGGGGCCTTTTTCTCTTATGTTGCCCTGGAGCTTGATCAATGGGCACTGCAGCAAGGGGTGTTGTGCCCGAGGCAGCAACAGGCTTGGTTGGAGTGGGCCTTCTCTCTGGGAGGGCCACCCCGTGGGAATTGTGGTCTGCCTCAAAGCTGGGGATGGCCTCGTCACAGTTGGGCGTCTGGGAGGGGCGGCACTCTTCTTGCCCTTCCTTCAGAGGTCAGCCTCTAGGTCCTCTGGTACTTCCTCCTTCGTCGGAGGCTGGAGCCTCTTACTGGCCTCCACCAACTCCTCCATTTGCTTTTTGTACGAGGAGGAGGAGGCCTTCAATGCCCGTGCCTCAGCCAGCATCTTCTGGATGGTCTTGAAGTCGGGCCGCACTGGTAGCTTCTTATTAAAGTTGTCTGCAAAGAAACAAATAAGGAATTAATACAAGTCTTGGGAGTTTGGAATAAAAAGTAAAGACTTCGGTCCTATTACCTTGAGATGCCATTAAATCATGAGTAATAAAATGGATGTTCTTTCGAATCAGCCTGTGGTAGGACCTCTTCTTTTGAGGTAGCTGATAAATGACACAGATGGTGTCGAAGTCCTCCATTGACAGCTAGCACTGAGGAAGAGAACCTACAAAGGAAACATAACTGTTAGACACAATTCGAACAGAAGAGAAATAAAAGAAGCAACTACTACTATACTCACTAAGTGTTGAAAACTTCGTTGAAACTGTAAGAGGCGCCAGGGGGTCCCCCTCCATCATGTCCCATCGCCCCGCTGCCCAACACCATGAACTCTTCCATTCTTTGATGGAGCTCGGCAGATCGACCACGAATGGAGTGTGGAAACCCCATGACGAAAGGTAATACCACCCCCGGATCTTATCCCCCCAACAATAACCTTGGGAATATAGAGGGTCTGGAAAACGGAAAGGGGCATCTCCACCCCTAATGACGCCTCTTTCCACAACATCCAGGAGCCCACCATCTGACTCTAGGAGTTTGGATTGAGTTACGTCGGGGCTAGCTCATAGGACCTAAGCACTAACCTAAAGAATGGGTGCACGGGCAGCCTAAGTCTAGTCCTAAGGATCGCCTCACTAATGGCCACACAGCCTGGCCTAGGGTAGCAAGCTCTCTCTTCCGGCCCGGGGAGGATCAAGTCTACGCTGTCAGGGATCCTATACTCTGTCCTAAGTCTCCCCAGGTCGGCCTCCCTTAATTTTGATGGGTAGTCTGACGCCCCCCAATGCACAGAGGTATCTGGTGGACTATCCGATCGTTTCCATATGTTCTCCCCCCCATTATTGCCTCGGCTATCTCTGAGGAGGTCGCCACAATGGGCTCGTCCACCCTCACTATTTATAAACCCCTCCCCGAACCAGAACTCCCCTCTGAGGCCATTCTTTAAAAATTTAAAAGCCTAAATAGGTGCTGAAACTTACGGGTTTGGAGGTTTTCCTAGCCGGAAATGGTGTAAGGTCGCCGGAAGTCTAGTTTTCTCGCCGGAAGTCTAGTTTTTCTTGCCGGAATTGCTTGCAAAATGCCGAAAATCGCCAATAATTCGAGGGCAAAGTATAATCTTAGTTTTGCAAGGGTAGAAAGCCCGAGAAAACCCCCGAGTCCTCCTTTTATAGAAAAACAAATCCTATCTCCACCGTTGAATTCAAATGCGATCAATCTAAGCCGTTCGTCGCATCCTCAATCTAGGTCGTTGAAATGAAACGACAGATTTGATCTACGCCCAAGATGTCGCTGTGACTTTCACGCTTGCTTGAAACGCGTCACCTCGGTTACAACCAGCCGTCAATAATAATTAGTAGCCGCAGTAGCCTTTTAGGAGAATGGACATGGCACCCAACTGTCACCTTGAAAACACGCAATAGTTGTCAATTCATTTGACGTTTGAGTTGCCTCAGATTGAGCTCCTCCTCCAACTTTACAAAGCTTGGACCCACCGAACGTGAAGGCCCTTTTGGGTCATAGCCTCAGACGCTGCGTTTCCTCCCGTGCTTTACAAAGTTTCAGCCATCTCCCAACGCGTCAACCTTTTGGGTCAGCGCACCGGTGGTAGATGAGCTCCTCCTCCAACTTTAAAAAGCTTGGACGCACCTGACGCGAAGACCCTTTTGGGCCATCGCCTCAGACGCTGCGTTTCCTCCCGTGCTTTACAAAGTTTCAGCCATCTCCCAATGCGTCGACCTTTTGGGTCAGCGTACCGGTGGCAGATGAGCTCCTTATCCAACTTTACAAAGTTTGGACGCACCTGACACGAAAGCTCTTTTGGGTCATCACCTCGGACGCTGCGTTTCCTCCCATGCTTTACAAAGTTTCAGCCATCTCCCAACGCGTCGACCTTTTGGGTCAGCGCACCGGTGGCAAATTAAGTCCTCCTCCAACTTTACAAAGCTTGGACGCACCTGATGCGAAGGCCCTTTTGGGTTATCGCCTCGGACGCCGCGTTACCTCCCATGCTTTATAAAGTTTCAGCCATCTCCCAACGCGTCGGTCTGTGGGGTCAGCGCACCATTTTCGCGAAACTTCGATGAACCTTACGCAACATTCCATGCTGGTTGACCGCCTCGTACGCTACGCACAATAACGAAACTTTGGCACATCTGCCTGTTATCATAACCTCGATTGCTGCAACAGATCAACCCCCAAAACTCCCATGACTTGCGGTCCGGTCAGGAAAGCAAGTTCACGCATGATATAAATATTCATCCCCGGACTTGGGGACCACTGTTGCGCTCCAATTTTACACGCTTCGGATACCGAAGTGTCATCTCGCCTCCGAGGTCGAGGCCAAGTGGACCCCGTGCAGCACCACATATTCCGACCTGGAAACGACCTTTTCGAAGTGTCGCCGAAGTGATATAGTGATTCCTACTACTGATCTGCTGAAGCATCTCACCTCCAAGGTCGAGATCAAGTGGACCCTGGTTAGAAGATCTGTCGCCAATTTGAGATTTGTCCTGCACCTAAAGCTTAAATTGATTTGACGTTTCTATGAGGCTAGTTGATATGACTTATCAATTTTATGTCAATTCAACTAAGAAGAAACAAACTGTCCGCCCACTCTACAAACGCGGCTGATTGACGCCTATGAGCAGACGCTTCATACCGTCAGATGTATATACGCGTTCCACATCCAACAGTTCATACCACCTATAAATACCAAAGGTTTGGCAAGAAGCAAAGGTAATGAAACTCTTACTACATAGCACTCCATAGCGAGTTTATATATTTTCTCCTCCCCCTTTATTGTTGATTTGCATAGCCCCTGGGTACTGTTCCGATCACTCAAACCTGACTTGACCGTCGGAATGTACACGGCCGCCACCACCCTCGCTAGTTCCGGCCGTGTGCACCTGAATATTCGCTGATTGTGCGCAGAGAAGAATACGTGGAGTAGCTTTCAGTTGGCCACGTGGAAGGACCAATTTCCGGGGTCAACAAGTTCCACAAAATTTAGTTCATTAATACTATCCCAAATTAAGTGCTTGTTTAGAAGTGATTAAAATTTAAGCGGGTCCCACTTAAGTAGTTCGTCCATAGAAAGAGAATAAAAAGTGTTTTGACCAATTTAAATTATAATTAAACCTTTGCAAAACAAGCCCTAACTACCACATACAGACTCATCTATAGTCCCAAACTATTTGCAAAATGAACCTCTTTTAATTTCAATCCAAGACCATAAGTTGCCAAAATTGTTAGATAGATGAGTTTTGAGAATTGGAACATTCTAAAAAGTAGTTTCAGTCGAAATTACACTGACCAGGTAATTAAATTGATAGTCAGCTCTAAGCTTCAGAGTTACTCGTCACCTCAGCTGGTGTCAAGTAGAGTCCTGGTTGGTATGCAGCCGCATCTAGGCACATTGCTCTCGTTTCTTGGCCAGCAGCTTCAAAACCCAGTCAGGTAACCTGACCATGTCGACCAGAACCTTACAAGGAATAATTTTTCAGCACATCACTACTATGACAACTACCATCACTAAATAGACATAGTGCCTCAATAAATTAATATAATCTTACACATTAGAATTTATGATCCACTAACAAACTTGGAATGAAATATGTATTACCATCTCTGAATATTCTTAACGCTTAGAGAAAATTAACGAACTGTTAATCAGAATATCTTCATAGTCATCAGCTATTTTACATGGATTATTCTATTAAAACTCATAACCATATCAGACACTCCTACAAAGCATCGATACGGACACGTTTATCCACACGTCAGCAAGTGAATTTTCCAAAAAATACTGACACGATACGTAGTCGATACATTGATTAAATTCTTTAAAATTCTTCATTTATATAATATAAATTTAGTTTTATATTTTTTGTTATATTTTCTTGTCGAAATATTTTAGAAATGTGTACATATTTGTTATTTAATAATAACTTAAAATTATAATATATAATATTTTTGATAAAGAGGAAAAAAAGACCATAGTATTGATCTATGATTGATTATAATCTTAAAGTTTTGATTATAACAAAGAAGTTAATAATGTTAGTAACAGTTGAGATTAAAGTAATTATAGTCTTCAAAGCATCCAATGAAAAATTGATCTTTAATTGTCAACAGATTAAAAACTATTATCAGAATCAAACTCAATAAGAAAGTCAAGACCGAAGTCACACATTTAAGAACTTAAGAACCAAAATTTCGAAATAAGATCTAAAATTAGATTTTTTAAATCAAGTATAAAGGTGCCAATACTTTGATATTTAGCAATAAATGTTTAAGTTTAAAATCCTTCTATGCATTAAAAACAATTTTGTGCACTAAAAGTTATTTTGATCAAATATAAAAGTGACTTTTAAAATGATATTTGAACTTAAAAAATATCTTTTATCTTGAAAAGCTAATTAAAAATATTTTGTAAAAGTCCATGCTTTTCAAAACCTTTGAATCGGATCAAACAAAGCCAAAACGTAAAAAGATCAAAATTGTCGGACAATCGACCAGCTGAAAGAGGTGGTCGACTTGAAATTTTCAGCGATCCAAAATTTGACCATTTTGACATGTGATTTTTACTATATAAATAGCTATATTGGTTATCCGGACAATCGACAATTGACGAAACATGTCATTAGAACTACATATTTTTTTAGCCTTTTGAACTCCATAAATATCCTCATTCTTTCTATTCTTTATAAGACTTACAATAGCATCAATGATTTTTTTTTAATTAATTCTTTGAGTTTTCCTTTGCATTCATATTATTTATTTCTTCATATAAAAATTTTAATTTAATTAAACTCTTTAATTATTATCTTCATCAAAGTTTTTCATCTCTCTTTTTGTATTTAACTTATTTTTATTAGAAGATAGATATATTTTGAAAAAAAAAAAATTAAACTTACATTATATCATTTCTTCTACTTCTCCATATCAAAACTTTGATTTATTGAATCGAACTTGTAAAATCATAATATTCATCAAAGTTCCTTATCTCTCTTTTGGTACTTAATTTATTACCATTATTTATTAAAAGAGAGATATATTTTAAGAATATTTTTTGAATTAACACTGCAATTATTTCTAATTAATCTTCTAATAAAAAAATTTGATTGATTCATGAATTAAACTTTGAAATCATCATATTCATCAAAATTTTTCCATCTAACATTGAGCTATCATTTATTGCTATTCATTGAGATGTTGGTCTCTTTTATCATTTACTTCATTTGTATCATTTATCGAAAGAGGAGTTCATTGTAAATTTATTTTAGTATACTTGTAGGTCATATTGAGGTTTTGTAAAACTTTATAGTATGGTCATAATAATGTCCCTTAAAAGCTCAATAGTGTAAATCACATTAAGGTCATGTAAAGTTCAAAATTGTATAAGAATCAGTGCTTCTTATTTGTAAGTCATCGAAAGCGCTGCAAAGGGTTGGATTACACCATAAGTCAATCAATATAGTAAAAAGTCATTGCTCGTTGTTCACGAAATTATTCTTTTGACTTAAAATTATTGCAAGTGCAGGGTTTGTTAACAAGTAATAAAGTTGATTTTGAGTTCAAGTATCGTCCCATAGAGATTGTATTAGTTTAAATTTAAATTATCTTCGCCTTAACCGAAACAATAGAAATTCGTGATTTTTCGTTAACTGAATTATAATTTAATAATCTACTTATAAATGTAAGGCTTAAGTTAACTAAACTAGATGCACCATTATAATTAAATGCAAGTTTTATAAAAATATGATGAAGAAATGCGTACTAGGATATCGAATCCCTTTATATCAATCCCCTTTAACCTGTATTTTATAAAATTAACAACACTATTCAATTATGAAGATGAATATTCTTAATTTGTTTAACAATCTCTCTCGAATAGAATTAAACCTAATTTTACATGTGACCCGATTATATTTTTATGACGGATGCGAACATATAAAAATGCATCAAATATTTTTAAATTCCTAAAGATCACGTAAAGTATAGCGGTATATTTCTATCCCCATCGAACTTTACGACAATTGACAAAATGTCTAACTTATTTTCCATCTCTCGAGGGTAAAACAAGCCACAAAACTCATACAACTATTGCACATAAATTATAGAGAATAAATTCTATGCCAATCATTCAATTATTAAAAACGTGTTTCAACGTTAAAATAATTAAAATTCAAGATTAAATATTCATAATATAAGGTTTATCGCAAATTCTAGCACAAAATAATTTAACTTAACATAACATGAAAATTAACCAAAGAAAAGATAAAAGACATCACCATTTTACGGAACGTGATTAAAATTCCAAATTCCTTCTGTCTGCTTTGGCTTCCGCGTGTATTTAAATATTTTCCTTGGCTGCCTTTTGTCTTCAGTTTCTGACAACCTTTAGTTGTGTGTATACATATGTCACCAACCACCTTTGCATTAATATATATATCTCAACAGCCACCTCCTCTTCCAATTTCTGCCGTGTTTTGTGTGTATCTATATTACTTGCAGCCCAATTGTTTTTCCTCTTGGCTTGTATGGAATTAGAATTCTTCCTCTTCTCAAAATCCTGGCCGTCGCCAATGTTTTGATTCAATTAAAAGTCCAAAGTGAGGCCTAATTAATTTAATGCCCAATTAAATTAATGCTGCTTCTAAGTCCTCAATTCTGTCACGTGATGCAAATTGGTCATTTTCTTCATCTTTTCTCGTGAATTCATCATATCCATCAATATAATCTTGCAAAACGAAATTAAATAGAAAACCATATTCAATCATTTTTATCAACAATTAGTCATGTTTTGTAGGCCAAATGGGTGTAAAGACACGCTTATCACTTGTGCGGAGAGCTTGATAACGAAAGACGTAAATCATTGGTCTAGATCAAACCTCTACAATTATATTGTTTGCATTCTCTCTTCTCTTTTGTGCTTATTATTTAAATTAATCTATTTAGTCCTTACTTGAATTTATATTAGTTCTTAGAAAAAGTTCTATCATCCCCTCTTGATTATTTATTCTTAAGCTTTCAATTGGTATTAGAGTTAGGTGCTCTTTTTTCAAAGATTTCACAATCTTGAGTAATGGCATTCTTCAAAACATTGAGGAGCATTCTATGAATCATCCTCCGTTTTTTATGGGACACATTATAATTATTGACAAGTTGGGATGATGATTTATGTTCAATCTATCTATTATAATGTTTAGAAAGTCATTGAATTTGGTCCCTAGGTGCCTAAAATGGTTATTAAAGAGGATGGTAAACCGAATCAAATAATTTCAAAACTTAAAGAGGAATATGATGAAGAAAAAAAAATTATCATTGAATGCTAGAGCCAAAAATATACTTTATTATGCCTTAGATAAAAATGAATTCAATCGCATTTGCACATGTGATTCCATTTTTGATAAATAGCATGCTTTAGAAGTCACACACTTGGGCACTATCAAAGTAAAAGAAGCCAAAATAAATATTTTGGTTAATGAATTTGAAATTTTCTTTATAAAACAAAATCAAGCTATTATTGATATGATTACTCATTTCATCAATATTGTTAATAGTCTCAAAGACTTTGATAAAAAAAATTGTTAACAGTGAACATTCGAGTAAAATGCTTAGGTCTTTCTCGGATGATTGGAGCTCATTGAGAATATTCATAGAAAATACCAAAAATATTAGCACATATCCATTAGAAGAGCTCTATGAAACATTGATGACATATGACCTAAATCGTACCGAGACAAAAAGGAAAACAATGAAAAGCATAGAAGAAAAAAAGAGTCAAATTGCTTTAAAGTCGGTAATGGATGAAGGCGCTTCAAGTAAAAATATAAATGATGACGAACTTAATGACCTAGTTCTTTTTGTCAAAAATTGGAGTTGTCTTGGCAACAATTGACGATTTCAAAAGAAAGAAGAAAAGGGCGAAGGCAAAAGTAATAAAATTGTTTCCTATGATTATAAGAGTGATGAGGAAATCATGATAAAAATGTAAGTCAAGAGAAAGTTACTAACTTGTGATTCATGGTCATTGAAAATAAGGTAAAAACAAATGACAATTCTTTATTTGATGAATTAGTTACCTCATATGATGAACTTCTTAAAAAATTTGATAAACTTGCCCTCAAAAACTCCACACTCAAAAAAGAAAAATATTTTATTGGAAAGAGGGGTGAAGAAACTTTTGAAAACTTAAAATGATTCTAAGAAAGAAAAATTCAATTACGATTATTTAATTAAGGAGAATTGCTCTTTACAATAAAAGATTTAAGATTTGACTCAAATTATTCATAAATTTACTCAAGGCGAGAAAAATTTTGATCTAATACTTGGTGAACAAAAATGTGTTTTTGATAAAGGGAAAATTGGATACAAACAAATCTTAAAATAAAAGTCTTTTAAAAATTTCTTTAAAATCTCTACTTCCCCTATTACAAATGTCAATGTGGATTTTACAATAAAAATAGACGTGTATCTTTTAATTGTTAAATCAAAAGGAGGTTACACTTTGAAAGGAAACCGAAGTAGATTCAAAAGTTCACAAACAATAACAACCATGAATCCAAAGTTGTATGAGAACCAAAGAACAATTATTGAATTATTTTTGTGGGTACCAAAGAAGATAAAGAGCAAATGATTATTGGATAGCAGATACTCAAAACACATAATCGAAAATCAAACATTGTTATCGAGCTTCAAAAAGAAGGATGATGGTGCATTAGTTTTGGTGATAATGTCAAAAGGAAAAAATCATTGACATTGAAGATACTGGTAATTATTCATCTCTCTGTTGAAAGTATTCTTATAAGTTGATAATCTCAAACATACTTTCTTGGCATTTATGTTAAAAATGTTATCATATCAAATTTGATTCTTCTAAACACTTTATTAAGGATGCTACGTCAAAAAAGGTAATAGGTAGACGAAACAAAGATATTTATGTGACAAACATTGAATTGGAAAGTAAAGAAAAATGTTTATCAAGGTTAAAAAAGATGATACTTGGTTGTGGAATAGAATATTAGGTCATGTTTGCATTGACCTACTTTCAGATTTTTCAAATTTTTTTTTGTTAATGATTTTCCAAATTTGAAATTAAAAAAAATAAAATTGTGATGCGCGTCATTTTGCAAAACAAGTGAAGAGCTCCTCCAAATAAAAGAAATATTATTCAACTACAAGATCTCTTATAACTTCTCCATATAAATCTTTTTGGACCATTTAGAACCGCACATTTAAGTGGTAAACATCACACTTTCAACATTGTTGATGACTTTTTTAAATTTACTTGAGTTCTATCTTTGAATCTGAAGGACAAATCTTTGAATGCATTTAAACATTTTTAAAAGGATTAAAAAATGAAAAGGAGTACCTATTACTACAATTTGAAGCAATAATCTTGACAATATTGCTTTTGATAATTCTTGCAAAACTTATGGTTATGAACAAAATTTCTTGAATCTTAGAACTCCTCAACAAAATGGTGTAGTGAGAGAAAGAACGCACATTACGAAAAATAGCTCAGACTATGCTAAATGAAAATAGTTTACCAAAATGTTTTTGGATCGACATCGTTAACACCTCTTATTATATTATGAATAGTCTTGGTTAATTGAAAGAAAATCAAAACTCCATATGAACTTTGAAAAATAAAGTTCTCTACATTGGTTACTTTAAAGTGTTTGGTTGTAAATATTTCATCTTGAACACTAAAGAATTTTTTTTTTTTAAAAAAAAAGTTAATTCAAAATTTGAAATTGGAATCTTTATTAGATATTTATCGACTAGCAGAACGTATAAAGTTTTCTTTTTAACAAAAGAACTTTAATCGTTGGAGGATCCATGCATGTAATATTTTATGAAACTAATTCTCTTGATCAAGATTAATGTATTGTTAATTATGTAGATTTGGAGATTCCATTTGAGAAAATTCAAGATCAAAACTAGAAAGATCCTACAAATCTTGAAGATCAACATGAGAAAAAACAAATGCGCAACATGATGAAATAGAATCTTCCAAAGTACAACCAATCTCTACCTAAGGAATGGAATCAAACAAAATACATCATGGACATGCTTAATAAATTTGAAATGAAAGAGTTGCAATCAATGAACACTCCAATAAGCTCATCATTCAAATTGGCAAATATGATTAAGGTACTTTCATAGACATAACAAAATGTCAAGGTATGATTGGATCTCTCATTTACTTAATCACAAGTAGACCTAACACTATGTTTAGTATGTGATTATATACTAGATTTCGACCCAATACTCAAGAATCACACCTTAGTTTCGTAAAATGAATTTTTAATCTATCTTCATGTCGCTAAGACATTACGTCTATGGTATCCTAAAGGCATCCAAAAAAGGGGGGGACATTGTATTAGAATTTGTGAATACGAAAAATCAATTGGTCGACATTCTTACTAAAACCTCTAATACTTGATAGATTTTTATATGTTCAAAGAGGTGTGGAAATTATCGATTAATTTGAAGTATGTGGCAAAATTGAATTCATAGTAAATGTTCTCACATGATTGATTCTATGTGCATCATTGGTTGAAATTTATATAAATTTTATCAAATTGATTATGCTTTTGACATTTCATCACACATGCTTTGATTACTACTTTGCTCTAAATGTGTTGATTATCCTCCTGTTCAAACTTTCATATGATGGCATTTTGTGTTTAATTGAGGGGAAATATTATTAATTCCTATAGTTAATTTAAAGTTTTGATCTTATATGCCATACTTTCTTTTTTGTATATGCTATTGTTTCGCGCGGGTAGTCGCTAACAATTAAAAAAGGGATCAGACGATTGTGTAAGGAACAGACCTCTTGAGACAAAGTCCCAAAAATGGGTGTTTTATTGGCGATGATTTACAATTGGAAATAAACAGAATACCTCCAAGGGGTGCAAGCACACGAGTACTAAAAGAAGTGTTTAAATTTAAGCTAAGAAATTAAAATTACATATTCTCTGTTTGAGAGTGTTTGATTCTCCCTTTTCTCTATGTCTTCTCTTCCTTTTTATATTCCATTGATGACTTTCTCGTGACAAACTGCTTGATTGCTTTATAACTACCCACTTTCTTCATAGTGGCTAACTTGTCGTGGAACGGCCGTCTCTAACTGCTGTCATTACTCTTTGTCATTCAACCGCCTTCAGCTAGGCTCCTTGAATCATGGAATGTGATAAGATTACTCAATAACTACTTCAATAACTACTATTCTGGATAACCATAACATTTTATGCTTGCTAAGATCCTGGGCGATTCGAAGGTTTGGGCGAGAACGGGGTCATCGCTCTGGGCGACCGTAAGGCACTTCATTCGCTCAGTTTTTGGGCGTCTTACAAGCTTGGGCGATTATATTACTGTGTTCGTGGGCTTCCATTGCATTCATCAATAATCCTGTTTGGACCTTTATCCTGAACTCCCCAATTGGGCATCACTCTTTGGGCAATTTGATTTAGACTGCACTTTTAGTGTGTCAACAATTACCCCCCAATATGGCAAAATTAATACCAATTATTAATATTTGCCATATTCACTTTGTATTTTCCAGCAACATTTGAAATTCTCAAGAATTTCAATCATTATTTCCTTCTATAGCTTGAAAAAGTGCAACGTTATAAACCTTTATAAACCCAAAAGACACGTCATTTCATCACACCACTAAACCACGTCTCTATATTTCGCGCTTCCTCCTCACTATTTTACTGTTCATCTTCTTGCTTTTTTGCTACGTTTCTCAAGCAAATCTTAACAAAACTGTACTTTGCACCCAATGGTGACTTCGCAAACTCAATCTGATGATTCTTTTAGTTTCGAAAATTTCCAGAAAACCCTTACTAGGCCGTATGTAAATCCAAACTTCCTTGCACAAGCCAATGCTGAACTCAATGAGTTCTATCTGGGTCCATCATTCAATAATACCGAAGTCGTTAGACAAGTGGCGGTGGGTCAGCTGTTCCCTTGTACTCAAGACCCTCCATTCTTGAACTCTCTACTATTGAGGCCGATTCGCGAAAAAGGTATTCGCACTTGGCCTAAAGCTGATGTTATTTTTCGTAGATGGCATGCACGTCTTGTAAATCATGGCCCTACCAAGGCGATTTTTGATCGTGCTAGGATTTCGGACTTATTAGTAATCGCTCTTCAACCCCCAATTTTCGATCCAGTGCTTTTTCCGATTGCTTTGAGTTTTTGGTCTTCTGAATATAATACCTTCGTTTTCCCTCTTGGTCCCATGTCTATTACTTTAAGGGACGTTGGAGCCCTAGTAAATCTTCCGCCTTTGGACGATACCGTCTTTCCTAGTATCTTGATTTCCAGTGTTGGCTTGAAATTTGACAAGAAACTTACTGAGTCCTATTCAAGCACGCAAGGCTTTTATAATCATCCAAGCGCTAAACCTATCCATACTGAGCGTGTGACCTTTCTTCAAATTTGGCTCTGTAAATATATTCTCTGTGTGCCAAGTATGAAACCTTCTATGAGCTACTTACCCATAGTGCATGAATTGGTGCATGGTAGGCCTTTGAACTTATGTTCCTTCCTTTTAGTTGCCCTTTATAGAGGCATGACTTCCCTTCAATTTCAACTGAAGAATGGTGCATCTCCCACTGGCAGTGGGCCCCTTTGGTTTACTCAACTGTGGTTGAGAGCATACTTTCCACCACTTGGTGCTCCATCCATTTCCCTTCGTTCTGCTAGCTTCTATGGGCTAGCCATTGACCCATTGAACCTTGTAAATATGTCCAGTAGGGACATTTTTTCATTCTTTTATACCTTAAATTCAATTCCTTCCTTATTTCCTTTTCCTGCTCACTTGACTTCAGATTATGTGCAACCTCTATCAACCCTGGATAGTGCGAGCGCCTCTCTACTTGTTTGGGTTCAATTTTTGATTGGGAGGGAATTGTTCCACGAAATTTTAACTGGAACCAATGCCAAGGCTGAGGTTGAAATATATACTCCTCAATTTTTTGCTCGCCAACTTGATTTTGGCCAAACTTGGCCTGTTCCTCCTTGCCACTCCAAAAATTTGACAGATCGTTTTCACACTATTAATAAGGCAAAAGCACAAGCTGTAAATGCTCGCAACATTCTTTTGACGAGCAAATTTTCATTAGCCCCTTTCAATTCTAGCTGTGCCGTCTATCCTCTTTTTGAACAGCTCTGGCCATCAGTAAAATGCAGATTGTTTGCAACTGATGCTAATCGTGCCTTCCATTTACTGGATCAGCCAGACACTTCCTCTACTTCTCCTATTTTGGTCACCCCTATGTCCATTAAGAATCCTTTCTCCCCTGCTTGCGCTAAACATCCTATCCGTCCATCTGCTTCTCCACTTGCCAAGGCTACTACAGCTAAAGGAGCCTTAAGCCGCAAACGGCCAGTTTCAGCATCTCCCATTTTGCGGGATGATAACGATGATGATGATGACGCTCCTCTCATCCTTAGGAGAGAGGTAATTGAATTTGTTTTTTCATAAACATACTTTTCTATGTACTAATGGTTTACCTGAATTTCTCAGAAAAGTTCAGCCTCTCCTTCGAAAGCTTTGGTTTTGGCAACTCCTGCTCTATCATCTTCTACTGAAGCTGCTTCGTCCAAATCAGCTGATGAAGGGACTATGCTTAAAGAGAAACCCTTAGTCCCGAAATCTTCATCACAACCAGTAGAAGGGCCACCTTCTTCCCAGGGCGCTGACCTCCCAAATGTCGAACCAGAAGGTAATACATATTTTTATGTTTTACCTTTGCTTGTGCTACTGGTTTCTGATTCGTTGATTCTTGAATTATGCAGAGGCTCCCGTGGGCCTGCCCGTTGTGGCAGAGTCTTCTCGCCCAGATAAGGGGAAGTCCCCACAGGTGGTAGAGCCAACTGGTGATATGCCTGAACTTCCCAAGATTGCTGATGAGGTAACCTTTTGCTTCACTTTCATTTTCGCTTTGTTTATTGCAGTGAAAGCCCTCAATGTTGGCATTTTTCTTTGCAGGGTGTTGATGACATTGTGCATTCCATCCAGGACTCGTTCACTTCCTGGGGACAAGTCAAGACGTCTCGCCCTACTTCAACCAGTCATCCTTCTGCTTCATCTTCTGCTTTTTCGGAGGAAAATATGAAGTCTCTCAAGCAGTCGGTACTCGAGTACGTGTCTTTTATGGACATGGATATCAGCCAGGCCAGTGCTACTAAACATAAGGATAAGTTTGAGCTATTGTGTGTGAAATTGGCGCAAGCACTTACACTTCCGTCGCTCAATGTTTCTGCTGAATTTAAAGCGACATTAAAGGTTGTCCACTCTGACATCCTCTCCTTGCTAGCTAAAAATGTTGAACTGAATGTCAGGAGTACTCAATATCTTCATGCTGCATCTAAAAGAGAGTCTTTGCTTCTAGAGATTAACAAAGCCGAGGATGAATTGAAAGAAAACTCTTCCGACGTTATGATCGAAGACTCTTTGATGATAAGCTTGGCTGCAGAGATGAAGGAGCTTCAAGTAAAGATGAACGACTGTAGGGCAAGAATGGTTACTAAAAAGCGTAATGCTTCCCAAGGAATTGAACGAACCAAGTCTTTGGTTGAGCAATATAAAAAGTTGGAGGCTGATGACGATTTTGTAACTGAATTAAATGTCGCTTCTTCTCAACAGAGCGAAGATTGGGAAAGATTTAGGGAAAGAATACGTTCGGCTTAGGGTGAATTGTAATTAAGACATCCAATGCCTTAACTTTCCTTTTGTAATTTCACACTAATTGCCATTGCTAATTTTGAATGTAACAGCAACTATTGTCATTAATGAACGATTATTTTGTCTACTTGCGTATTAATTGACGTTGTCCTTAATCGTCAACCCCCAAGCATTTAAATGCTTTATGCTAAGATTCATATACATTCTTTCTCGGTATTCTTGTCTCTTTTCCCAAGACTTTGGGCCATTTGATTTCAGTTATTAGGCACGAATGTGGCCGTTCATATTCTGTCTTTTCATCTTCACGCCTCTATAAATGCGTGTGTATTTCGCACTTATCATTTTCATTTCCATTCTTTTCTTCAAAAACTAATTTGCAGTCACCGTTTGGCATCTCAACAATGGATCCAAAATTTTCGTCTTCCATAGAAATGGATCATTTGATCCGCTCATTTTTCTATCTATTTTGATGTCACCTTTGGTATGGGAGACATATGAAATATTCTTTGACCAGCAAAGGTCCTCCCATTGTCTCCATGTTCTTTATAAGGAGTTCAATGATAGAAAGCGATTTTTGAGGATGCCTTTCAAGCCACTTCGCTTGCTGAGAGTGCTTCTCAGTCTCCTTGCCCGTTATTGCAGCAATGCGATTAGGCAGGTGATTTGAGGGTGCTTTTCTTCCTTTTTGCTTGTTGAGAGTGCTTCTCAGCCTCTTTGCTTGCCCTTGCAGCAGTGCGATTAGGACGGCGATCAAAGCCGGTTCACCCTCTTACTTGGCAATCGACCAAGAAATTAGTTTGCTCTCAATTGTAGCTCATAGAGCATTTAGTATTTTGTATCTCACGATTTGTAACGAATATTTGATAACAAAGGAATTTATTTGAACGTATTTCGTTCTTGCCTTATTTATCTACAATCGTTCAACGCAATTATATTGATTACGCTTTTATTTGTTCACTTTCCCATAAGGAAGAAACATATTTTTTTTAAATATTTGCCGTTAATGATCTTTATGTGCTTGGTGTCATCTAAATCTTCTAAATGATAGGCTCAATTAGGCAACACACTATTTACTTTATATGACCCTTCCCAATTGGGTGACCACTTGCCATACTTTGGATCCTTGCTATCCAAAGGGAGTATTGTTTTCCAAATCAATTCATCCAAGCTAAATGACTTGGCTATAACTTTTTTATTATAAAACTCAGCCATCCTTTGTTTTTGAACTTGCAATCTATCTAGGACGTCCAACTTTAATTCGTCCAACTCCAATAAATTTTGAACTAGTGATTTGGTATACTCACCATCACTTAACTTATGTTGCAAACACACTCTGATTGATTGCACATTGATTTTCATAGGTAAAACGGCCTCCTATCCATAAGTAAGTTGGAAAGGAGTAACTTTGGTACGTGACCTAGGCGACGTCCTATAAGCCCATAAGGCCTTGTTTAGACATTCGTGCCAATTTCTGACATTTTCATCTATCATTTTTCTTATGATATTTTTAAAAATCTTATTAGAAGATTCTGCCTGTCCATTGGATTGAACGTAATATGGTGTGAAGTTCACTAACTTAACTCCAAACTTGCTCAAGAATTTCTTCACTTGATCTACCATCAAAATTTGTGGAATCCCAAATCTATAAATAATATGATCACGGATAAATTCCATGGCACTCTTTTGGGTGATCTCCTTTAAAGGTATCGCTTTTACGAACTTAGTGAAAAAATCAGTTGCAACTATAACAAAGGTATGTTGGTTGGACGATGGGGGATAAATCGTCCCTATCAGGTCTATCGCCTAACCCTTGAATGGCCAGGGTTTGATAATGGGTGCCATCTCTCTTGCTGGCGCCCTTTGTATTGGACCATGCTTTTGGTACGCTAGACAACTCTTCGCATATTGGACACATGATTCTCCCATCTTAGGTCAAAAACATTCATTCCTAATAATTAACTATCTCATCTTTTGGCCAGCTTAATAAGTTCCACATATCCCTTCATGCACTTCAGCCATGATTGTTCTGGCTTCTTGCAAACTTACACATTTTAGTAATATACCATCAGAGCGTTTCTTAAACAACTCTTCATCTATCAATGTATAGTTTAGCAAACACAACTTCATTTTTCTATTACCTCCTTTATTAGGTTCTTTAAGGAACCTTTTAATCTCTACCCTCCAATCTATTGCATCTCCATCTTCTATGCAATGAATTTCAATCCTTCTCGCCCTTCTTTGGACTACGGGCAATATTACTCCATATTCACAAGTAGATTTCCAATTTAAAGCCTTTAAATACCCTGAGGCCATCTGGGCCAACTTATTTGCTATGTCATTATATATCCTATTAACACATTGAAGCGCTACTTGGTCGAATTCTTCCAACAATTCTTGGGCGATTTCATATTGACTTATAATGGAATCACTTTGGCACTTAAAATCACCAATCAATTGGTGAATTACCAATTGAGAATCGCCTCTAACAATCACATTCTTTATCTCCATATCTATCATTAATTCTAAGCCCACGATTAAGGTTTCATATTCGGGTTGATTGTTGGTGCATATCCTATCCAAAGTGGATGCAAACTTGTAACAAATCCCTAAAGGATTTATGAATGCTACTCCTACTCCTGCACCTTTAGAGGTTTTTGACCCATCGAAATATAAAACCCAAGGTTTTAATTGAAATGAATCGATTTCTAATTCAGTTTTTTCAGGCATGTCAAGGCATGGATGATCGGCCAAAAAGTTAGCCAAAGCCTGATTTTTGATTGCCTTTTGGGGTATGTATTGTATTTCGAGTTCTGATAACGCTAAAGTCCAAAGGCCTACCCTTTGGTGTAAAATAGGGTGAGAGAACATATACTTAACCAAATTTACTCTAAAAATCAAATAAACAATTACGGGCCGTAAATAAGTCCTTAATTTCGTACATATGAAATACAATGCAAGACATAATTTTTCAATGGTAGAGTAATTACATTCACATTTTGTTAACCGTCTACTCAAGTAATAAATCGCCCTTTCTTCACCAAACTGGTCTTCTTGCGCGACCATTCCAGCTATTGATTATTGTTCAACTGATATATACACTTTCATTGGCTGTCCTTGGATTGGTGACACAAACACTGGTGGATTTGATAAATATGTTTTTAGGCTTTCAAAAGCCTTTTGATGATCTTCTTTCCAGACGAATTCATCATGAATTTTCAGCTTTAAAAGCAGCGAAAAAGTTTTAGTTCGCCCTGCTTAGTTAGAAATAAAGCGTCTTAAAAAGTTTACTTGGCCTAGAAACCTTTGCAATTCTTTTTTATTGCTAGGTGGTTTGGCCTCTAAAATGACCTTCGCTTTATTTTTATCAAGTTCAATCCCCCTTTTGTGTACTAAGAAACCAAGGAAGTTTCCTGCATTAACACCAAATGCACATTTCAAAGGATTTAATTTTAGTTTATATTGCTTCATTCGCTTAAATGAACATCTCAATTGTTCAAAATGGTCATCTTCTTTAATAGATTTGACCACTATATCATCTATATACACTTCAACAAATTTGCCTATCATATCATGAAAAATCAAGTTCATTGCCCTTTGATAAGTCGCTTCTTTATTTTTCAAGCCGAAAAGCATAACTACCCATTCAAAATATCCTAGAGATCCAGGACATCTAAAGGCAGTTTTGTGTATATCTTCCTCAACTGTATAAATTTAATTGTATCTTGAATACCCATCCATGAAGGAATATATTACGTGTCGGGCAGTCGAGTCTACTAAAGAGTCTACCGTAGGCATTGGATATTCATCTTTGGGTGTGGCTATGTTTAGGTTCCTAAAGTCTATGCACACCCTTAATTTATCATTCTTTTTTAGTACTAGCACGATATTGGACAACCACTCGACATATCTGGCTGTTCTAATAAAGCCTGCTTTTAATAATCGCTCTATTTTTTTCTTAATCTCAGGAAGTATATTAGGAGCAAAGCGCCTAGGAGGTTGCTTATGAGGTTTAAAATTTGGCTTGGTTGACAATCTATGTTCCACCAAATCTCTATCTAAACCAGGCATATGTTCATATTCTCAAGCAAAACAATCCTTATATTCTTTTAATAAAGCGATTAATTTATAACTAACCTCTTGATCGAGCATCTGGCTGATGAATGTTGGGTCATCTTCCCCTTCATTGCCAATATTCACTTTAATCAGAGGGTCTTGTGCTTGAGTGATCCAAGCTTGGTGATCCTCATTACTTCATTGTCCATTTCCCTTATAGACACTTCTTCTTCTAAACAATACACCTTGTTGACCTCTCGGCCAATACTTTGTTCCAACTCGAACACTGCCAATTTGTCTCCCAATGCTTTTAAGGCTGCTTCTTCTTTCGTCTTGTCTTTACATTCTTTATTGAAAGCCATTAATTTGGCTTTGAAAGCCTAAACATCGGCTATTTGCCTTTGTTGCTTACAACTCATTTAAAACTTCTTGATTACTTTTTTGCCAATTACTGGCTCTTCTAGGGCCACTATGTTTGGCCTCATTTGACTAAATATTTCAGTGAGTGCATCTACTGAAAACAACTCTTTGCTCTGTGCAACAATTTGAGTTTCTTCTTCATCTTGGACTACTCTGACAGGTTCGTAATTTCTTTTGTACATGAACCTTTCCACTGAGTTTGCTTCTACGACAAAAGGTCTATGATCTGCCTGCACCACTTCTGCTTCACCCTTGTCATTCCAGAAAACAGACATTGATGGAGCGATGAAGGTATGCAGCGACTTCTGTGTATCCAATCCCTTCCTAATAACACATTGTAACTAATAGGACCATCTATTACGAAGAAGACTGTGGTCCTAGTAGTTGTCCCTATAGTTATGTCCAATAGCATAACCCCTTTAGCTGAAGTTGCTCATTCATTGAAACTTGTGAGGATGACTTCTGTTGGAATCATATCACTTTCTGTCTTTGCAAATTTCCTCATCATCCTAGATGAAATGGTGTTTATAGCTACTCTATTATCGATAAGTACTTTCGCCACAGGTATACCATTAACTAAAGTCTTAACGTACAATGGCCTCAAGTGTTTAGTTAATTTCATGGCCGGTCTCTTAAGAATAACCTTTTCGACAGCATCTATTTCTACTTTTTGCTTGTTCTCTATTGAATTATCCTTTTGTGATAAGTCAACGTGAATTTCCTTTTTATTGTTTTCTAATGCTTCTTCTTTGGTTACCCAACCTGTGGGAGGAGGCAATATTCTTGGAGGTGACCCATACTTTTCAGAGCGAGGTACTCTCCTTTTTCTCTTGTGTGTCCCATACAATACATAATAATCGAAAGAACGCCCAGATGGTTCTCCCAACAAATCCACTTCACGAACACCTTCTCTATGTAGTTGCTTCAACAGGGTATTACACGATACTCCTTTCTTTCTTCTTTTTGCTTCCAGATTAATTTCCTCTTCAATGTTCGTCATACCATCATCCTCTTCATCATTGTAAACCCCTCTAGAAGTTTGGCCTTCTTCACATTCCAGCACACATGCTTCTTCTTCGTTATCCTCCATTTCTTCTCCTTCTTTCTCTTTGTTCTTGAACTCGTTGACTAGTAAATAGTTATTAGTCATGACAGGAGGTAACGTACCGAACTAAATAGTAAGTGGTTGATCTGGATCTTCTTCATCCTTTCTGTCTCGCTCAAACTTCGATCTCTCAGAAGAACTCTCTGACAATTCTTCCATCGATTCACCTGTACCAGTCTCTTCACTGTCTTCGAGAACATTCTGATTGGCTACCTCGAATAGTTTAGGTACCTTAGGACGTGGCTCTCCCTATTGTTGCCTCATCATTCGTCCATAATTTCGTTGAAAACGCTTTTGTTGGGTTCTAGTCACCTCGTTGAAAGGTATCACCCTTCCTGCATTATACTGGAATGAATGTCATACATTTAGTTGGCGAGGTTGTGGCCTGAATGTTCTCCCATTATTTATTGACCTGAACCTCCTCTCAAAAAGCGGTCCCCTATAGAATGATGTACCTTGCCCTCTAACAGGATGAGCGTTTGGGAAAAAACTAGAGCGATGGTGATGCTGCCATATCCTTGGTTTCTCTATATTTGCACTCACTTCTCCTTTACATTTTGCACACATGACATTTTCATCATTTTTAGGCTCCTTCCCTTTGATAAACTGGGGTGTGGCCCAGGGTCCTCCTCTTCGTCGTCTATAACCAACTTGAATTTTGACAACTTGTTTTTGAAACCAGTCGTCACCATGTTCACCCCAAGTGGCTGTGGAAAAGGGTTTTCATCCACTGTCATCTTCTTCTTATCCTCGAACGTAATTCGTCCTGATTCAATGGCGTCCTGTAACACATGACGAAAAACCAAATAGTTGTTAGTCAAATGTGACCATGTATTATGCCACTTACAATATTTTTTACCCTTGATTTGTTCAGGGCTTGGCAACTTATGCTTATCGCTCAGTTTTATCTGCTTATCCTTATATAGTTTATCAAATATAAGGTCAGCTTTGGTTACATCGAATGAGAACGTTCTAGCCTTTTTGTTTTAATATTTTATAGGCTCATCCTTGCTCGACGATCTAGGCTTAGCCATTATAGGATAAGTATACGCGTCTCCTTTGATTAATTCGACCAAACACATTTCGGTTTGATCGTAATACTCATCATTAATGGTATGAACATCAAAATTTGGGTCTCTATAATAAGTTCCCTTGCTAGAATTTTTTATTTGCTCTTCTTCTCTTACTAATCGTTCATACCTAATCACGTTTGCTCTCAATTGGAAAAGATCAGGAAATTCCCTGTCTTGAAATTTCTTTTTCAAATCAAAGTTTAGACAATTTTGAGCGATTTTGACAAACTCCTTTTCGGGCAAAGGTACAAAACATTTACTTCTTGCTGTCTTGAACCTTTAA
This sequence comes from Olea europaea var. sylvestris, assembly GCF_002742605.1. NCBI lineage: Eukaryota > Viridiplantae > Streptophyta > Magnoliopsida > Lamiales > Oleaceae > Olea > Olea europaea. Next base: position 30,353,980 of record NC_036254.1, read on the forward strand.
AGGAAACCTTCTGCCCATTCGTTTGACATTTGACATAGATTCGCCAAATCTGCCAAAATAACTTCAGACTCAGTCTTATAAAACTGAGCATGGAACAATTGCTCCAATTGTTGCCATGTTTGAACAGAGTTCGCTGGCAAATTGATGAACTAGGAGAAAGCTACTCCTGTTAATGAACTAGAGAACAACCTCATTTTATGGTAGTCGGTTATTTCACCACTTTGCAGTGTGAATCGTCCTATATGTTCTAGAGTAGACATCTCTCCTAGACCGGTAAATAATGAGAATTCTGGCACTTTATACCTTCTAGGCCATGGATATGTTTGGTCTATCCAATCAGGATATGACTTTGTGTAAGTCGGCCTAATGACAGGACGTACCCCAAAAGCCATTTGATCCTGTACTATTTCTATAATTTGATTTCTCAACACGACGTTGGGGTCATATGAAATTTCTACAGGTTGGTTGATCGGTTAATTTGCCTGAGGCCTGATGTTTGGTCCTTGGTTGGCAACAAAGTTGCCATGATTTGGGCCATTGTTACCATTAGCCTGAAATTTATTCCATCATTAACACGTGGGGTATTCTGTCCATTATTTAGGACATTGTCGTTTACATTTAGATTATCCCCCAAATTAAATGTACCATTAACACTATTCTGATTTGGCATTAAACCATCTCCTTAGTTTGAAGTAGACGGACCAAAAGGTGGTTCTATCCCTTGATTTGGACTTAGGACTGGGGAATTATGTCCTACAATTGTCCTACCTTGAAAGTGATTTGCAATAGGTACAACTGGCTGACAAATTTGGCTTACTAACTTATTCATTATTTCATTTAATGTATTCAGTTGTTTGGCCATGTTGTCATAATGTGCATTCCCATTCTGGGTAAATCTTTCCATATTATGAACATTTCGTAGATTTACCTGTTCAACGACATCCTGTGTGAGTTCTCCAAGCAATGCACGCATGGTTCGAGGACTCAACTCTGTCATTGGTTCGTAACGACTTTGACTACTCTGACTCTATCTCTCTGTTCGTGGAGAGCTTTGTTACTCCTCATATCGCTCGATCACAGACTGGACTCCTCCCTGACTTGCTGCTTCCTTATCAGATTTGTGAGGCATATTGTTTCACTTTTTGTATCCTCAACACCAAACACCAATGTCCCATTGGGTGTGTTAAATTATTTCGTGCGGGTAGTCGCTAACAATTAAAAAAGGGATCAGACGATTTTGTAAGGAACAGAACTCTTGAGACAAAGTCCCAAAAAAGGGGTGTTTTATTGGCGATGATTTACAATTGGAAATAAACAGAATGCCTCCAAGGGGTGCAAGCACACGAGTACTAAAAGAAGTGTTTAAATTTAAGCTAAGAAATTAAAATTACATATTATCTGTTTGAGAATGTTTAATTCTCCTTTTTTTCTATGTCTTTTCTTCCTTTTTATATTCCCTTGATGACCTTCTCATGACAAACTGCTTGGAAACTGTTTGATTACTTTATAACTACCCACTTTCTTCATGGTGGCTAACTTGTCATGGAACTGCCGTCTCTAACTGCTGCCATTACTCTTTGTCGTTCAACCGCCTTCAACTGGGCTCCTTGAATTGTGGATGTGATAAGATTACTCAATAACTGCTATTCTAGATAACCATAATATTTTGTGTTTGCTAAGATCCTGGGCGATTCGAAGGTTTGGGCGAGAATGGGGTCATCGCTCTGAGTGACCGTAAGGCACTCCATTCGCTCAGATTCTGGGCGTCTTACAAGTTTGGGCGATGATGTTACTGTGTTCGTGGGCTTTCACTGCATTCATCAATAATCCAATTTGGACCTTTATCCTGGACTCCCCAATTGGGTTTCACTCTTTGAGCTATTTGATTTGGGCTGCACTTTTAGTGTGTCAACAGCTACCTTTTTGCTTATGCCAAAAGGGGGAAATTAAATAAGATAGATTTGAAAAGCATTGAAAAGGGGGAAAATTTGATAACAGTAATTGCTTTGAAAAAATGAGATTGATATGCTTGAATTGAGATATATGATATGATTTGAATAAATGGTTATTGGTTTGTAAAAGATATGGAGAATATATGAATTATCAATTATTCAATTCTTGTTTGCTATGATTAGAAGGGAGGAATTATTGACCTGCAGTTGATTATAATAACCGTTAAGTTTTAATTATAACAAACAAGTTAATCTTGTTTACTAACAATTGAATTTAAAGTAAGTATAGTCTTCAAAGCATCCAATAAAAATTTGATCAATTATTGTCAAAAAAATCAAAAGCTATTATCAGAATCAAACTCATGAAAGAAGTCGAGATCGAAGTCAAACATTCAAGAGTTTAAGAACCAAACTTCGAAACAAGATCAAAGATTAAATTTCTTAGATCAAGTATAAAGGTACTAATACTTTGATATTTAGCAATGAATATTTAAGCTCAAAATCCTTTTATGCATTAAAGGTTATTTTGATCCAATGTTTTGATAAAATATAAAAGTAACTTTTAAAATGATATTTAAATTTTAAAAATCTTTTATATTGAAAAGCTAGTTAAAAACACTATTCAAAAGTCCACGCTTTTCAACACCTTCGAATCGGATCAAATGGGGGCAAAACGTAAAAAGACCAAAATTGCAGGGAGGTTGATCGAAAATTTTCAACAGTCCAAAATTTGATTGTTCCAATATCTGGTTTTTACTAGACAAACACCTATATTAATGAACAAGAGGCGATCAACAGGATATGTCATTCGATCTTATGGATTCTTTTAGCATTTTGAACTATATAAATATCCTCATTCTTTTCATTCTTTGCAAGACTTTCAAAAGCATCAAAGTGAGATATTTTTCATTTTTTTTTCTTTTAATATTACTATGTCAGCACATCTACCATTTATAATTGTGCTAAAAAAATTTAACTTCAACTATTATCATATCTGGCCCATGTTTAAGCTCTAATATAGGGAATTTCATTTTTTCCAAAATTAATTTTTAATAATACATTCTTAAAAAAGAATAATTTTACATTTAAATTAAAAAAATTTCCTACTTTTTAACCACACGTTCTCTTAAAAAATCACTATTAAAAAATTTATTGTTTCAAATAATGGAGCTCAAACATAGTCTTATATTTTAATCCTTTATCGCAACATTCTTATTATCAACATTCTATTATATATATATATATATATATATATATATATATATATATATATATATATATTAAAAAGTTATAAAAAGATTTATTTACTTTCTTATAAGTTTAAAAAAGAAGTTGAAAAATAATAAATACAAAAGTGATATATCTTTCATTCAAATTACTTTAATAGAACCATCATGACAAATGAAAAAACGGGTGCGAAGACGATAAAAGAAAAAAAGAAAAAAGTAGAAGAAAGATTATGAACTTTTTGTACAATAAAAAAGCAAAGCAATAAAATGAATTGTATGGTGGCACTATAACCCTAAGGTGACAAGTAGAACTTATGTTGTTGTCGTGGATGGCTAAAGTTGAAGTCTTTGGTCGAGTTGCTTATATCTTTATTGTTTATGTCAAGTCTTTTCATGATGGAATATTGTAAATAGACCATGAATAAAGGGGAATCTGTCGTAAAAAAATTGTACATCTAAGTGTGAAATGGGTCGAATCAAGCAGATATGAGCTGCCTTGTCTTCGCTTTGGGATTTGTCGACAATGGGCTAACTTATTTTTAAAAAAATAAAATAAAAAATGCTGATTGGACTGGTCCTACCATCTAGGATATTGGCGGATAAGTCGCTCATAGGCCTACTTTTAATCTATTTTTTAACTAATTGTTTTTGTCCTAAATGAGGTTGATACCACTGTGCTAGAAAAAAACTTTGTGTTGTATCTTTATAATATGTAAAATACAAACATGGTATCTTTATCTATCTTGATAATTGAGCATAAGCTTAAAATTATTTATTCAACGAAGTAAAATTTTAACAAACTAAACTTACATTTTTTATGGAATTCAATTGATACTTTTACACATATGGTCATTTATTACATCATAAGTTTGTGCAATAGAATTTTTTAGATTAAATTTATAGCTCAACAGTGACCCTCCAATGTTAAGATCTGAGGTTCCATTTTAAAAGGTCAACATTATTAAGATGAGTAGTCCAAAATCTTATAAGTTGATCTATATTTTCATCTTTATTTGATGTGAGATTATATCTCTTAACATGCCCTGCAAGATGATAACTCGTTTGAGCAGATCAATCTTAAAATCCATATGCTCATTTATTAAGTGTTAATCAAATCGCTCGTTGGAGTTTAATGAGCTTTGATACCACGTTAAGATTTGTGATTTCATTTTAAAATGTCAATCTTGTTAAGAGAAGTAGCTCAAGACTTATAAATTGGTCTATATTTTCATCTTTATTTGATGTGAGATTATATCCTTTTAACATCCAGTTCAACTACTAATTCACCGATTGAACTAGTAACCCGATGATCTAATGATTTGTTTGGATCAAGCATTATGTCAGGTATAATAATTATCCGTTGAATTACATTAATGTTTTCATCCCAATTAATAGGGCCCCTAAAGAGGGAATCGGAAACTTCATTGGTTATATTTTCATTGAAAATTACATTGAACAACCGATGTTATCTTGGGATGAAAACCACCATTTCAAAGTGATTGAGAAAATTCAAATGAAGCTACATAAATATTGATACTTGAATATGAAGTTAGAGAATGTGCAAAACCTTGAAACGAAAATTTAGTATTTTGTTACACTTGTATGTAAGACAGGTTAAGTGGCAAATAGTTAAGCCAGAAGCAAAGCTAAAGAAAAAGCAAGGTTGGTACTCCATTTTGGCATCGCCTCTTCGACATGTGCCCATCGAGTTGATTATTCCATGCCTTTATTACTAGTTTTTGGATACGAAATATCCATCCTGGTCACTATGGGCGTATTTGCCCAATTGACACATCTGAGGGAATCAATGTTGGACTTATTGGATCCTTAGCAATTCATGCTAGGAAATTTTTGGACTTATTGGATCCTTAGCAATGGGGATCTTTAGAAAGCCCATTTTATGAAATTTTTGAAAGATCAACAAGAGTACGACTTTATTTATCACCAGGTAGAAATGAATATTATATGGTAACGGCAAGAAATTCTTTAGCGTTGAATCAGGATATTCAGGAAGAACAGAAGCATTGTCTAAAATGTTAAAATTTAAGATGTGGCATCAACTTTCTATTGTAGTACAATTTCAAAAAGAGTGACATTTTTTGTAATGGGTATCTTCCATAAGTGTTGCCTCAACCAAATAACAATTATACAGTACGTACATATGATCGATCGGCTCCATAATAGTGCCGCTCAATCAAAACTTTTCAACCTCTGCTTTTTGCTAGGGAAGCCAGAGGCCCATAACGACTATGAGTTGATACAATAGACAGTTACAGATTGATAAAATTGGGTTTGACTTGTGACCCTTTACGATAAGGTGAAATCTAAAGGTAATAGAAGATCAATAACTCTCTCTTCAACTAGTATAGCATTTTTGTTCATGGTATCTTTCCTACATCCACTATCCTTCCACAGTCTATCTTGAATGTTGGATTGTCCACGAACGGTTGCATCCAGCCTAATGTTGATAGTTGTATCTTGCAGAGTTTTGAAGGTTAACAATATTTAAATGGAAAATTTCTAACTTGAAGGTTTTTTCTTTCTTAAACCATAAAATTTAAATTTAAGAAATTGAATTCAAAATAACAAGGCGCAAGCAGCCAATTTAAAAATATTTGATGGATATTTTCGTATTGTCTTGAGGATAAAGGTTACGGTAATATAGTTATATAAGCGCAGGTAGTAGGATTGGTCATTTTGATTATGACACCTTAGATCACAATCCATTCAAATCATGATATCTTGGCATATGAGATCCACCTTTTTTTTTCTTGTTTATTATTTCTAATGCCAATGTGTCGTAATTTAAATGGCTCAATATCCAATGTGTCATGATCTAAATGGCCAGTTTTTCCACTATGTAAATAGAACTATCATATTGAAGTCTTTCTCTAGTCATCAGCTCGCAAGCAAAATCTAAATCATCTTGAGTTCAATTGACTCATCTCGCTCAACACCCCTATATTCATCTTTCATGATATTTTAATAGATCATGAATATCGTAAAAAAATTCAAGTACAATTGTTTTACTTTGGTTCTTGAGTTGGCTTTGATTTCATTTGAAATCAACATGTTGTATAAAATTGCATTTTTTTTTTCCCATTTTTACCTAATTTAAATTTTAAAGTTCTCACCCTATATTCAAGATTGGCTCAAGATTTCACAGCATATTAAAAACTTAAAAAATTAACAACTAACATATTAATGAAAATCATTTTAATTGAATCTATCGTAAAAATTCACAAGTGCAAGATAATGGAGTATTCTCCATTGAGATTGTGATAGATTTTAAAAATTATTCTAAATTTCATTAATAGAAGGATTTAAAAAGATTTGAATAATCAAATCTTTGAAGACATCGTTTGCTGGCCTAACTTAGGACCAATTTCTGTCACTAAAAAGCCAAATTTGCCCAAATACATCGTAGATACTAAGAAATGGAAAATGTCATCAAAGTAGAGTGAGCCACCATCAAAATGGACCAACTAAAAAATAAAAAAAGTTCATTTCCAGAATGACGATAGAAGGACCAATACTTTTGATGGACCACATAAAATAAAGACTCAAACCCAAATATGTTGACATCTTTTCAGTGGAAGTTCATAAATAATCGACAAAAGGCTTGTTACAATAAAGATAGATATGACGCTGTCTCGGGAGAAATAAATAAAATAAAATAAAATAAAATAAAATAAATCACATTGAGATTACTCAAGAAGAATCAACACAAATGCAAAAAAGTCAAATATCTCCACATATCGATAAAAACACTTAGGATTACACCACTTATATTCCTCTCACTATATTAGTGAACTTATAAGTAAATCTCTTTTGTGAGATAACATTCGTTAAATTCACACAGTCGCATCTAATTAAACAATAAGAGGCCGGAAATATGTTCTCAATTATGTTGCCTTGGCATTAGAGAAGATCAAAAGACCATATATAAGATAGACACATCAATTATAATAATCCTTTTTTATGAAATATCTGTACAAGGGCATATTTAGTGCACAGTATTAAATATGATTAGACACCATTAAAGAAGAAAAAGTGTTAAGATCTTTTACGTCTGACAACCCAATACTACATGCAAGACATGTACAAAGTGTGCACACGTGTGTGTCTATTGTATCAATATAAGAAATTTTAACAAATCAAGTTTTATCGAAAATTTTTAGCAAATGAAGAACCATAGAAGGAACTTTTAAGAATATTTCTTCAAGACAGAATGTACAAGGATCATCATCATACTGCATAAAATCATATTAACAGGAAAGAGTTTCAATTACAGTTTGGGGGATTTAAACATTTATACACTGCAGATGCTGGTTGCTTGTACGCTGGAATGCTACTAGGATCGACGAATCTGACTTCACCGGGCACGAAAGCAAGATCTCTGTGCCTGCAAAATCGATATCAGGGACAAATTTATGTAAGCCGAAAGCAATACATTAAGACAAATTCAAGATTCACAAGTCACTTACCTTCGAAGATCCAGTCCAACTAAGCCAGCTTGCAGCACTGTCAAGTTATCAGAATCCGGAGAAACTATAATGACCGTGTCCCCAGAATACTGAGTCTCAAGAATCGACATAAGTTGTGTCACGCGAACAAACACATCTGAAACACTTTCATTTGGCGTTCCGTCATCAATTGGAGGTGGCTTAGTATTCGGGGAGAGGCTATCTGACGCATAGACCTAAAGCCAGTTTTCAAGAAGACAACTTTACATATCTAAGTTTATTACGTAGGATCCACAGCTTATAAGCAATTAAAAAAAATTAAGCTTTGCCAAACATACACTAACACTTCTACAATACTTTTAGATGCTTCATTCTAAAACTAGCAGTATGAGCAAAACATTATGAATAAACTGATAACCGCCACAAATTTATAATGTCAAATACGATTCTCGTATTAATACATTCTAATTGTTACCTCAGATATGGAATCCAATTTCTTTCCCTCATACGCTCCCAATCCCCGAGCATCCAAGAAGCTGTATTCTGGGACTATATGGCTACACCAATATATGAAAGTAACTTAATATTTACTTATTATTCTTAACAAGAAAGAAAAACTCGACCGAAAAATAAGATTTCTGCAGAACCATTTTCTTGCCAAGTAAAAGTATTCCACTTCCAACTTTAAGTAGAGGAAAATCCAGTCAGTAGAGCTTAACCTCAAATAAGTTTACCAAAAAAAAAAAAAAAAAAACCTTTTTTTTGAAATTTTCGATCCACTTTACTTACCTTCACATGCTCCCATTGACTTCAATGTCAATGCAGCCCTCACTGCCTGCTTCTTTCCCATCTCGGATAACCCATTATCCACTGATGTCTTAGCCACTGGATTTGTGTTAATTATCCCCAAACTCTCGTATTCTGACTCCCCTGCTCTCACCAAATAGTACCTGCACAAACCCCCGCAAACGAGTCACAACCTTAAATCCACATTCATCAGTAACTTATTGCAAGATGAAAAAGATTACAATCAAGACATTTTGGTTTTCTATAAATGCTCAAAAATATTGGAGATTAAACATTCAATGGAGCGAAGTCTGGATATGTGATTAAGCAGCAAGACCACCAGATTGCTAATGGATCCCATCAAATATTCTTGTTATTGCTTTATTGTCTGCAGTAGTGAACCCCATATTATTTTATTAATTTTGAATTCCTCTTTGTATGCTTTCCCACCTTATTTCTTCAATAAGAGATGTTGGGCTCCAGTGTGTATAAATGATCGGCCTAAGCTATTGTTAAGGGCATTGCATTCTGAGTATCTCCAATTTTCTATCCAATCTCAGTATTCAACTTTGAGTCATCAAATTTGTCGATCTAGATCTACTATTTAGTATTCGATTGCGGATCACTGAACTACTCATTTCCTAAATTCTCATGTATTCCCAAAATCAACGAGTTCTAGGCACATTTCTTTGCACTAATTTCCGTTAGGTCATAAAAGTAGTGGTTATAAGTCCACAATATAAATCTTCCCTTGGCACCCAAAAGGGTGCTCTAATAGATAACTGACCTCTAAAATAGGATGCTAAAGCATGATATTCCGCAAGCTAAGCATTTTTTTCCCCTATTTTAAAGGGGATCAAACGACTTCACCCATCCCCAGAAGGAGGCTCGAACAAAGTCACATTGGCATGGGAAGGCTTCACTCTTACTTGAGCTAGACCTTGGCCTTACCAAAAGCTAAGATTTAACAATAAGATTCAATTAAATTCATTACAATTCTTATAAAATTGCTATTTCGTGTACAGTAAGCGACTCTTGCTCTACGTACAAAATTTCCCATAAAATTAACCTGTATAGTGGCTATAATCAAGAAATCCGTGTATATAAACTACTAACCTGTTAGTGAGACGAACAGGGGGCATTTGAAACAGGCCACGGGCTTCTGATAGTGGCAAGGAAAATGGGTTTGCATTTGTGGGGTTGTTAACTTGAGGAGCTGCAAAGAATGGGGAGATAGTGATGAACAGTGAAGTCACAAGTTCACGGCGATTAATGGGAGAAAAATGGACAGATTGGGGATTTGAAGAGGATAAAGAAGCAGATGAATTGTGGGGTGTTGGAAGAATTGTATTTGAGGATGCTAAGGTTGTGGTTACTACCATTGCTGTCTGCCTTTAAACTGTCTGATTCTGAACCTCAACTGAAATCCAGATTTCAGTTTAACGTTTTTGATGCAGTGCAAGAAAATATCTTTCTCGGGGAATAGGCACGTGATAGTTCGTGACTTTGGGAAATTAATAACAAAGTAACTTCGAAATCGTACTTGACATAATAAGAAATTCAAAAATAATACTAGGCACAATCAAATATGTTTGTCAATACAACATGACTCTTGTAATCATCGGGTAAGGTTATTTGTTCCTTAGATAGTTTATTGTATGGATGTACAATTACTTGTCGTTGAAATTGTGCACGTGAGGCTACAATTTTCGTCAAGCAATGTGGTGAAGAATTTAACTATCGACAAGCGGGATCCTAATATATAAAAGATCAATACAATACAACGATATTCGACTCAACAAAGACATGTTTCAATAATGATTTGATGCATTGTATATTTAATATGCATCATTTGAAAATTTCAAGATATGACTACTCACTTGTCAAGTATATGCCCATGGATAAAAAATGACAATTATTTTATGTGATATTCTCTCGATAAGAGTACATGTTAATGAACAATTAGTATTTGAATGGGCAATATATTGCGAAAATAATAATAAAATCCTAAGTTATTTGGTATCAAATGGGCTTGGAAATTGTTGGGTGGAGTCCAATTCTTCTTTGTATCATATAAGCAAAATTATAGCCCTTATTAATTTTTTGTTTTGAAAACTCAGGTTTATAATAAAAATTTTGAGAAATCAGATTTTAGGGATCTAATTATTCTAAATAATTGAAAACTTAATTAAATTAATTGAAATGATCGGGTCCCCTCTTAAAGTCATTTGAAGAGAGAGAGAGAGAGAGAGATCTTAATTACAAATGTAAGACGTTCACAATTAATAAATTTACCATTAATTCGATCACATTTATTATTTTAGAATAATGTATAAGGCAAAAAAGTTACCATATTAATGTATCAAATAATAAATTGTTATGTATATATTACGTAGGGCGACTACCGATAATTTTCACTATAAATAACATTATTCATTATTTTAACCACTTGCAATTATATAATTTTCTATATACTTTTGTTCAAAGTCACAAATTCATGTTCACTCTATGTTTAGTCTTAAAAACCACCCATTACAAAATAATATTACGGGTTAGGCAAATATTTGGCTTTGTGGCCATCGGCACTAGGCGGTCACATACTTTTTCTTTATTGAATCAGAACAAGACATTGTGCTAAAAGAAGCCATCCTCTCTGGGTGCGGACATTGTAAAATTTCATTAAAGATAATTTAAAATTTTCACATTTATAATTTCTATTTTGGTCTAATTTGTCTTATAAATTGGAAACCATCATTAGAATTTCAGATTACCATTAAAAAAAGAGGGGAGGGAGTAGAGAAGATAGGGTGCGCATTTTTTTATTTTATGTTTTTGGTAAAACAAAATTCTTCTCATAGTAAATTATTGCAAGTATGAAAGAGAACGTAGTTTCAAATTGAGATAAAACTCTATAAATCTTATGTCTCTTTTTTATGCAATTTTATTGCGCTTAATAGTAAAAGTAGAGTTTCTAATTCTCAACACTATAAAGAGACAAAACTTTCTATATGATTCCAAAATTTAGAGATGAATAGGGACGCACATCCTCTTATAAGTTACTACCTCAAGGCAATATTAGCAAGTTTAAAAAGGTTGAACCCCAACCTTGAGGGTCCCCACTGCTCCGCCCCTAGAGTTTTATGAGGAAGGTAAATTGTGGGATGTGTCTTAACAGGTCAGGAAATAAAAGCTGTCTGTACACTGCGCTTATAAGGAGTCCAATTCTATGTCTCAGGAATCGAACCCCCACACTTCGGTTGCCAGCGAGACATAAGATAACTTCACTCCTATCCTTTACACCACTGGCTATGCTCGGGGGGACCAATATCAGCAAGTTTAGATCCTATATATAGAGGACAAAGGATATAGGTACATCCATTAATTAATCTTTAGCAACTTTTCATGGCAAGCATTAAAAAAAAAAAAAAAAATTTTGAATTTCCGCGGCCTGTAGCGAGACATGATTGTAAGCAAGGCGAAGCCTCTAAGCTCGAAAAACATGCTCGTACTACTTCTTAAAATGTCAAGCACGTCACTCATGCTACTTAATTTTGTTTATAACGAACAAGTTACAACATGGAATCCCTCCATAGAGATTCAAGAATACAATCTGCACTCAATCTGTATGTGCTCAAGTGAGAGATCTCATGTTCACTGTTAAACTATTTTCTAATAATTATCTTTCCAAATATTAAGTTTAGATGCAAAACACAGGAAAGGATGATTCAGATGGAAACTAAGCCCATGTTTGAACTTCATTCTTTAAAAAATTCATTTTTCACCAGACACATTACCAACCACATATTCTCCCAATAAAATAATTTTATACACAAATCTAAATTTTTTCTCTATATTTTAATCCCACATTCTAAAAATCACCACTATAAAATCTATTTTTCCAAAAATTGGGGCTCAAACAAATCCTAAATAGATTGTTCAGCATGAGACTGAGTTGAATCCAATAGTCTGTGTGATGCATGAGGACTATATCATATTAGAGCAGCCAGTGATGAGCAAAGATCAACAATATCAGTATTGTTTGTTTCCATCACTAAAATCTAATGACAACTCAAAATGAATAATCTCAACATGCACTTCTGACTAGGTACTGGGAGAGGGGCAACAGACAAGAAAGAAAGGAAAAAAAATAGAAAAAGTGTTTTGCTAGTCGAACAGGGCTACGTCGGTCGTGTCCGTCTAGGACGCCACATCGCCCCCTATTCGAACAAGTCCGATGTGGCCTTGTTTGAACAGGTTTTTCCATAGAAAAATGTGAAAAGGAAAAAGAAGACTTTGCATAAATTGTCAAGTCAGAATGACATGTTAAAGTTCTTTTGGGGGATACCTAATTTCCATATCTTAGGAGAAATTATTTTTTCCTTTAAAGGTGGTATCACTGAAATGAAATGAATGGCGGTGGGTTTTAATTCTTGGGAGTCTGTGGATTAGGCAGTGATAATGGAAGGAAGAGTTGTGTGCCATAATTAATGTTGGAAATAAATAATTTTTAGATAAAAGGTTAGACAGAAAACACAAATTTTTTGAAAGATATATGTATTATGTTACTTGCCTATATGAAATGTATCAAACACAAGGCCTTTTATAGGTACAAAGGGTCTCAAATATATTGTATATAATCAAGAGACTAATTAATGATTTCTTCTACATACTATGAATAATAGAATGCAAAGAACCATGTGGATATATGAATAAAATAAAATACATGAATATTAAATAAACTAATTCATGTATCAAAATTAATCTCCAACATTCATGAATCAAGTTTAATTTTCACCATTTCTTAAACTTGATTCCTTCTTGGTGACTCCAATCCAAGTATGCAATCTTGCAAAATCATCATTCTTCAATGACTTGGTGAAAATGTCTGGTACTTGATCATTGGTCTTCACATAAGCAAGCTCTACTTATTTGTTTTTAATGTACTTTCTAATGAAGTGAGATCTCATATTCATATGCTTGTTTCGATCATGGAACATGGGATTTTTATCCAAAGCAATAGCTACTTGTTATCAACATAAATTGATGTAACTTCGTTTTGGGGATATGAAGCATCTCCAATAACTTCTGTAGCCAAATGACATGACAAACACATGATACAGCGGAAACATATTCAGCTTCACAAGTAGAAAGAGTCACAATGGTCTACTTCTTTGAACACCAAGTGAAAGCACTGTTATCCACGAATAACAAAAATCCTGTGGTGCATTTTCGATCATTAATATTACTAGTCCAGTCACTATCGTTATAACCATGAAGCTTGAAATTTTTAGAAGAAGAATAAATTAAGCCGTAATCAAGAGTACCTTTAATGTAGCGAAGCATCCTTTTAGTAATCTCCATGTGAGTTAAAGTTGGTGCCTTCATATAACAGCTAACAAGACCAACACCATAAAAAATATCGGGTGTTGTACACGCCAAATATCTCAAGCTTCCAACAAGCTGTCTATAGAAAGATGGATCCATTTTCATGCTCTTATCATATTTGACATTTGTATTCCATATCCAATGAGAGTACTCACTGGATTGCAATTTTGTATTTTGAACTTTTCAAGAACTTTCTTTGCATAAGCTTCTTGAAAAATAAAAATGTCATCTCCATTTTGTTTTACTTCAATTCCGAGGTAGTAGGACATGAACCCAATGTCGGTAATCTCAAATTCTTAAGCCATCATTTTCTTAAATTCTTCAAACATTTTTTCATTGTTACCAGTAAAGATCAAGTTATCAACATACAAGCACAAAATAAAAAAACCTCCATATGCATTCTTTTTTACTTAAAGAGCATACTCATGAGGACATTTGATGAATCCATGATCTTGAAAATGCTTGTCAATCCGGCTATACCATGCTCTAGGCACTTGCTTCAAGTCATATAGCGTCTTCTTCAATTTCAAGACTTTATCTTCATGTTCCTTGACAACACAACCAAATAGTTGTTGAATGTACACTTCTTCTTCATTATATCCATTCAAGAAAGCGGACTTGAAGTCCATTTGATAAGTTTTTCACTTATTTTGAGCTGCCAAGGAAATATTTAATTGAATGGTTTCCAAGCAAGCAACAGGGACAAAGATCTCATCATAGTCAATGCCATACTTTTGCCTATAGCCTTTGGCAACAAGTCTTGTCTTGTATTTTTTCACTTCTCCTCGAACATTTTTCTTCACTTTGTACACCCATTTCACTCCAATTGCTTTTTTCCTTCAGGAAGAGAAACTAGCTTCCATGTATTTTTCTTTTTTTACTGCTCGAATCTCTTTATCCATAGCATGCCTCCATTTATTGCCTTCTATTGCCTCTTCAAAGTTCAACGGCTCGTTATTAGCAAAAGGACAAAAAAAGATGAATTATCAACCATTTCAGTTTCTTCATAAATCTCTACAAGATTTCCTTCAGAAGGACTATCATGAGGAAATTAAGGAGTAGGAGAATGCGGTATAGTAGCATCTTCACTTGTTTCTTGGCTAGAGTCTCCTTGGAAAGGAAAAATCACGTATTCTTCATTTTTCAGAACTTTCAATCCCATGAGCTTCCTTCGTCGTATTCCGCATCTCTATTATAAAGCTTGTAGCCTTTGGAGCTTAGATCATAATCGATGAAAACAAACTTCTCACTTTTCTCATCAAGTTTTAATATCTTCTCATCTGGTACATAAATATAGGCAATACTGCTAAAAATGTATAAGTGAGAAACACTAGGTTTCTTACCGCTTCAAGCTTCTTTTGGAGTTATGTCGTGAACACTCTTCGACGGGGAAAGATTAGACAAATACACAACTCACGCAACAGCTTCGGCCCAAAAACTCCTACATACTCTTACTCTTAAGCATACTATGAACCATGTTGAGGATGGTTCTATTCTTCTGCTCCATGACACCATTTTGTTGTGACAATCTTGGAATTGTGAGGAAATGCCCGATTTCATTGGTATAAAAAAAGTTGTTACAACTCTTTGGAAGTGAATTCTCCACCTTGATCGGTCCTTAACGCTTTGATGAAGTTGCCATTCTCATTTTCAACAAGATCTTTGAATTTTTTGAATGCTCCAAAAAATTCATCTTTCGTCTTCATAAAAATGAACCCAAGTCTTGCGAGAAAAATCATCAATAAATAGCAAGAAATAATTTGCTTTACCATGAGAGAGTGGGTTAATTGGCCCGCACACATCCGCATGAACAAGTTAGAGTAACTTTGTTGCTCTTGAGGTGAATTCCATTGGAAAGCTTCTTCTAGTTTGCTTGCCAACTAGATATCCTTCATAAAGTTGATTGAAATGATTGATTTTCGGCAACCCATTCACCATTTTTCTTTCATCAATGACTTCAAGTCACCAAAATTCAAATGGCCAAATCTTAAGTGCCAAAGCTAAGAATTGTTTTTGGCACAAGCCTTTAAACACCTTGGGTGGTCAACATTAATATTGAGCAAAAACATTCTATTCTTCTCCATTGGTATCTCTACAATCAGATTATGATAACATCTCTCAAAGTAAGGCAAAATTCTTCATATGAATATCATAGCCCATCTCAAGTAATTGTCCCAAACTCGAAATGTTAGACTTCAAAGTAGGTACATAATAAACTTGAGAAATCGAAAGATGACTTCCAATTTTAGCTCGAATAAGAACATCATTTTTGCCTTTTATTGGAACTTTGGTTTTATCTCCAAAAATAATATTGTCTTTCACCGACTCATTTATTGTTGAGAACAACTACTTGTTGCCACTCATGTGATTGGCGACGCCAATGTCAAGATACCACAATCGTTTATCCTTTTATTCTTTAGTTGCCAGCAACAACAACAATTCTTTATCTTCTTTTGCTTCAACTTAATTAACACTCTCTTCATTATTGGTGTTGTCACTCCTACATTCAAAAGCATAGTGACCATATTTATGAGAAGTGTAACATTGGACTTGTCATACATTCTTCCGTCACATCTCTTGGAACCATAGTTCCAACGACCTCGCCCTCTCGATTGATTGCTTGATCCTTCATTATTCAAATTTTGTTTTCCACGATTTCTTCCATTACCACGATTATAATTTCCTCCATGACAATGAATTTGACCTCTTATTTGAGATCATCCTTGCTCTTTGTTTTCATCTCCCAAAGATACATTTGTTTGGAGAACTTGAGCCATCGATTCTCCTTTCTTCTTCAATATTTCTTCATATGCTTGCAAGGACTCCATGAGTTGATCAAGGGTCATGGTATCTGAGTTATTTGACTCTTCAATGGAAATACTAACAAACTCGAGTTTTGAGTCAAACAATCTAAGAATTTTCTCGATGATCGACTTTTTTCAACATTTTCCTATCGCGTCATATGATTGACAATGAAGGATACTCTATGAAATAGTCAAAGACATATTCCGTCTCTTTCATGTGTAGATATTTAAACTCCTTATGAAGGATTTGAAGGTGAACTTTCTTCACCTTTTCAATTCCCTTGAAATTGTTCTCGAGAATCTCCCAAGTTTCCTTAGCGTTTGTTGATGAAGAAACTTTCTCGAACATGGCTTTATCTAAGCCTATGTGAATAATATAGAGAGCTTGTTGATCTGACTTGCGGTTTCCTTTGCATGGTATTTCTTTGAACTTGACTTAAAGCTCCTTCATTCTTTGGTTCATTATAGCCTTTTTCTACAACTTTCCATACCTCCCGTGAGTCAAGCAATGCCTCCATGCATATGCTCCAATGTCCATAATTTTTCTTTGTAAGTTTGGGAGAAACAAAAGGAAATAAACTATTCATCTTTTGAAGTGGATCTGACATCACTTTGATGGAATTAAATAATTATGGGAAGAAAAACTAGAGAAAAACATATAAATTTATAGAAAGATATATGTATTTTATGGCTTAACTATATGAAATGTCTCAAGCACAAGGCCTTTTATAGGTACAAAGGGTCCCAAAAACATTGTATAAAATCAAGAGACTAATTAATGACTTCTCCTACATACAATGAATAATAGAATACAA
Source organism: Olea europaea var. sylvestris (assembly GCF_002742605.1). Lineage (NCBI taxonomy): Eukaryota > Viridiplantae > Streptophyta > Magnoliopsida > Lamiales > Oleaceae > Olea > Olea europaea. The sequence goes on from NC_036254.1 coordinate 30,371,417, forward strand.
AGAACCATGTAAATACATGAATAAAATAAATACATGAATATTAAATAAACTAATTGATGTATCAAATTTAATTTTCCACACTCATGAATCAAGTTTAATTTCAAACATTTATATCATAAATAATATTGCTCCTCATATATATAGTATGTGGATAAAATTAGAATATATAAAAATTGTTGGGGGGGGGAGAAGATAGGGTGTACGATTTTTATTTTTTTATATACATTCTTTTCAGCATAGTGAATAACGGAAGAGTATATAATCTCACATTTAGACAATCAAATATCTATAAATCTCGTGCGTCTTTTTTTCTTTATACAAATTGATTGCTTTCGATGGAATAGAAATAGAGTTTCTTATTCTAAACAGATCATTTGACTAAGGGTCAACTATATACGAATGAGAAATCAACCTCACAAATTTATCTTCCTCTTTGAGTATGGAAATCAATTCATGAACACATCGAATTCCACTAATGTCACACTATCTACACACATCCCGTTTTATGTCCATCATAAATTGTCTATCTGCATACTTGCTATAGATAAGAACAAGACGAAACAAGCTGCTGAAATTTCTCCTCTATCTTTGGACAAAGCTTCCCATTGTGCTTTTTCATCAAATCTCTCCTTGTGTGAAGCTTTCCCATTAGTTTATAATGTAATTTCGCTACAATTAAAATAAGCAATTTCCTAGTATCTAGTACGTAGTTGTTGAAGAATTCGCATGAATTTTTCAATAACATAACACACTTTGAGAAGATGGAGAAATGTGATTTACTCCATTTAAGTCTTTTACAGCTAGTTAATTTAACGTACAATTTTTAATCTCTATCCCTTCCGTCCGATCCCTAAAATCATCTTCATACGCAGCTCTAGCAACCATCCATAAGTCATCTTTCAATCTTACTACCTTAATAATTTTCTTAATAGAGTTAACATACAGGTGTCTCACAAAAAAAATGTTGTAATTATGAACTAGGAAATAATCCAGCAATTATATTTTTTTTTAACTCTTTTGTGTGTTAGAAATTATTACTCACTCGTTACGTTGTAAATATTTCTCTAAATTCTTCTTGAATTGCCAAATTTAGACAGAAGTTATCCCTATTTATTTAGGACCAATACAAGACAATGATATTTGACTTAATAAAAACTTGTTTCAATATTGACTTGATGCGGAGTAGACTTAAAATGCATCCTTCAGGAATTTTAAGATATGACAACTCACTTCTCACGACTATACACAAGAATCTTAAAAAGTGACAAGTATTGTATATATGACAACTTACTTTGTACATGACATACACAAATCTTAAAAAGTGACAACTATTTTATGTAATATTTTCTATGTCAAAGTAAACGTCAACCAACTAATTATTACATACAACTAGAATTTTGACAAAACCTATAATTAGTATTCCAACACGAGAAGTTATCCCTATTTATTTAGGACCAATACAAGACAATGATATTTGACTTAACAAAAACTTGTTTCAATATTGACTTGATGCGTAGTAGACTTAAAATGCATCCTTCAGGAATTTTAAGATATGACAACTCACTTTTTACGACTATACACAAGAATCTTAAAAAGTGACAAGTATTGTATATATGACAACTCACTTTGTACATGACATTACACAAATCTTAAAAAGTGACAACTATTTTATGTAATATTTTCTATGTCAAAGTAAACGTCAACCAACTAATTATTACATACAACTAGAATTTTGACAAAACCTATAATTAGTATTCTAATATGAAATGTGTTGGGAAAAAAAAATGAAATCCAAAGTTACATAGTATGAAATGGGATTGGAAGTTGTTGGGTGGAGCCCGATTGTATATCGGCAAAATTATATCCCCTAATGTTTTGTTTTGAAAAATCAGGTTTATAATAAAATTTTTGTAAACCAGATTTTAAGGAATTTAATTAATCTAAATAATAAATTTTTTAATACAATTAATTGAAATGATCTGCTCCCCTTTAAAGTAATTTGAAGAGAGAAAGATCTTTGTTACGAAAGGCAGACGACACACATTTGTTTATTTAAAAAAAATAAAGTCACAATTTATAAATTAACCATTAATTTAGCAACAATTCTATGTAGTTTCGTATATACTTTTATTCGTTAGTCACATATTCATGTTCGTACAAAATAATAAATATTAAGACTAAAAAACCACCCATCACATAATAATATTATTGGTCACACAAATATTTGGTTTTGTGGTCGTCGTCACTGGCCATATAAGTAGTCACATGCTTTTTGTTGATTGAATTAGAACGAGACATTAATTCTACTACAAATTAATTACACAAAGGAAATTACCTTCCACAATTTACCGTAATATGCATTAATCTGAACGCTGAAAACGAACTGAATGGTGATCCCGTACACTAATCTGATTGTCGTAACAAGACCCACCCATATATTAGATGGGTCTTAGTCACATATACAAAAGAATATCGTCATTTTATGACCTGATTTTTGTAATTTCTACCGAGTTTCAGTATTTATCAAGATCAAACATTAATATTTATAGTTAATTACTTTACCTTTCAAATATTCAGCCCACTCCAATAGATCTCTTTTGTAATCTCTCTTTGGGAAAAACAAAATGGGCCACTCCAAAAATCCATGATCATTGACAAAAAGAAAAGAAAAGAAAAAAAATTCAAATTTCTCACAAGAACACAACTAAAAAGTAAAAAAACAAAAACAAAAATAAAAATAAAAATAAAAATAAAAATCCTCTTCTTAGTCACATATACAAAAGAATATCGTCATTTTATGACCTGATTTTTGTAATTTCTACCGAGTTTCAGTATTTATCAAGATCAAACATTAATATTTATAGTTAATTACTTTACCTTTCAAATATTCAGCCCACTCCAATAGATCTCTTTTGTAATCTCTCTTTGGGAAAAACAAAATGGGCCACTCCAAAAATCCATGATCATTGACAAAAAGAAAAGAAAAGAAAAAAAATTCAAATTTCTCACAAGAACACAACTAAAAAGTAAAAAAACAAAAACAAAAATAAAAATAAAAATCCTCTCGATATGGACATCCTAATTACTTGAAATAAAATTAAGATATTTATTAATTCTGTTAATAAATGTGAATGAGAAATCCACTTCCAAAGTTTATGTTCCTCTCCTAGTATGCAAACCATTGCATGGATACGTGGATGTCCCATTGTCTACACACACGTCCTTTTTTATGTCAATCATAAATTTCCTTTTTGCATACTTCACTTGGTATAGGAAAGAACGAGACCAAACAATCTGCCTACCTAAAGGGCACTCTCTCTCTCTCTCTCTCTCTCTCTCTCTCTCTCTCTCTCT
>NC_036254.1:30377739-30543641 GCF_002742605.1 Olea europaea var. sylvestris
AAAAAAAAAAAAAAATCCTTATTGAAAGTTATCTTACACAAAACTGACTCCATATAGTTTATTTTCTCCAAAAATTCTTATAATCTACTATGCAAACTAAATTAGTGAAGAAAAAGTGTTTGGATTTTCTTAAGATTAATATTAAGCTTATCTATTTAATTGGTTTCTCTATGGCAGGTTAAAGTTTCCAGATTTGGTGTGGATACTTCTGGTGTTTTTCAGAGGTTACAGGCGTTGATTTCCTGAAGTAATGTTCAACAGAAAATAAAGCTAAAGTTAATTATGATGTAAAAATCATTTTCGAGTAATGTTATTATTAATGGTGCATTAATAAGATGAAGTTATCCTTTCACAAGAGTTTCCTTGCGCGTTTTCTTTTCTAGTATGTATAATTAAAGAATCAATACGGTTAAAAGTCATGACTATAAATAATTTCCACAGTAGAATTCTATCTTTTAAGCATATTGATCTTGTGTTATAAACCCTGTTCGTTGGTTTTTATTTGACTTTTACTTCTTTAATAGTAATTTTTTTCCAAGAATATACACTTGGAGAGGCTGTTTGGGAGTGATTTTGAGAATTGATTTTTTGACCGTTATGAGAAAAGTGGGGTCCACCTGTGAAAGAAGAAATCAAATATAACGACTGGAATAGTGAAATAAAGGTCAAAAAATCAATTTTTTTGGTGAAAAATCGGGCTCAAACAGGCCCTTGGTTTCTTAGTTGTTCACCAGTTTACGGCATTACTATAGCCTGTCCAATTTATTTCGCCAAAACTAGATATACTATAAAGAGTCCTATATGAATCGAATATGGGAGAAAAATGACACGATTATTCAACAAAGGATTATTCTCCTTGGACGAAATAGACATTATGTACCTCAAGTATGGTCCATTCAACAAATGGGCCCAAGTCAATGCCAATATTGACACGCCTCTGTCAAGAATTCAACAATTCCAACTAAATAGAGTACTAAAAGTTTTCTTGCTAAAGTATCGTACACACAAAGTCTTAATTAATGATCGCAATGAGTTAATATCCTTGACCTTTTATGGTAATGGGATATTCTCTTGAAGTTGTCTTATCCTTGGTAAAGACTTTGATGATAATAAAATATTAACGAACTACATTAGATGAGTGTGCGTAGAGTGCGGTTAAGAATTTTTGTAGTTTGAATTTGTTGGAGTACCGCTGTGATTAACTCACATTGAGACTGTTTTTATCTCGTTCAGGTAGGATCGGCTCCTAACACTAATAAATATTATTCTGTTAACTAAGCTGATATGATTGGAGATGATTTTCTTGTTATGGTATGAGTAGAATTTTTCTATTGGAAGAATTGTTTCTGGTCATGTCTGATGGCTCATTTGCATTAAGGTCCAAAACATATGGAACTGTCAATGATTACAACTCGGGTCATTTATCAACTTAGCTAATTTGAATTAAGATCTCAGCTTTTTCAATCAATGACTCGTGAATGTAGGTCTTGTCCATTATTCTCGTCTCCAATGGACTCTAAATTATATTTAAATTGTGATTTAAATTTTCAAAGTATTCAAAAATCTATTTAAATGAGAAGAAAATGTAAACTTCATTTTTTGACAGAAAATGTTTTAAAAATATATATATATATATGAATTTACATTTTTCTAAATCTGCCTGTGAGATCTCGCAGGAGCTACCAACTCACTTAGATGTTTTCATTGGAATATAATATGAATTTAGATCTACCGGGATGTAAATGGGAATATAAAGATAATTTTGAACATGTCAATTTAGGCTCAATTTTTTTACACTACCATTAAAGATGAAAGTAAAAAATGACATTTGATTGGATATAAAAAGGCAAAAAAGTGTCGTCAAAGATCAAGGTCTTCGATACATTTCTAACAAGTAGCCTGGAAACGTCCATGTTCGACGTCATGTTAATAGAACAAATATAAACCGAATTTTTGAAGGACGAGTTTAATTTATTAGGAGCTATCAATTGTAAGTGTTATGCTCTAGGTCCAATCAACCTTGGGCATAAATACTTTTGATATATAATTAATGCAATTTAATGACAGATATATTATTTAATTAATAGACAATTAAATTAAATAATAGAGTCCGTAGATTCAAATCTTCGTAATTTGTTAATTACAAGGAGTTGTGATTGTGAGATGCAAATTACATATGATTGAATCTTAAATCGTCCCTAGTCGTAAGTAATAACGAGATGCGAATATCGTTATTACGGATAGACCATCACGCGTGACATTTCTTACTTGTGAAGTAAGTAGCTGATCTCACAAGATAAAGTGTGGTGACACTTAAATGAACACGTGGATGTTTTGTTATAGAACAAAACATTGGAGACCCACCGAGAGATTCTACATGAATAACTATCTGAGTGTCAGTGGTTAATCTCTAACGTTCGGTAGTAGGATTGGTTCTTTTGACTTGAGGTCGTCATAGTACCTTATATGAGGACGGTCATGCTTTGACGGTGTTGGATGTTGCTCTGCCAAGGGCCGCTAATGCGGCATCGTTCAGGTATGTCAAGAATCATATGAAGGTTGTGAATGACTAATAGAGAATTCGTCACTCTTAGATAGTAAGAAATTATGATCTGCGTTTCATTCAATTAAGTCGATAACGAAATCCTTGACCAAGGTGTACTCATAAGTCGAAAAGGAGTTTTCGATTTATATTGACTGAATAGTGGATTGAAAGATATGATCGATATTCGGGATTGACACACTTCCATATCTCGTAATTGATCGGATCATATTGACGAAGGGATTATAGTTTCACAGTAAACGAACGAGTTTGATTTTGTCATACCATATGACATTCCCCGTCACATGTATTGCCCTGACACATTGCTAGATATCAATCTGGGACGGCTAGTGTGAATTGATGATAAATTAAAATGGTGTTTTAATTTATCAATTTTGATTAGATCAAAATAATATTTCACGTCGTTAGGTATCGTGATCGGGAACCTGATGGGTAGCACACAAAAGAGAATTGGAAGATTGCAATTTTTCAATTAATTAATTTAACAATCGTTGGATAAATTAATTAATTTGGTTGGTTATTTATAGGCCCGAATTAATTAATTGGATTAATTAATTCACGAACCGGATTTAATTAAATGGATTAATTAAATATTGGACCGGACCAGGTCAGGTCAGGCTCGTTTGGACTTATATAAATACATGGCTAGAGTTTTCAATCCATATAGTTTTCTCATAATTTCTTACTAGCGCAAGAGGAGAAAACCATGGTAGCTGCAATCTGATATTTGTGTGGATCACCGTTGGAGGCTAGACAATTGGACAGATGTGGGTGGCGAATCAAGATCATTGGTACAAAGAAAAAGCAAAAGGGTTTGCAAATCTAGAAAAATGTATGAATTTTATCACAATTTCTATCTAAACACAAAGATGAATCCTGGTGGGAATCGAAAATTATTTTAATTTCTGCTGCACATGTTAAGTAGATTCCCAACAATGGTATCAGGTCCTACTTTGTGTTTGTTATAAATTGTTTTACATGTTGGAACAATTAAAAGTTAATTGTTTTTCTTGTTTTAGCAATTGAGAACATAATTTTTATATTCAAAATCAGATTTTGAATTGAAAATATTTTGAATTGGAAAATATATAATTATTAAAATAAAAAAAGGGATCCACTGGCTGCAATAGTAGGCGCCGACCGGAAAGGGGACGACAGTGAGGCGGCAGATGTTGCTGTGACCAGCGGCGCCTGCCGTAGCTTCAGGAGCAGTGCGCGATGCGGCTCAGCAAGGGCATCGTTGCCGCTGTTTTTGTGCTGCTGGATGTGGCAGGGCTTTCACGCTGTTGATGCTACTGCTATAGGCTATGGCGGCGCCACATGAAAGAAGAAGAAAAAAATCTAGGGTTTTTCAGATCGAGGTGAGTATGTGTGGATGCGGGGGCTTCTACTGCAATTAGTGTAATTGCAAGCCCCCGCCTACAATTAAAGAATAAGGGGTGATTTTGCAATTTTAAATAAAGGGCTGCTTTGCAATTTTTGAAATTTGGAGGGCCGCCTGCAATTAAGGGAAATGGGGTCAATTTGCAAAATTTTAAAAGGGGACCTGTTCTGCAATCTTTTAAATTGGAAGGGTCCGATTTTAATTTCGAACTTGGGTCAATTTGCAAATTTCAAAATGATTTTGAATTTGAATTTTAAAATGGTTTTAAAATTGTATTTTAAATGGGTTTGACCCATAATTTTAATTTTGATCCAAATTAAAAGTTTTGTTTAAAATTTACAATTTTTTATATTTTCGTTAAAATGTGATTTTAACTTAAATATTAAATTTGACCCTATATTGAATTTTATTTTATTTAGGAGTGTTATCCTAAATTAAAATATTGATTCAATTTAAATTAGAGTTTGACTTTAATTTAATACTTAATTAAAATTTGATTTTAATTAATTATTCACCCGAATATATTCTTGTAATTAGAATTGGATTTTAATTTCACATTTAATTAAAATTTGATTTTAATTAAATTGTCTCGCCTTAAATTTCTTCTTGGAATTAAAGTTGGACTCTAATTTAGTATTTAATTAAAATATGAGTCTGATCAAATAAATTTGCCATAAAATCTTGGAATTAGAGTTAGACTCTAATTTTGTTATTTAATTAAAATTTGAGTTTAATTAAATTCAACCACCTTAAGTTATGAAATTAAAGTTGGACTCTAATTTGATATTTAATTGAAATATGATTTTAATTAAATAGCCCGCCAGAGTTTGGCTCCAATTCGATATTTAATTAAAATTTGATTTTAATTAAATATGGCCACTAATTAAATAATTAATATGATTAATTAATTATTTAATTGTTACGATTCATTTGTATAAAAGAGTTTAGATGATCTCAATTGCTAGAAATTTGAAATATGTTTACATATAATATTGGATATTATATTAGCCTACATTTATGTGATGAATATATTATTAGTGGACGATTATGGACTCGACCATATGGATATGTTGAAATGTTGATTTTTATTCTTGTCGTTTTGTGAGCCTGCGAGCTCTAAATTGTTTTGGGTCTGCGAGCCCGTTATTATTGTTATTATTATGGGTTTGCGAGTTCTTAATCATTTTGGACCTACGAGTCCAATTTCATCTAGATTTGTGTGCCAATTAGTATAGAATATATGTTGCAACTAGACTAATTGAAGACACACGGAGATGAGAAAACCACGAAGATGGTGCATTGATTCTGATCAATGCGATACCCCTAAGAATTGACCAACTAATCTTCCTTATAGCTCAGGAAAACTAGATAATAAAATCCATAATCGTCCACACTATTATATTATATTATGTTATATATATTTATTTGCATGATAAATGTATAATAAAATATATATGATTGTTACGATGAGACTTTTGAATGCAAATCCCCTCAATAAAATATTAAGTCACATTTATAATCGCCTTCCATCATTATAGTGAAAAATCAGAGTCTCAAATTGTCTCAACTTATTGAGTACACTTAAGGCTGGTCTATTAGGGATATGTTTGACACTATGAAATATTTGATATTTTTGAATGACGGGTTTGACTTAACTAAAATTTATATTTTATTGTACATCAAGGAGATAGATTTTAAAGGTATGTTAAGCTAATACATAAGATGTGTGAAGACAAAAAGTTGTCAGCTTAACGATCTAGGAGTTGTATGGAGATACAATTGGTAATAGTATCTATCCAAACGTTATATTAAAGTTTATTGAGTACACTCAAGGTTTTGGTATAACATGTGAAATCCCGGCCCACTGGGAGCAAGTATGGATTCCATAAATTTATGTGAGAGGGTCATAAATTTAAATTAAACAGTGGGAGCATAATTAATTTAATAAAAGTCCATGTTTAATTAATTGATACATTTTATATATTATTCTTTTTCTTTTCGTCATTTATATTTATTGAATCGTGAGTCATTATGTGTATTTGAGAGGCATCCTGGATGCCAACAACCAAATTAAATCTTCTTGATTGACATTGCAATTCGAGAATTGTTCTCAAGCATGAGAAAGTTGATTGTCCTGAAGTAGCCATTTTTCAGAAACACTTGGTGATGACTCGATTAAGGAAGAGGTGATTGCTATAATAAACGCAGTGATAACGATAGTACTGCAACGTATGTGATACCTATAACTATGTCACCTAAGTTACAGACGCAATGTGAGAGTATAGATGCTAACATGCTAAATATGATTTTTCATTTCAAAAGAGTTGTATGATAATAATCATGTGTGGAAAAATATGAGACTTCCAAATAACTATATCGATGCAAAGTGATAGAAGAATCTTCAGTCAACGCTCATGTACTGAAGATGATTGACATGAGAAGTGTCTCAATTGAGTTCAATCATGAATTATGAACTAAGTATTGACCTAACTCTGCAATTTCTGTCATAGAGTTATTCATACTAATTATGAATTATGATATAAATAAGCTCAAATGCATACTCATTAAGTTGCTTAACATGCTTAGGACTGTTAAGCCCGATATCAAAGTTGGTAGTGGACAAAGCATTGATTCCTCTATGAGTGTTAAGAGGAAATCTCAAGGGGATTTGGAAAAGCATCCAATATGGTCAAAACAGTCTGAGGGAAGGACAATACCAAATCTAATGACCCTTGTCTTTATTATAGAATGAAAAGTCATTGGAAAAAATATTGCAAGGTTTATATCTACCTCACGAGTTTCTTAGGTATTTGATACTAGATGTAGATCTCATATTTATACAATTATGGAGAAATTAAATAGAAGTAGACCACTACAAGTGAAAGAAGTTAATCTACACGTTGAAGATGAGCAATAGTTGTTGTGTTGCCTGTAGGAGCATACTTCTTGCCATTGCCTTTTGACTTAGTATTGGAATTAGAGAAATGTTACTTTATACCCACTATAACTGGAACATTAAATGAGTTTCATGTTCAGACATGAACTATTTTAATGTTAAGGACAATTGTTGTTCATGCTTATCTTGATTAAGATCTTAATAGTTATAGTAAGTCACAAAATAACATTTATATTCTAAACACTAAGCATTCTATAATGAGTATAGAAATTAAGAGACATAAAAGTGATAATCTGAATAATACCCAAATCTGGCATTGCAGACTTGGTCATATAGATGAAATGCAATTTCAAAATTACATAGAGATGTATACCTAGAGTCAATTGATTGTGAATCGTTTGATAAGTACAAAAAATACATGTTTGGCACAATGACCAAATCTCCTTTTACTTGAAAAGGAATAATATTTGCATAATACATAGTGATGTATATGGACCTATGCCAATTAATGTCAGATGATGTTTCTCTTATGCAATCAATTATCATGTATACTTAATGAAATTCAAGCATTAAATTCTTGAAAAGTTCAAAGGATTCAATCTAGAAATAGAGAAACAAATAGGTAAAGATATCCTCACGTTAAGATCTAATTGACATGAGATTATCTTAAAGATTAAAATCTGGATTATCTAAGAGAGAATGAGATTCTCTTGCAGTGGACTCCTCCATATATACTGCAGCATAGTGGTGTATCTAAAAGGAGGAACCGTTAACTATTAGATATAGTGCAATTAATAACAAACCATGCAAATCTCTCAAAATTGTTTTGGGGTCATGCATTGATTACAGTGTGCAACACACTAAAATGTGTCACATCTAAGTTGGTCAACAGAACTCCATACGAGTTATGGAAAATTAGTAGTCTCAATTTATCTCATATGAAAGTTTAGGGTTATGACGCTTATTTGAAACTCCTTGAATCGGATAAGTTTGAGACTAAATTCGATAAATACGTATTCGTTGGGATATTCAAAGCAAACATTTGAATATAAATTCTATTATCGTAAAGAAAGTCTTCATCTCACAACATATCGTCTTCTTAGAGAAAATGTTTACTTTAGGGGAGGACAGTGGGAGCAAAATAGAACATGAAAGAGTTCAAGAGTCCACAACTGTAGTTAACTAAGTAAATGAATCCGAGTTTGATATCATATCTGATATGGGACATACTTTTGATCAGGAAGTAGAGACTTCCGAGGACATGACAGTTCTATTTAAATCTAATAGGATCATTCGACCTTGAAGAAGGTGCAAATCCACGATTAATAATCAGGTATTACTGATCCAGGATAATGAACCTGCTAGTTGCACCAAAATAAAGTCAAGTGTTAACTTAAAAGAGACAACAAGAGGCCATGAAACTCGAGATGAACTCGGCGTATGTGAAAAAGGTTTGGACTTTGGTCGAGCCTCCTGATGGAATAAAATCCATAAGTTTTTGTAAATAATTTATAAGGAAAATGTCGATATGGATGCGAATATCCATATATACAAAGTAAGGCTAGTAGCAAAGGTTAAGTGTTGACCTTGGTAAAACCTTTCTCCTGTAGCCTTGCTGAAGTCTATTCGGCTTTTGCTTGCAACAGTTGCATATCGTGACTATAGGTTAAGAGAAGTCTCTTAGAGCTGAAATCTTCAATTTGATGAAAAGTCAAAGTGTTTGATTTTATCAAATTTGATGACGAATTATGTGTTTACAAGAAGATAGTGGGAGCATTGACGTATTTCTAATATTATAGAAAACGGCATCCCTATGTTTCAATCATTGAAATAATGGTTGTTAAAGGATTTATTCATGAACGATATGGGAGAAGCAACTTGATCTATAGAGGTAGATCTAGAAGATTGCTTAACTCATCCTAATTTATATAGATGAAATCTTCAAGAGATTTCTTATGGAGAAACTGATTTACTTTTAAGCGGTATGTTGGAAAGGTTCCAAACATGAAGCAACCGTTGATTCAATAGTAGAAACTTAATACATGATTACTTCAGAAGTAGCAAAGAGTTGCAATGTGGATCATGATATTCATAAATGAACTTGGAGTAGTTCTTGATATTGTTGATCACATGCCACTGTATTGTGATAAAAATAAAGTCATCGCGAAAGCGAAGGAACTAAGGTCTCATCAATGATCAAAACATGTATTAAGGCGGTATAATCTTATCAGGGAGATAATACATAGAAATGACGTAAAGAGAAGAATAAGTTCCCACATTTAACAATATTGCAGATCCACTGACAAAGAGTTGTCGTAGTATAAACATGATCTCCATGTAGACTCTTATGATATTGGATACATAAGTGATTGGATCTAGTGCGAGTGCGAGTTTGAAACTGTTATGCCCTAGGTCCAATCAACCTTGGACATAAATACTTTTGATATACAATTAATGCAATTTAATAACAGATCTATTATTTAATTAATAGACAATTAAATTAAATAATAGAGTTCGTAGATTCAAATTTTCATAATTTGTTAATCACAAGGAGTTGCGATTGTGAGATACAAATTACATTTGATTGAATCTTAAACCGTCCGTGATTATAAGTAATAACGAGATGCGGATATCGTTATTACGGATAGACCATCACGTGTGGCATTTCTTACTTGTGAAGTAAGTAGCTGATCTCACAAGCTAAAGTGTGGTGACACTTAAATGAACACGTGGATGTTTTGTTATAGAACAAAACATTGGATACTCGCCGAGAGATTTCACATGGATAACTATTTGAGTGTCAGTGGTTAATCTTTAACGTTTGGTAGTGGGATTGGTTCTTTTGACTTGAGGTCGTCATACTACCTTATATGAGGACGGTCATGCTTTGACGGTGTTGGATGTTGCTTTACCAAGGGCCGCTAATATGACATCGTTCGGGTATGTCAAGAATCATATGAAGGTTGTGAATGACTAATAGATGATTCGTCACTCTTAGATAGTAAGAGATTATGATCTGCGTTTCATTCAATTAAATCGATAACGAAATCTTTGGCCAAGGTGTACTCATAAGTCGAAAAGGAATTTTCGACTTATATTGACTGAATAGTGGAGTGAAAGATATGATCGATATTCGGGATTGACACACCTCCATATCTCGTAATTGATCGGATCATATTGACGAAGGGATTATAGTTTCACGGTAAACGAACGAGTTTGATTTTGTCATACCATATGACATTCCCCGTCACATGTATTGCCTTGACATATTGCTAGATGTCAATTTGGGACGGCGAGTGTGAATTGATGATAAATTAAAATAGTGTTTTAATTTATCAATTTTGATTAGATAAAAATAATATTTCACGTCGTTAGGTATCGTGATCGGGAACCTGATGGGTCACACACAAAAGAGAATTGGAAGATTGCAATTTGTCAATTAATTAATTTAACAATCGTTGGATAAATTAATTAATTTGGTTGGTTATTTATAGGCTCGAATTAATTAATTGGATTAATTAATTCAGGACTAGATTTAATTAAATGGATTAATTAAATATTGGATCGGACCAGATCAGGCTCATTTGGGCTTATATAAAGGGGTAATTATATAAGTACCCATAAAATTGAGGGTATTTAGAAAAATCATGTTAAAAGTTTTTTTTTGAAGTGAAAAATACGGTAAATTTTTTACCACAGCTGGCAGTTTTTATTTTTCTTTACCAATGTAACTCCACCCTCCATTTTACCATCATGAAACATGAATTTCTTCCCTGTCAGCCACTAACGCAACTCCATCCTCTCTCTTTTTAGCCACTAGAACTATTACTTCTTATATTTGTTAAATAAACTAATAGTCTAATATAGACGAAATGATGAATTAAAAATAAAATAAAAATTCAATAATTAATTTGAAACAAATAAAATTCAGAAATCATGAAAAAAATTCTAAAACAAAATAATAACCACAATCGTATTTTAAATTTTTGTTAACATTTTAAAACTATCCATAAAACGAGAGCAATACTATTCCCAGTCTCTTAATACTAATAGTTATCCTAAAATAATTCATGTATCATTATAATTAAAAAAGTGACAAATACTAAAAAAGCAATAGTAATAAAAATTGTCATAAAATTAACAAAGTGATAGAAAATCAAAACAAGTGATAGAAATAAAAAAGTCAGAAACATTCAAAAAGTGACAAAAATTAAAAAATGTGACAGAAATTCCAAAAAAAAAAGAGAGTAAGAAATTCAAAGAAAGTGGTAGATATATATCAAGAAGTATACAAATTCAAAAAAAGTGATAAAACATTTGAAAAAGTAACGAAAATTTAAAGAAAGTGCATATAGTCAAAAAGTAACACAATTTCTAAAAAAGTGAGAGAAAATAGAAAAAAAAGACCAAAAATTTAAAAAAAGTGACATACGCTCAAAAAGTGACAAAAAATCAAAGAAAGTAAATTACTCTAAAATGTGACACAATACAAAAAAGTGATAGAAAATTCAAAGATGTGACAAACATTTAAAAAGTAACAAAAATTAAGAAAAAAGAAATTCAAAAAAAGCCAAAAGTTAAAAAAAAATGAAAAAAAAAGAAAGAAAAAATGTGACGAACACTGTCACCTTTTAAAGTTAGGTGTGACAAACAATGTTACTTTTATTCAAAATTGATATTTGCCGCTTAAAAAGGTTATAGAAACTTCAAGAAAGTGATAGAAAGTAGTAAAACAAAAAGAAAGTATAGAAATTCTAAAAAGTGACAATCACTAGATAAAGTGACAAAGTTCAAAAAAGTGAGCACCAAGCAAAACATTGAAATCGAATTAGTTCAACAAAGTGATAGAAATTTTGAGGGGAAAAAAAAACGGTGACACAACCATTGTCTCTTTACTTTCTCCATTTATTGCCAAGCGTTTTGAGTCAATTTACCGACAAAACACCATTCAAAACCTCAAGTATCTTTAATTCAATTCACCGCCACATCATCTAGCAACTTAGCTAACCCATTGACCTCCACTCATTGAAGATCCCAATAGGAGAATAAGCTTTGTTTTTTTCAATCTCTATTGCTGGAAGAAGTCAATGCCTACACCAATAGTTGCAGTCGTCGTTGCCAGATGTTTCCACCAACACCTCCGATTGTCTATCTCTTCGACTTCCTCACTAGTGTTTTTCCTGCCCAAACTTCTATTCTTGTGCTATATTGCTTGGCACAAAACAACAGCTTAAGCACTCTATGCCATCTAGCAAAGACCTAAAATAATGAATAGACAGCTATACTTAAGTTGTGCAATAAATTAAAAATTAGTTGAAGAAAGAGATGAAGCATATTAGAGTTATTGCATTATAACATTCTTCGAAAGGTTTTAAAGAATCAACGTCATATCAGCAAGAACGAATTTGCAATAAGTTGTCAAAAATTATCATGGGAACGAGGAAGAATGATATATGGGGAGTGGATTCAAACAAAAAACCAACGAAAGTAAAGAGATTTATGCAGTGAAAAGAATTCAAATAGTATATAGCCACTCGTGTATGCTAAACAATCAGATTAACATTTCAAAACTATGTCACCATAAATAAGTATAAGCAAAATACTATACCCATGTAATATTCAACTTGAAGAAAATCAACAAGTAACTTAATTTGCTTTGGTTAGAAATGTCAATGTGTTAATAAAAGAGAGAGAAAATAGAAATCGGATGACAAGTAGTAAATCATTTGTTCATCTTGAAGTAGCAAGTCAAACATCGCAGAGTTCTACAGGGCTTTAAAATTGTTCATAAAAAAAAAAAAATAAATAACTAAGATATTATACTGCTACAAATTTTGGAGACAACAATTGTGAGAATTCATAGGTTGAAATAGTAGAACAATGAGAAACAAACATAAAATTCATGAAAATGAAAATTGCAGGACTTACAAATAGCATGAAACAACTACTAGAGCCATAATTTCGATTCCCCAATTGCCATTAAAATCATCCTTACATCATCCATCAATTTTCTTGCAACAAAGATGCAGAAAACAAAGACAGGAGCAATCATTGGACCTATTGTTAGAAGGACTGAAATTCCTGGAGGCGGTTGCTCACAAAGCATGGTTGATCCGTGCGAGCTTGGCAATCTCCGACTGATCCAAGTAGGAGAGAACGGAGAGGGGCAACAATATGGCAACAAGATTGGGCCTAAACTGCGAAGGGCAGTTCGAGGAAGGGGAAGGCTGTGAGAAATGAGAAATTGGAATAGTGAGAGCAAAGCTTGAAAGAAAGAAGGTTCTGAATATCTTTCTTTATTTTATCGTAATTAATACATATGTAGAAAAAGTTAAAAGGGTTGAGCGCATTAAACAATTTTATATTATCTAGGTCGTAATGGCCTAATTTGCCCTTATATAAATTCATGATTAGGGTTTTCAATCCATATAGTTTTCTCATAATTTCTTGCTAGCATAATAGGAGAAAACCTTGGTAACTGCAATCTATTCTCTGTGTGGATCATCGTTGGAGGCTGGACAATTGGACAACTGTGGGTGGCGAATCAAGATCATTGGTACAAAGAAAAAGTAAAGGGGTTTGCAAATCTAGAAAAATGTATGACTTTTATCATAATTTCTATCTAAACACAAAGATGAATCCTGATGAAAATCGAAAATTATTTTAATTTTCGTTGCGCATTTTAAGTAGATTCCCAACACCAATCTCTCTGGGAGACATGGACAATGATGAAACCAAAAAAATATGGTTAAATTTAAAGTATGTGTATTAGGAAATCAACATCAACAATAAGTATCAATTAAATTCTTCAATTACATAATTTTGTTGATTGATGCAAGGCAGACCTAGATTTTAAATTGTAGATAAAATTGATTAGTAAAGAATTTGCACTCTGCAGCAAATTTTAAGAAGCAACAAAACAATCACTTATCAGATTCTGCTTTTTTGCTTCTCCAATTGTTCATAATTATAATACCATTTAAATCCTAATTAATTGAACTAATTCATTTTCTTTCCTACCTTTATTAAAACCTGATATTTCAAAAATAACACATCCTTCCATTATTTAAATTTATTCGAATATTTTAATACTCTATGGATTATACCTTTATTTTGTAATTTTATAAATTTTAATATTAAATAGATATGAATTTTTTTTTAATTTTAAATTAACTATAGTGGATTTATTGTCTTAAAAAATATGAAATAACATTACATAGTTTTATAAAAGTAAAAATAAATTTTTCAATATACCAATTACAATAATAAAATGGACATCGTTATAATCAATGTCTATTTTACTAATTGTATATGGACACAAAAATAAATCACTTTTATTTACCAAACACTATAAATGCTTATTCTAAAAGATACAATATTATTAAAACAAAAGTTCACCAAACACTTGACTAATTTTCCTACAACGAATTCTTTCTTCAGCATTGCTAAAATTGATGCTTCTAAAATCATAGCAATATCAAACCAACCCTAAAACAAAAACGGACTTAAATGTATGTTTGACAAAGCTTTAAGTGCTTATAAGCTAGTTAAAAATTGTTGTAAGCTAGTTAAAAGCTTAACCAAATAAGCATTTAAGAATCTTCAAAAGTTTTCTTCAAATCCTTCACAAGAGACTCCAAAGCAACCTTCAAAGAGCTCAGATCAATAACCTTAGGGAATCTTCAATGGTTCACACCGATTTGGAGTAACTTTTACAACAAATTGGTGTACCTTTTTCAGCAATTTGAGGTGACTTCTAAATGGTTACATCAAATTTTATACCAAATAAATACTTCTAAATGGCGACTTCTAAATGGTTATATCTTTATTTCCTTATCATTTATTTCTCAATAATTAATTTATTTAAGAAATTATTTAATTAAAAATTATATTATTACAAAAATTATTAAATTAAATACTATATTTAATGAACTAAAATATTGCATTTATAAATAAATTTAAAAAATATTAAACCGAATACCACAATTAAAAATATATATATAATGAACGCACAAAAAAAGTTACATATAATAAAAATCACAACTAGTTCTACCAAATTTGTTACTTTTGAGTTTTAATGAGCAAATTTTATTTAAAATAATGTTAATTAAAAAAAAATATTATAATTAAAATAATGTTAAATTATTAAATGCTAAAAGGACATAGCCGGAATCCCAGCATCAACCCCAGAAACCTTAATAACCAATAGATTTATGCTCACTCAATAATACACTTCCACATGTACTAAATAATTCATATCATCAATCCAGCAAATCAGTCATAAGCTATCAAACGAAATGTGTTTAAAAAAATAAAATAAAAAATAAAGCAGAGAGAGTAAAGTTGATCAAATGAATGAATCAAAAAAGGGTATGATGATGGGGGGTAATAAAATCCTCTATTGAAATTTACAACACGAACAACAGTGAAGTGTAATGATAATGTAACTTTTGGGGGGCTCGATTGAGTAACTTCGTTATGGTGGTGTCGACGATTCACATAGTGTGGCCGGCAGAGCCGATCCTGTGATTACTATTCGTCTTGCCGTTTTAGAGACAAAAACATCAATCAAATCTGAATAATTTAGCTGTCCAACCATTTCTTTTTCTATTGATAACATAGTCAACCCGTTTAACCTTTCTTGTGACATAGTTGATCGAAGATGGGTCTTGATCAACTTTAATTTTGAGAAACTTCTTGCCGCAGGTGCAATTGTAACCAGTATGGTTAACAAAATTTTGTAAGCAATATAAGCATTTGGGTAACAAATATTGTGAGTCTTCAAATATTGCAGCAGTTCAATTGCTCTTGTTGGTTCATTTGGTAAATAAATCTTCAAGACTTGTAATTCCAAACATAAATCATCTCCACTGATGTCCGAATGCCCATCATCTTCAAGATATTTCTCAAGATTCATACAAGAGTTCAACAAACTTGATAAAGTTGCATCCCTTAACTTTTTCAAATTAAACAAAAATCCAAATATGTCATCATATTGTTTGAATTGTTCAAATCGACCTCTCAGAGAAGATAGAGCTTGATCAATTATAAAAACAAAGTACTCAACTCTAAAAGATTCTTTTGCTGATTGTTTTACCTCATCATTACCACTTTCATCAAATTGTTTTTTCCTTCGAATTATGCTTTTTTCTGTAAATACAGCTTCAATTCCCATTTTGTTTGCCTTTTTTGTTGCTTCATCCATAGCAACAGCAAATTCGATTTCTCTATAATCTTCAAAAAATAAAACAAGTCCTTACAATAGATCGATAGCACGATCAATATCCATGGATTCAGTTTGAAGAAATTTACTCACAATATTGACTGCATGCAACAACCTGTACCAGATTACTATGCCAAGCAAAAACTCAAAATTCTGAAGTTCATGTGTTGCTAACGACTCGGCTTCACTCTTCACTTTAGGATCTTCGTTAGATTCTGCCAAATCAAGTAAGGCTTCTCTTATTTGTGCAGTTTGCTCCATTATAGGTTTTACACTCTCAACATGACTTTCCCAACGTGTTTGTAACAATGGCTTCACTGTCAACCCTTTTTACATTATCTTTGAAAATTTTTCATCACTTGGTAAAAGAGGAAAATAAAGTGTAGATGTGTTGTATCACTCCGAAGAAGGATACAGCTTTGGAACAACAATTCACCATATCACATAATGCTAGATTTAGACTATGAGCACTACATGGAGTATAGAAAGCTCGGGGATTTATTTCATGTACTCTTTTTTGTACACCTTTGTGCTTCCCGCTCATGTTAGATCCATTATCATACCCTTGCCCTCTAATGTCATCAATATCCAGATCAAATTTGATCAAAGCCTTTTGAAGCTCAGTTGTAAGTCCAAGTCCTGTTGTGTCATCTACCTTCAAAAATTCAAGCTAATGTTCCTCAACTGTAGGTAAGTTTGCTGAATCATCTACAAATCGTACTATTAAAGACATCTGCTCCTCACGACTTGCATCTGGAGTTCAATCAAGTATAACTGTGAAATATTTTGCATGTTAACTTTCTTAACAATTGTATTTCTCACCTCATTAGCCAACAGTTGTATCAACTCATTTTGGATTTTTTTGCCAAGATACGTGTATTGAATCTCTCTCGCATTAGCCTGCCGAAGGTACTCTTTCATTACTGGATCAAACTCACTAACCATTTCCACCATTTGTAAAAATAGGCCATTATTCTCAACATTTAGCCTCTCACTATCTTCTCGAAATGGCAAGGTATTTTTGGCAAGTCTTTTAACAATAGCGATTATCCTTGTTAATACATGCCTCCAATGTTCTCTTTCTGCATCGATCAACAATTCAACGCTTTTATCAATTGTAATTTTTGTTCGAAGCCTATTTTCCAATTCAATCCAGCCAATCATGCAACATAAATGGTCTTCATTTCCTTCATGACTTTTCATAGACCGATGCAAATTATGCCAATCTTTGAATCCATCATTACCTAGTTGGCTAACTTTGGTCACATTTTTAGGTGTTTTAAATAACTTGCAACAAAAGCAGAAGATCCTGTCCATAGATATTGAATATACTAGCCATCTTCTATCAATTGTTTGCCCATTTCGTAGCAGTCGCTTATATTGTGAAGAATCGAAATGTCTATTTGTTCAATCTTTTGGAAATGAAATGTTATCAACTCTTTTTGGACCCCTTTCAACTAAGTAATCCCTTGTTGTCTGATCAATGATTTTCCAATTCCCGGGATCATCCAAATTTAGAGAAAAGGAACCCTCTTCTTCCTTATCATCTTCTTCATTATTAGAGGCGGGTTTCACCACTTCTTCTTCTTTATCATCTACTTCATTAACATAGTCAGGTTGTCTCACTTCTTCATCCGTACTATCTACTTCATTAACATGGGCAGGTTGAATCTCTACTTCATTATCATTCAACGCATTCACATTGTTGCTTTTGAAGTACTTGTTAATATCCCCTACTTGACTTTGAATCAATGCAATTTCATTTCGGTTCCTTTTCCTCTTTTGAGCACCAGACTCATATTTAGGAGGCATAGTGTATGAGTCTGTATCTAATGTCCAATGATTAACCTAAAAAACAATTACAAAATATCTCAATCATCACACAATTACAATTTCCAATACAATTACTATGTGCACCTGTGCAATTGTTCATCTCACAATAACCAATCATATAAGCCGACCAGGCTGCAATTATATAAGTCGACAAGGCTTCAAACATTTTCAATCTCTTTAATAACAAGTTAGGGCAAGTCATGGCTTACCTGAGAAGTGAAATTTTGACGATAATTGTGGAATTACACTGTTGAGTATGATCTCGTCACAACTCACAAGCCTGAAACAAAAATTTATATAAAATTATATATGATGTCTAAGATTGCCAAGCCTAAGATCTAGTGGTGAAGGAATTAAGAATATTTAAGAGCAGCAAACCTTGATTTTATTGTTCGATTTTAGTTAGTTGTTCTCGATAATTTGTTAATATTTGACTTTTGAATACATAAGACTCTTATAACCATCACATTCAAAATTACAATCCTTACAAACGTGCTAAAAAGTTAATTTGTTTAATGAAATATGGTGGCAGAGCCATTTCGGGTTAAGCACCGTTTCTATCAACTAAAAATAATTTTGCAATATTAATGGAATATTGATGGCCAAAATGTTCTATTTCAAAAGTTGGGGACAAACTCTCTATTTACATATATAAACTCTACCATGCAGCATATTACATTTAAAGATAATAAATAATGTTCATGCAATATACGTTAAAGAGTAAAAGGAAATTGGGGGAAATAAATAACAGCTGGTTTTGAGTTTTCCTTATTTTTCTTATTTTTAGTTTACTGAACAAAGCCAATTTTAATTTGTGCCCCCTAAACATATCTTTTAAAGATATTTTAAATTTTATACACTTGAAGGAAAACTTTATGTCTGCCTTTACGCTTTAGTGATTTCGCGGCTTCGCCCATGGGTTTTATCACTAGGTAGAAATAGTTTACAATGGGAGAGTAATTGAATTAATTTTATTCATGAAGACGAAATTTACTCCACTTTCAAGCCTTTCAACAAAACCACCTTCTGACATACATATTATTAAAATGCATAGTTTTCAATTGGTGAACTTTCTTCACTATTCCCAGCCAAAAGACTTCCGCAGATTTCAGTAAATTTCAACTCCATTGCAATAGTAGATAGATGCCAACAGGAACACAAATATAAGTAACGGGCCTAACGGCTTCCATAAACACAAAATTGGCTTCTTAAATAAGATTTCCAATGTGGTAAACATGTTAACCCACTGAGGCTAGAAACCATAATCCAGAAATCTCAAGAAATGAAGTAATGAAGTATAAAAGTAGATCGAGGAATCAAAATCAAAAACACTAAAAATTTTCGTGCCCATTATAGTTAAGACACCTGCACCCATAATAGCCTTATTGAGCCATTCTGCACAAAGTGATCCATTCAGATATCAATTACACACCCAAGATAACCTGACCATTACACAAAAAACGGAAGAATCAAATGCAAGAAGTCTCTCGGGACTTCTATCAATCACCTTGAGACCATGAGCTTGATCCCACCTTCTTTCCAATTTCAATCTGTGGACTAGAAATGATAAATGAATCTGTTGGAACATAAATGGATTCCACACATTTCTAACAAACCCACTTGCAAGTGGAGGATAAAAATTCTTTATCAGCCAACATTATTCACAAATCACAAAAACAATGGAAATAAATTCATAGTAAATTCTTAATTTTTACTCGGTTAATGAAGTGTTGAAAACCACTTCACCAACTTGGGTTCCACCATTCCAGAAGCAGCAAACGACTTCGCTCTCCAAATCGAACCATTCTCCAGCAGTCATGAGCAGAAGAGTTGAAGAAGAGCTGTAGTCGGCAGAAGTCGTACTAGCAAGTGGCCACTAACCTGAAGGCTGAAGAAGATGACAGGCGAGTGGCGATGACTACCGGACTGGAGTGGGGACTGACGAGCAGAGTTGCAGAGGCATCGAGCAGATTTTGGGAAATTTTTGATTTTGGGAATTTTGGGAGCTTTTGATTGAATTTTGGAAATTTTTGGTTAATTGGGTTGGATAGTGGATATTAGATATGTAAATTGGGTTAGGTAAATAATTTGAAAGGTAAATGGATTGTGGGCTTGTTGGATAATTGGTTTTGGTTCTTTGGGCCGGCTGTTTTTAAGAAGGAAAAAAATTATTGGGCCAAAATTAGGCCCTTTCGACCGGCTGGATAATTGGTTTTGGTTTGGGCCAACTGGTCTTGTTCTTAAGAGAAGGAAAATAATAATAATAATAATAATAATAATTGAACCAAAACAAGGCCCCCTATGGTCCTGTGCCTGAGGCGCGGGCCTCACTCGCCTCAACCCAGGACTGGCCCTGGTGGCCGGTAGATATCACTTGCCACCTCCACGCCTGACGCCACCATGCCTCTTAAGGAAATACATGAATAGATAGTCACCCTTTTGCAAACCATAACAACAATAGCTCACCAACACGAATCTTTCTCTCTAGGATCCGACATTCAGTTACCATATATTCCCTCAATCTTCACATATTCAACCTCACTAAAATGTTTCTAGAAAGATAGAATAAGTCCATCGTCTATATGGTAAAAAAAAATAATAATAAAAAAAAATCACCATTCTAAGTTACATATTCTCCTAGAATTCTTTCCACGATTCATCTCAATTCCCAGGCTTGCTATGATAATAAAACAAAAGAAGTTAAGGAAGGTAATTTGCTAAATTTACATTGTGATTTGTTAACTATTTTCAAATTTTAATTTTCCAAATCAATGAAAATCTTAAAGATAGTCATAAAGCTGGGCAGTCATTATTTTTCAGTAACTAATGCTACAGTTATTTGAAATTTTTCCTAAATTTTGATTGATTTTGGTCACTAAAGTGATATTTTTAAAGCTAATAACCTATTGCTAGTATGAGTCACTACCAAAAAGTAACTAAAGAACTTAAAGGATTCAAGAATATAAGACAATATTGAATAGTTTAAATGCCATGTGACGATTGTGTTTTACTCATGAGTTTAAGCCAATTTTAACTTGATTGTAAACTAGATTTTAAGTGTATTGAACGTTTTTAATGTATTTGTTAATGTTGTTTTATAGGATTGTTGAGATGATGAAAGATACGAAAAAGGTCATTAATTAAAGCTATTAGCATGGGTTGAAAAGAACTTTTGGATAAAGGAGCAAAACAGGCAAAACCATATTGTTGGACGAGTAGCGCCTCGACGCCGAAACTATGGCGCCATAAAAAGTTGGAGGACAGAGCTGAGGCATTGTGGTGCCACAAAACTTCAGAGCCTTGGCACTATGGCACCATGGAGCATCAAGAGGTGGTGTCGCGTTGAGGCGCCACCAACTTGGATTTGCGGCGCTGCCTAGACAATACTAGGGCACA
Organism: Olea europaea var. sylvestris; assembly: GCF_002742605.1. Taxonomy (NCBI): domain Eukaryota; kingdom Viridiplantae; phylum Streptophyta; class Magnoliopsida; order Lamiales; family Oleaceae; genus Olea; species Olea europaea. Next base: position 30,399,035 of record NC_036254.1, read on the forward strand.
ATCTCGGCCCGTTTTAAAGTCCAGAAGAAAATCCTACTTTCTACATACTGGGAGGCACATATAAATACAATTGTCTTATACTTTTGAAGGAGATTCCACACATTGAGAGGCAAAAACACAAATTGAGAGTTAGAAAGCAAACTCAAGAGCAAAAAAGGACAATTCAATAGTTGGAAATCAAGATTTGGAACGAGAAGAAGAACTTGGTGCAATGATTTCGTGAATAAAAATTACATAGAAATGCGGATTACTTGTTTAGACCAAATATTAAAATTTAGTAAAGTAATATAATGTGTAGAGATACATATATTAATTACTGCGGTCATATATGAATTTTTAGAATCAATCTTTCATTTAACTAAGTTTGATTCGTATAGAGATATGAAATTGAGGTAGTTAAATAGGCTCAATGAGACCTCGAAAGGAATAAATTATATATAATAGGAGAATTTGGCCGAACACTACCTTAAAATTTATGAATCTTGATTTAAGACTTAAAGATGATCAATAGGTGAAATTGTTCCGCTCTAATATCCGTTTATTATTTGAATTATCAATCAATCTTTGTGTGCATCCACGTCTTGTTAAGTAGTTAGATTACAAATAAATCATAAAAATCTTTATTTGCTTTGTTGAATAGTAGTTAGAAAGAAATTAAATTAAGTGCTAAATTATAATTCTCGCGAGAATGATAATCCAGACTCGTATGTCCATTACATTACTTGTAACGATCCGTACACTTGTGGAAATAAAATTGATAACACCATGGAAGTATTGCTTTCTTTGTATTTGTATCTGAGAAAACATGACGTAAAGTCCTCTTCATGAAGTAGAAGCAGTAAGCAACATAGAAATAATTAAGCATTTCTTAATATGGTTGTATATATGTATACTCGTGCTTCTTAGTTAAATGAGAGAATGGCACTCTTTTAAATTTCGTACAGGGACTCAAATATTAGAATCAACCCTAACGCTAGCATGTATGCCATTTTATTCCCATTTATATACTAATGAATAGAAACATTGATCGACAAGTTGTAACAAATCAACAATATCTAACAATAAAGACTCACATGGGTGAAAAGAATTCAACATGAGTTTTGGTATAAGCTAGAGCGAGTTGTTTTCAACATTGTCTAGGCAGATTTGGACTCTGTGTGCAAGTGACGATCCTTCCTTGAAGGAAAAAAGCTGTGCATCTACAACCGAAAGAAATGTGGGCATTGTAAACATGTCTCTGTTTAGTTTAGCTAAAAATCAAATTTTTAATAGATTTCGATAGAAATTGATGGAATTTGTGATTGAAAAGTTAATAAAAGTCCTAAAATATATGGTTAAAATTAATTGTTGACATTGATTTAAATTTTTATCAATTATTTTATCTAAATCAAAGACTAAATCAGTTGCGATCACTGCCCCTCCAATGATCCCAAATTATTGACTTGACAACAAAGAAACCATGTGTCGTCTGAATCGGTACATCCATGTTAAGTTTCAACTTATCTATAGTTAACAATATTTTTACTATTTCTAAATAATAATTGATAAAAATTTAAAGTCGACAATTAGAAAAATGCATTTTGAAATAATGATTTGATGAAGAATATGTAATTAAAAAATAAAGAAAAGTTTTAAGTTTGTGTGTAATATTATTTTATCAAAAAATGTATGATTAAAAATAAGAGAGAAAAATATATTTTGAAAATAATAGGAACTAAACAAGGGTTTAATTTAACCATATATTTCATGAGACTTCAAATTTTTATTAACTTTTCAACCACATATTCCATTAACTTTTATTAAAAAATCTACTAAATATTTCATTTTTACATTTTTCAAACATGTGCTAAGTTTGTTTTAGACTAAATGAACTCCTTTTATTAATCAATTTTCCTAGTTGAAAAAGGACGTTGCCACTTCTTGAATATGTCATGAATTGAGCTTTCATTAAAATGTTGAAAGTATAAAGAAAGGCTCAATAGAGGATGTGTGTGATCTTTTGATCTTTGAATTTCCCACCTACCAAGAGTAAAACAGTAGACGGATCAATTAAAGTAATTGATCGTCGAGCAAGTTACTGATTGTAACTCTTCTTATTTTGGCATTCAATAATTTAAGGCAGATCATGTTACTGATAAATGAGGTGCCTCCATATTATATGTACTGTTGGTTTTGTCCTGTGAATTGGGAGGTGTCTTTACTCCTACCATACACTGCAATTTTAGGTCCTTATATATTGTAATGGAAGTATTTCATTCTCCTACAAATTGTTCCGATCTTTTTGTTTATTCGTATGCTAAAAGTTTCCAATATTGCCTAGACATGAGTTCTGCATCATGTTTTCTTGTTTATTTGTATTTTCTTTTTTTTGTCTCATCTAAAACACTTAATTTAGATATGATAATCACGCATTTATATATTTATCCTTTGCATTCTAGTGAATGTAGTTGCAAGTTATAACCATGCTACCTTGGGCTATCATGGTTTGAAGTTTAATCCTAGTTAAAAATCTTGATAAATTGGATCTTGTTTCCCTCTCTCTATTATTGGATGAAGATACATTCTTGTACATTTTAATCTTTTAGATTTTTTGAGTTATCAATTTTATTTACGTCTTATAAAATTTCAATCTTTTAGATTTTAGAGTACGTTTTTTATTGCGAGTATTAAATTTGCATGAAAAGAAAATAAACACAAGGCAATTCAATTGTCTAGAATTTATTTGTATGAAAATTATTGATTAAACGCGTTTGGTTGATTTAGTTTTCAACATTGAAAATATTATACTTGTCCATTTTTAATTGGTGAATAAATGATAGAAGGAGGATAGATGAGAGTGAGAGATAGAGAGAGAGTGAATTACCTGAAAAATAAAAAATTTTCCTTCCTAAAGAAAATATTTTCCTTGTTTTTAAAGAAAATATGGTCACGTGACCAAAAGTTGAAAAATATTTTCCCTCTAAAGTTCTTGTCACACCTCTTTTGACAAGAGACAATTATGGATCATGGAGTCATGCAGTAAAAATGGTAGTGTGTAGAAAAAGAAAGCTTTGTTGATGAGTCACTCCCAATTCCAAAGGAGAAAGATGATGTTCCCAACTTGGAACGTTGTAATGATTTGGTTGGAAGTTGGATTCTTAATTCTGCCTTATTTGAAATTCGTCCAAGTATCTTGTATGCTAAAACTGCAGCACAAATTTGGATGTATCTAAATGACCGATTTTCTCAATCAAATGCATCTAAAATCTATCAATTGAAACAATCAATTTCTGGCCTCAAGCAAGAAGGAATGTCTGTTTTGTTAAGAAATATAGAATTATTTATTATTTATTAAGGGTAGAATAGTCCTTTTTAGTTTCCTTTGTTTAGCCTATATATATTCTCTTTGTATTTAGGTTAAATCATCTTTTAGCATTCAATTAATTAATGTAGTATCAATAAAACCCTAGCCTCCTCCTTTTTTTTTTCTTTGGATTGTTTAACATGGTATTAGAGCCAGATTTCATGGGACAAAACTTAATCTCAAACACAGCTTTTTGGTATTTTTGCAATCTGTTAAATCTGATATTTCTGCAATCTGTTAAATCTGGTATTTCTGCAATCTGTTATTTCTGGAATTTGTTTTTTTTTTATTATGGCTACTGAAAAAGATGATTCCCTTCAGTCTGTGAGTGAGGTTGGATGGAAAGAATTATTCGTATTGGAGTTACGCGATGAGAAATTTTCCTAAGGGTAAAAAGATGTGGGGATTCATTAGTGGAACTTCTGTGAAACCTGAGAATACCAATGAGGGTTATGCTGCTTTGATAGATGCCTGGGAAACAAACAATTCAAAAATTATTACTTGGATTAACAACTCTGTGGAACATTCCATAGGTAGAGAGTTGGCGAAGTATGAGACAGCAAAGGAGGTTTGAGATCATCTGCAAAGATTATTCACTCAGTCAAATTTTGCAAAGCAATATCAATTGGAGAATGATATACGAACTCTTCATCAGAATAATATGAGTATTCAGGAATTTTATTCTGCTATGACGGATCTTTGGGATCAATTGGCCCTTACAGAATCGACAGAATTAAAGGCATGTGCTGCTTATATTACTCATAAAGAGTAGCAACGGTCGGTACAATTTTTAACGGCACTTCGCAGTGATTTTGAAGGACTCAGAGGTTCAATTTTGCATCGTTCTCCACTTCTTTCTGTTGACTCAGTTGTCAGTGAGTTATTGGCTGAAGAAATACATCTTAAGTCTTATGCTGAAGATGGAATTCTTTCTGCTTCTGAGTCTTCTGTATTAGCTGTGTCTTCTAAGCCATCCTCTAATAATCAAAATAAGCTTTACACAAGGGTTGCCTTTGACGAGTGCAATTTCTGTAAGCATAAAGGTCATTGGAAGGCTCAGTGTCCTAAATTGAGACTGTCGAATCAATTATAGCAGCAATCTCAAGCTTGGAAGCCTGGCAACCAATCACGATCTAATGCTCATAGACCACCACAATCTAATACTGCAGCTGTAGCTTCATCAGATCCTATCACTGATCCTAGTACTTTAGCTGAGCAATTTCAGAAGTTTCTCTCCTTACAACCTCAAGCTATGTCTGCTTCTTCCATAGGTCAGTTGCCTCATAGTTCTTCAGGTATGTCACATTTTGTATGGGTCTTGAATTCTGGTGTTTCACATCATATGTCTCCAAATTCTTCGTCTTTTGCTTCAATGTCCCCTTCGTCCTCTATTGCTGTCATGATTGCTGATGACACTCCTATGACATTAGCAGGTGTTGGTTCTGTTGTCACACCTCACTTGTCCCTCCCTAATGTTCATCATATTCCGAATCTCACATTAAATCTTGCTTCTATTGGTCAGTTATGTGATTCTGGTAATTTAGTCACATTTTCCTCTTCTTCTTGTTATGTGCAGGATCTGCAGTCTCTGAAACTGATTGGGACAGGCCGTAGGAAGGGTGGACTATATATTTTGGATGAGCTAAAAGTGCCAGTTGCTACTGTCGCTACTAGTGTTGATTTGTCTTCGTTTCGTTTGAATCCTTCTTCTTCTAGTTTTTATTTATGGCATTCTCGTCTAGGTCATGTTTCGTCGTCTCGTTTGAGATTTTTAGCTTCTACAGGGGTTTTAGGAAATTTACACCCTTGTGATATTTCTGATTGTAGTGGATGCAAACTGGCAAAATTTTCAGCTTTACCTTTTAATAGAAGTATTTCTGTTTCTTCTTCTCCATTTGATTTAATTCATTCTAATATATGGGGGCTTTCTCCTGTTGCCATAAAAGGAGGGTCTCGATATTATGTTTCTTTTATTGATGATCACACTCGTTATTGTTAGGTTTATTTAATGAAACATTGTTCTGAATTTTTTGAGATATACTTAGCCTTTCGTGCTCTTGTTAAAACTCAACATTCTGCTATTATAAAATGTTTTAGGTGTGATTTGGGTGGGGAATACACTTCTAATAAATTTTGTGAGCTGCTTGCTTTAGATGGAACTATTCACCAAACTTCGTGTACAGATACTCCTAAGCAAAATGGTGTTGCTGAAAGAAAACATAGGCACATTGTTGAAACTGCTCGTTCTCTCTTGTTGTCTGCATCTGTCCCTAGTGTGTTTTGGGGTGAAGCTGTTCTTACTGCTGTAGGTTTGATTAATACAATTCCATATTCTCATATTTCAGGGTTTTCTCCTTTCGAAAAGTTGTATGGGTATACCCCTGATTATTCTCTCTTTAGAGTTTTTGGTTGTACTTGTTTCGTTCTTTGTCCTCATGTAGAACACAACAAGTTGTCATCTCGATCTGCAATTTGTGTTTTTCTTGATTATGGTGAAGGTAAAAAGGGGTATCGTTGTTTGGATCCAATAACTCAGAAACTTTATGTGTCTCGTCATGTTGTTTTTCTCTAGCATATACCTTTCTTTTCTATTCCATCCACTACTCATAGTCTGACTAGATCTGATCTTATTCGTATATATCCTTTTTCTGACAATCCTGATAGTTTGTTTTCTCAGGAGCCTACTACTTCAAATGTCCATTCTCATGTTCCTACCCCGTTGTCTTTACAACCAACTCGTACTAATCATTCCGCAGGTACTGACACTTTACTCTCCGGCACACCTGAAGCGTCCTCTTTTCCTACGGTCTCTTAAGCTCCGTCTGAGATTGTGGATCCGCCTCTACGTCAATCCATACGCATTCGTAAGTCTACAAAGTTACCAGATTTTGCTTATTCTTGTTATTCTTCATCATTTTCTACCTTTTTAGCTTCTATTTATTGTCTCTCTGGGCCCTCTTCCTATAAAGAGGCAATTCTTGATCCTCTTTGGTAGCAAGCTATGGATGAGGAACTTTCTGCTTTGCATAAAATTGGTACTTGGGATTTGGTTCCTTTACCTTCTGGTAAGAGTGTGGTTGGTTGTCGTTGGGTGTATAAGATCGAGACTAATTCTGATGGGTCAATTGAGCGATACAAAGCTAGGTTGGTTGCAAAGGGATACTCTCAACAATATGGTATGGATTATGAGGAGACATTTGCTCCTGTTGCAAAAATGACTACTATTCGTACTCTTATTGCAGTAGCTTCGGTTCATCAATGGCGTATCTCTCAACTTGATGTTAAAAATGCCTTCCTGAATGGAGATCTTCAAGAAGAGGTTTATATGGCACCCCCTCCTGGTGTTTCACATTGTTCTGGGTATGTTTACAAGCTCAAGAAAGCGTTGTATGGTCTCAAACAAGCACCTCGTACTTGGTTTGAGAAATTTTCTGTTGTGATCTCTTCCCTTGGATTTGCTTCTAGTAGTCATGATTCTGCTCTTTTTGTTAAGAGCACTGATGCAGGTCATATCATTCTATCTTTATATGTTCATGACATGATTATTACTGGTGATGATATTGATGGTATTTCAGTTTTGAAGACAGAGTTAGCTAGACAGTTTGAAATGAAAGATTTGGGTTCTCTACGATATTTCTTAGGTATTGAGGTAGCCTTCTAACCCAGAGGTTATCTTCTTTCTCAGTCGAAATATGTTGCAAATATTCTTGAGCGGGCAAGACTTATTGATAATAAGATTGTTGATACTCCAATTGAGGTTAACGCGAAGTATTCTTCTTCTGGCTGTTTACCTTTGTCAGATCCTACTTTATACCGTACTATTGTTGGGAGCTTGGTATATCTCACTATTACTCGTCCAGATATTGCATATGCTGTTCATATTGTTAGTTAGTTTGTTGCTTCTCCCACTACAGTTCATTGGGCAGTTGTTCTTCGCATTTTGCGATATCTTCGGGGTACAGTCTTTTAGAGTGTTATTTCCATCCACCTCCTCCTTGGAGCTGCGTGCATACTCTGATGCTGATCATGGCAGTGATCCCACAGATCGCAAGTTTGTTATTGGTTTCTGTATCTTTTTGGGTGATTCTCTTATTTCTTGGAAAAGCCAGAAACAATCTATTGTTTCTCAATCTTCCACCGAAGCAGAATATCGTGCTATGGCATCTACTACTAAAGAGATTGTTTGGTTACGTTGGTTACTTGCAGATATGAGAGTTTTTCTTTCTCATCCCACTCCTATGTATTACAACAACCAAAGTTCTATTTAGATTGCTCTCAACTCGATTTTTCATGAACGAACTAAGCACATTGAGATCGATTGTCATCTTACTCGTCATCATCTCAAGCATGGCACAATTACTTTGCCTTTTTGTTTCTTCTTCTTTGCAGCTTGCAGATTTTTTTACCAAATCGCATTCTAGCTGCCGCATCGTGAGTTTGAGGGGAGATGTTAAGAAATATAGAATTATTTATTATTTATTAAGGGTAGAATAGTCCTTTTTAGTTTCCTTTGTTTAGCCTATATATATTCTCTTTGTATTTAGGCTAAACCATCTTTTAACATTCAATTAATTAATGTAGTATCAATGAAACCCTAGCCTCCTCCTTTTTCTTTATTTTTTTTGGATTGTTTAACATGTTTCATTATATTTTATGCAACTCAAATCTTTATGGGACGATCCATTGTCTCTGTCACTCCATGAATATGTGGTAATGCCAAAAATGTTGTTGATCAACAAAATCTAGATCGTGCGATGGAGTTTCTTCAGGGACTCCATGATCATTTTTCAGCTATTCACAGCCAAATTCTCTAGACGGAGCCATTTCCTTCAATTCAGCGTGTCAACAACTTGGTACATCAAGAAGAAAATAATAAGAGATTTATATTCGAAAAGTTCCTACCATTGATTCAACAGCGCTTAGGCGTCTAAACCACCATTTCGTTCTTCTATAAAGCGTCAATGTCCTTTTTGTGAACAATTTAACAAGCATGGTCAAACTCTTAGTACATGCTACCAAATCCCTGGATTCACAGATAAGTCGCTAAAAAAATCAGGCACATTGCTATGTACATCTACTACTTTTGCTAGTCAGTTCAATTGCCAGATGGTTTTCAAGCATCTGTGACACACATAGACACTGTTCATTGTTCATCATCACTTGCTCTTACGAATATATTTCACATTTCGTCAGTTAAATTCAATCTATTATCGATCTCACAATTAACAAAATCAACAAATTATGATGTAACTTTTTCATTTCTGAATTTATATTTTAGGATCAGGCAACAAAGAAGAAGATTGGTTGGGGTAGTGCTCGAAATGGTCTTTTTTATCTAGATGCAGATTTATAGTTTAATTTGTCTCACCTTGGTCATCCTTCTAGGTCTCGTTTTGAATTCATTGTTGAAAATTCTCCAATTATTGTTGCAAATAAAGATTTTATTAGCGATATATGTCCGTGCGCTAAACAATAGCGTCTTTCCTTTTTCTCAAAGTACATCTTGTTCTTCTCATTAATTTGAATTAATTCATGCTAACATTTGTGTTCTTTCTTTATACCTTCTAAAAATGGAACACGTTTCTTTTTAACTATTGTTGTTGTTTATTCAATGCGTACTTGGATTTATTCAATGAAACATAAATTTGAAACTTTCAACAAGTTAATTCTTTTTCTTTTTTTTTTTAAAAAATTTAATCAATTATCAATTAACACAAAAATCGCCCGTATCAACTTTGGTAATGAGGACATTTTCCTTCCTCAACTTCAAACCATTCGTTCAAACAATGGTTCTAAATTTCTTTCTAAACAATCATGATTCCACGAAAATGGAATTATTCACGAACGTAGTTACATTGCGACCCCCAACAAAATGGCATTGTAGAACGTAAGCATCGACATCTACTTGTTGTTGCTAGAGCTCTACAATTTCAAGCAAACTTAGGGTGAACGTATTCTCACTGCTGCCCATCTTATTAACAAACTTCCAACTCTAATCCTTAAATATAAATCACCTCATTAAGTTTTTCTTCGAACTATTCCATCTAGGCTTGGGCAAAAAGATAAAAAAATCGATCAAACCAATCAAATCAAACCGACTCAGAAAGTCGATTTAACCTAGATAATTGGTTTGATTTTATTTTATTTTAAACAAAATTATAGTGGATCGGTTCAGTCATTATTTGAAGTCTCAAACCGTTGGTTAATCGAACCAAACCAATCTACTTACATGTTTACCCTTTTTTTTTTTTTTTTTTTTTTTTTTTTTTTTTTCCCTTTTTTTTTTTTTTTTTTTTTTTACTTTAAAAAAATAAAAATCAAAAGATAAATCATAATCTCATAGTTATATCTTGATTCCCTCCAATTTATGATTTACCGGTAAGTAATAGCACTAAGAATTTCCTTTTGCAAGCTCCAATCAATGACGATGGAACATTTGACTACTCTACTAAACCATCAATTGTTCACACTCATGTTTCTTCAAATGATTCTACCCCTCTTAGTCTCACCGATTATTCAAATGATTCTTCAATGCTTATTCCCACATCTTCTCAACTTGATAACTCATTAAATGACATTCCCTCCACTAAATGTCCTTCAATGGCACCTATTCACATAATTAGTAATCACCTTCAATGAATTTGTCTCCCACCGAGTCATCTCAAGGATTATATTTGTAATCATACTTCATTCTCAACTAATTTTTTACTAGCAAATTATTTTTCTTTATCCTATCCAAGTCATTCTCATCATATCTTTCAAACTAATATCATTGAAAATACAGAACCAACCATGAAATCTAACGAATGAAGTGATGCCATGGCTTAAAAAATTCAAACCCTTGAATCAAACAACACTTGGTCTTTGTCATGATACCTTTGTTTTTATGGCCAAACTAGTTACTGTTTGTTTTGTTCTCTGTGTTGCAGCCATTAGAAATTGGTCATTGCACCAGCTTGATGTCAACAAATATTTTCTCCAAGGAGATCTCAATGAAAAAGTGTATATGAAACTACCTCTTGGATTTTCTTGTAAGGGAGAGACTCATGTATGCAAATTAAATAAATTTATACATGGTCTTAAAACATGCTTCTCGTCAATGGTTTTTCAAATTCTCAATCACTCTTACTTGTAGAGGTTTTTGTCAATCTATTTGAACAAACAAAAAAAAAATATTGCTTAATCTTTCTCAATAAAAGATCTTGGCTATCTACGATATTTTTTAGGTTTTGAAGTATCTTGTTTTAAACAAGGAATTTTTTCTGTCAACGAAAATATAATCTCGACATATTATCTAATTCTGGTATGACTAGTTTTCGACCATCAGATTTTTCTATGAAGCAACATCTTCGTTTACAATCAAAAGAAGGTACTCCCTTTCTTGATCCCACAGTCTATCGTCTCCTCGTGGGTCGTCTTTTATATTCCACTGTAATAGGACCTAATACTCAATTGTAAATACTCTAAGTCAATTCATGCAATCCCCATAGTCCTCTCATCTTGATGTTGCAAATTAGGTTCTTCATTATCTTAAAGGTAGCGTTGGTAAAGGTTTATTCCTTTCTGCATCTAGTTCTCTTACTTTAGTCAGATATGCTGACTCTAATTAAGCTGGTTGTGCTACGCTCATCACTCCACTATCCGTTATTTTACCATCCAAGGTTCTAGTCCCATTTCTTGGAAAACCAAGTAACAACCAATAGTTTCTCTTTTCTTGTAAAAATAGACTATCGTTCCTTTGCAGCACTTACTTTTGAGTCGCAATTGTTAAAATATCTTCTCTCAGATCTTAATATTAATCATGCACAACCAATTCTAATTCACCGTGATAATCAAGTTGCTATTCACATTGCCGAAAATCCTATATTCCACAAACGCACTAAACAATTTGAAATTTACAGTCATTTTGATCGAGAAAAGATTCAAGCAAGTCTACTTACAATCTAATGATCAATTGGCTGATATTATTACCAAACCACTTGGTGGTGATGCTTATCGTCAACTACTTCGCAAGATGGGTGTTCTTGACATATCAATCACATCTCCAACTTGAGGGGGGGTATTGGACGAAGATAAAATTTTGTAATTTTTAGTCTATTAGATTTTAGAGTGACCAATTTTATGTATATCTTATAAATTTTAATCTTTTAGAGTGTGTTTGATTGCAAGCATAAAATTTACATGGAAAGAAAACTAATTTTAGGTAATTGAATTGCCTAGAAATTATTTCATAGAAATTGTCAATTAAATGTATTTGATTGATTTTATTTCCAACCTAAAAATATTATACTTGTCTATTTTTATTGGTAGGTAGATAGGAGAAAGAGTGAGTAGATGAGAGAGAAAGAGTAAGTGAATTGTCTGGAAAATAAAAACATACTCCCTCTAAAGAAAATATTTTTCATGAAAAAAATATTAATCAAACGACACAAAAGTAGGAATTTGGGTTAAAAATGACATTTTTCAAGAAAAATATTGACAATCAAATGCACTCTTAGCAGGAATTTTTTTTCGTAACACCAGGCTGCAAGTTACGTTAAGCAACTTAAAGAAAGAATAGAAGAGTTAAAAGGTAGAAAGAGACTACTAGCTTTGAGCGCTGCAGATGGAACAAAAAATAGTATTAGAAATTCAGTTATGTATGGAGTAAAACTGCCATTTTTGAGATTTAGAAACTTAGGTTATAGTTTGAACTTGTTTTGATAAGTTGACACGATAAGAAGTCCATGTGTGTGAAGTTATTAGTATACTTGAAGACGAAGAAGCTGAAGTTTTAAGTGGAGGCATTCTAATATTAGCATCAACGTTTTCCTCAATCTTCAAACTCAAGTGATTATTGGAATTTTTTAAAGTTGAATATGCATGCACTCGCGTACTCGCATACACATATCATTTGAGTTTGTTTAGAACAATTTCTCTAATATTATTATAGACATATTTGTTTACTTCTCTTCAACATGCTCGTCGCTTTCACATGCAGATTGGATATTTATTTTCTGAATTGCACTTTCCCTATTAGTTCAAGAACATATTTGGGACTCGTTTTGGAATATATAATTACATTCATATTATAACACGATGAGAAAGACCTAAAAAAAAAAAATAATAAATAAATAAATAAAACCTTCAATGAATATCTCTTGTACAAGATGTCGTAAACAATGTTCAACTAGAGGTTATCCCAAACTCCCAACCAACTATGTAGTTTAATTATTTTTTTTTAAGAAAAGTACATATTAGCGACGAGAAGTGTTTGGATTATCTGAAAATTAATATGAGCTTATCTATTTGATTGGTTTTTCTATGGCAGGTTAAAGTTTGCAGAGTTTGTGTGTATACCTTTGGGCGTAATTCAAATATTACAAGCAGTGATTTCATGAAGTAATATATGTTATAATGTTGTTCAAAATCAATTAAAGCGTGCGGAAATTAAAATGGACATTGGGGGTTGGGGGGGGGGGTAGAAGCCAGGTCTATGCGACTGCATAGGCAATATAGGCATGCTGTCGCATTGACCTTTACAGAAACCTTAAGCCCTACAAGGCTTTGATCTATCAACTGTTGGAGAAATTACACCAATAATTGTGCATTTATATTCACAAAAATCATGCCGTTTATTTGCGTGAAATCGAAACTTCGACTTACTGAAATGGATTTGATAAGCAAAACAATAATTTACCGAATTTGAACGTATCAATATGAATTCATCACTTTCAATTCTTGAACGAAGGCAAGTCATTCTTTGGATCGAATCTCGCAAAAACATACAATGAAGAATTAAAGAAAACATAAATGAGAAAAAAAGAGGTGCAAATGATGCGATCGGCCGAGGCAAGTGTTTGACACTTTCTCCTTAAAATGAATTTGCCCCGCATCGGTGCTAACGGTTCTCCGGCAATCATCTCCCAAGATACAATGACCACGTCAAGCCATAGGAGTATTCCAAATGGTTTCGACTAATGAACTTGAATGGAGTTCCCTCTCTACCATGACCATGATTTTGACGCAAAGTAAAATCACTTCTATAAAGTGTTTTATGCAACATGATATGAAAGAATAATTTTTTGTGTAATGAAAATAAAAGTCCAAATGTTCTTATATATAGAAGTTGAAGGGTGGCAGGTGAAGGGACATACCTCAAATTTTAATTTCCTTCAAATAGGATCGAATTTCTCATTCATATACAAATTGGTCCTTAACCAATTTCCAACATCAACTGCATGAATGGAAATTCCACATATGCAAATGATAATGCAGACACTAGTAGAAAGAGAGTGGAAAACACTGCATCAGATAAAGTAGCTTCTGGCTTTGAACCTTCCTTAGTGAAACACTATCGAATTTATTAGCTAATTGGTGAACGTGATGTTCTTGAACCATCAGCCGTTGTTGTAAACCAAGACAACCGTACTCACGCAATGTCTCCCATAAACTATTCATGGTTCTCATGACTTGGTTTATTTTGGCTCTAAATCCATCTTGGTTCTATAAGTGTTTAGAGAATTCAAACCTTAAATAATTCTTATTGAAGCGGCCCCATTTTACACTTACATATGTGACCTCCTATTAAGAGTATTATGCCCTACTCCACTTAACTTAATTAAGATATAGGAATCATTAAAAGTTTATTTTAACCTCCAATCACTCTGCAGAAAGCACTTTGGTATCATAGGAATAAGTTAGGAATTTAATTTCCTAAGTCCTTCATAGAATTCTCATAACTTAGTTGTCCCTTTGAACCAAGATTTTGGGATTTCCAGTCAACAAGGCAGGGTTACCATCATAAGGACTCTTACTTAGTAGGCTTAATCTCTTGGTAAACATATATAAATGGATCCACAAGTTTACACCAATGAGATCAACTACTTATGGTATTGTGTCTACGATGTACATGTCTAGACTTGCCATTTCATGTGACTTAGTATTTTTTCAAATTTAGTTAGCCAATGATCGATTCATTTGATATATACACATTGTCACCAACTAAGAAATCTTCTAATGAAGCTACATGCTTCTCATTAGTTTTATCTAAAATTTTATCTCCAAATAATGTCGGAGGACTTCTATCAAATCGTTACACTAGTCTATCATATTTACTAGTGGATTTCATACATGGATATTCAATATTATCATTAAAGCATTGCAATGCATTTGAACTTTATGAATATTCTCTAATATTCCAATTGTTCTTGTATATCCAAATAACTGTCATGATCAGCTTCATCCCATTTCATCCACTTTTGGGTTTACATCCCTTTTCATTCATAGACTTAGTATATACCATCACATCACAATATTCTTCCAATACCACAGGATATCTTGTGAAATGTAATTCATAGGTCATGGTATATCTCAAATACCTAAGGACCCCTGTCAATGCCACCCAATAATCATGACCTTGATTGCTCGTGAATCTACTAAGTTTATTCACAGCAAAAGCATTATCCGATCGAGTGTAGTTCTTAATATACATTATAATGTCAATTACTTGTGAATATCTCAGTTGTGACATACTTTCACCCTTATTTTGACCAAGTGTAGACTTGTGTCAATAGGATTTTTACCAAACTTTCCTCTAATACTTCAAACTTTTTAAATATTTTCTCAACATAATGAGACTAGGAAAGTACAATTCATTCTGATGGTCTAGAGATTTTTATCTCTAGTATTATATCTGTCACACCCATGTCTTTCATGTTGTAATGCTTCGTAAGCATTTTCCTCCCACTTCATGACTATTCTCATTACCAATATATTGTCTACATATAGACACACAATCACATAGACATCTGGTGTATTTTTTCACATATACACACTTGTCACATTCATTTATTTTGAACTCGTTTGATAATATCTTTTGTCAAACTTTTGGTGACATTGCTTATGAGCTTGTTTCAATCGATATAAGGACTCAACAAGATTACAAATTTTATGGCTTTCACTTGGAGATATCTTCAGGTTGCTCCATGTATATCTCTTCTTCTAACTCACCGTTTAGGAATCCCGATTTTACATCCATTTGGTGAATCTAAGGTTATGTATTGCCACAGTTGCAATTAGTAGTCTTATCTAAAGAAGTCAAACCCTTCTTCCTGCCTGTATCTTTAGGCAACCAATCTAGCCTTTTATTTGCTAATGGATCCATCATTTTTAATCCATTTACATGCTAAAGGCTTATTTTCGGGAGGTATATCTACCAATTTCCATTATGAAATCCATCTCACTATTGATAGCTTCCTTCCAATGCGGTGCTTCTGGAATAGACATTGCTTCTTCAGAAGTGTTTAGGTCATTTCCTACCATATATGTTAGAAAATTCGGACCAAACGAAGTGGGCGTTCTAGTCCTCTTACTACGCCTTAATTCTTTCTCATTTGAAGACTCATTTGTAGTTTCATATGTTCTTTTATTCAAACTTACATTTTCCTTGTCTTGCAAGGAAACACATTTCGTGTACATTCAATTTGGGTACAAGGAAATTATATGCATTACTTTTATTGGCGTATCCAATAAATATGCAATCAATTATTTTAAGGCAAATTTTTATTTGTTTAGGCTTAGGAACATCAACCTTTGCCAAATACCCCCACACTTTTAAGTGTTGGTAGGAAGGATAGTGACCTTTCCACAACTCAATTGGAGCTTCTTCCATTCTCTGAGACTAAGTTACCCCACAAGTCCTAAATTATGAATATCCATGCAAGAAGTAGTATTGCACCCACACGTCTTGAACTTTTCACATAAGTTCACAGTATTTATGATAACCTCCACATTTTTGGGTTATTCTTGAACTTAGAGTTTATCGACTCTTTCATAGTTCAATCCATTTATCCATATCCAATGCTCTAGTGTTTGTCAACTTACACAGATGGAAAGCATTTTCCATTCAAAATTGTATTTCAATCAACCTTATTAATTTGACCATCCAAATTAAATCAAGGTCATTACATAGACCAATAACGCTTTCAAAGCATATACCAATTTAATTGGTTCCACAATTAAAGTTAAATTCAACAATGAAGAAGACTGAGCATCTTCGACATGTGCAGCTTTCACATTTGTGACATTTCACAAATAATATTATTCACGTCAAATAATAAGGCATATACTTACATTATTCTCCATATTCACATTTGAAAGAATAAATCAACCATAGATTGACAAGTTATGCTTTCAAAGTCACAACCTTACAAAAGGACATACCTTTTGGAATTAATACTAGAATATTTCATAATATTCTTCATAATTTTTTCATATATAGTTTTTATCCTTTACAAATGACAGTCATTATACAATCTTTATTTTTAAGGATATTCGACACCATTGCTAACTATAGACACCATTTGTGTTTTATAAAATATTTTCATATCCCAATAATTGGGCAAGCAATTTCCACTTTAAAATAATTAGAACAAAATCACATTTTGTCATACTCTTATGCAATTATAATTTTGTACAAGTTATCTCATTTAATTTCATAGCATTAATTGAGGTTATCATCATTAATCAAGATTTGTATAATTTTCAAACCAAGATCCATGGACATACCAAATTTACAACTTTATACCGTATATGTCACTTACCGGATTGATGCATACCGTATATGCAACTTACCGTGTATACCGCTTATCGTATATACGACCCACCGTATTTGTTGCCTACCGTGTTTACAGCTTACTGAATATGCATATACCATATTTGCATATACTAACCAAGAGTCTATCCGAAATCCAAACTCTTGTATGGATTCATCAAATGAACTCACTATTTGGAATTCACGTTTACACAAATGACATTATAATGTCACATTCCATGTATTTTATACAAATGAATTCATTGCACATAATTTTCAATAACTTGCCAAATTTCCATAACAATGAAAAGTCATAGATATTTGTCCACCATTTTCATTTTCTTTTGCAATTAAAATTAAAGAGTCACATGCGTTTACGTTACTAACAACCATACAGTGTGATAATAATTGCAATAATTTACTTTCCATCATATTCTAAATAAATGGACGACAGTTACAACATGAATAAATTCACAATTTTAGTGCCAAAATGATGACAATTACACTACTTTACTGACTTTTTTTCTTCCAGAATTTGATAGGCATCGGTTCATTTTGGAACGTCCAAAACTCTTAACTGATTTATGGATTAATGAAAGAAAATATTTCAAAAAACCATGTAGCATATATCTACCATTAATCTTTTAATATGGATGAACCTTTTGGATTAAAAGGTGCCAACAATTTCCGAAATGAATTTATTCTAGCCATGTAGAGACTTTATAGTTTACACAAATATTGGCAAATAGGTGGACAAAATATAACATTAAGATTCCTGACCAAAGTTGTTTTAAAACCAAAGACGATAGTAACTTTATGAATTATGAAGTAATTAATTACTAAATAACCCTTCATGTACTTAACAGTTTGCAGAATTCTATCGGACTTGTAATGGCAAATCCATAATTTGCCTTATTCATTTCTTTATGAATATTAAAAGAATGCATTTATATATGCTTTTCCAATCAAAAGTCACCACAAACTATTTTCATTGCATTTAGAATGAAAAGTCACATTATTCCAAACATTTTTACATGTCTCATGGTAGTCCACGTATTTCCATATTATATTGCCATCTAGTAAAGTGCTTTTAGAACTACATATCCATGCATTTAAAATAATGAACAGTGAAAAAATGTGGTAGGAAATATTTTATCTGTTAACCACTTTTTTTTTTTTTATACCATTTGACCATGTAACATCATCTGCCAATTATTTAATGAATTATATAGAACTAGTTTGCAGTTTCCTGATCAGACAAATATTCGACAGTAAATCGAATTTAGGCATATCATACCAAAGGAAAAATGAATATACTGCTGCACAATTTCAATAGGTTCACACCATTTCAGAAGTTAATAACTTTCTTTAATATGTTGCAACATATATAATTTCCATGCCCAACGGTCATCTTACTTACTATATAATTAGAACGGACATGATTTTCCATATGGATAGCGTAATTAATTCGACAAACTGTTATACTTCCAATTTAGTGTTCCCTTATTCAAACACCTAATTAATTCAGTAATTGCAGCAATGTATGTATTCAATTATACATACTTTTCCATCTAAAAGTGAACAGTCACATGCACTTGTAGCACATACAAAATGATTGTGACAACCATTACATGACCCTTTCTCAGAATTTAATGGATACATCCACACTAATAGATCCATCATTTCATGCAAAATTAATAAGGACATGCCCAAGTAAAATTGGTTTATAGATTTCAGATTTCTACAGAATTCTGTTTCATGGTAAAAAGAATAAAATATCAGGAATTTAACGACATCAATTTGGCAGATGCAATACACCATCAACAGTAATATACAATCCCCAATTAAAATTTTACACGTTTATGTGCTTAAATCATTACAATTCTCAAATTCTAGAGAGAATTAGAATATAAAATGCATCGCAAAATTCATCTTAAGATTATTGGAGAAATTACACCAATAATTGTGCATATTATATTCACAAAAATCGTGCCATTTATTTGCATGAAATCGAAACTTCGACTTACCGAAATGGATTTTAGAAGTAAAACAATAATTTACCAAATCTGAACATATCAATATGAATTCATCCCTTTCAATTCTTGAACGAAGGCAAGTCATTCTTTGGATCGAATCTCGCAAAAACATACAATGAAGTTAATCATTTTTTGAAATCAAAGCATAATTAAAGAAAACATAAATGAGAAAAAAGGAGATGCAAATGATGCGATCGGTCGAGGCAAGTGTTTGACACTTTCTCCTTAAGATGAATTTGTCCAACATCGGTGCTAATGGTTCTCCGGCAATTATTTTTCAAGATATAACGATCATGTCAAGCCATAGAAGCACTTCAAATGGCTTTGACCAACGAACTCGAATGAAGTTCCCTCTCTACCATGACCATGATTTTGATGCAAAGTAGAATCACTTCTATAAAGTATTTTATGCAACATGACATGAAAGAATAATTTTTTGAGTAATGAAAATAAAAGTCCAAATGGTCTTACATATAGAAGTTGAAGGGTGGTAGGTGAAGGGATACACCCATATTTTAATTTCCTTCAAATAGGACCGAATTTTTCATTCATATACATATTGGTCCTCAACCAATTTCCAACATCAATCGCATAGGATTGTTCTATGTGGTCACATAAATGTAAACAATAGTCGTTAGTGACCGTTTTGATTTAAATTTTGGTGCTTTTCATCCTATTTTTAGATCACTTCGTGTAGTCTTACTGAGATCTATATATAGGTGATTGACATTCATTACAAAATACTTCAAAAAAACCAATTTGGTAATTACATTGTCATTCCACAAAAAGAACAAAATCTCCTATCATATTCATCTCCTCGTGTTCTTGAGTTTTGGAAGATATCACTAGTGCTTACATGTTATATATTCTTCAAGACTTGATAATGTTGAATTTAATTATAATCATGCTAAGATTCAAGAATCACAAATAATAAATTAATAAATTGAATTCATATCTGGGGGAAGCCTTTGTTGATATGAATGATAGTTGTAATAGTAGCCAGAGCTTCCACTCCTTGCTCCTCACAAAGTATTAGCTGTCAGTGGGGCAAACTAATAAAACCATACAGAGAGGAGAGGGAATCTAGCATTTTTATAAGAAATAATTGAGTCGTTTCATTACGACTAGAATTCTAATTAGGGTTTATTTTCGGCCCACATACTTAAAATTGTCACATCATATTAATTACAACCTATAAGGTATAAAAGACCCAATTGATCATTTAATAAATTTGGCCCGAACACAAATATCATTATGAGTCATACATTTAACTCGTAAAATAAATAATCAAATGTGAAGCCTATATTAGAAATATTCCAACATTCTTCCACCTGGGCAAACATTTGATTGCTATAACAAACTTTTAACATTTGGGTTGGACTACATAGGTGGCCACAAAAGTATAGATCCAATGATGACAACTTACGTAACATGATCCGGTCTAACAAGAATATCGACACCAAACATGGAAGTCATTACACTAATTAAGCAATGTAAGATCATTCCACAACTACAAATGCCAATATCCTTATCGACATGAATTTCCATCCTCCAACCAATGTGGTAGTATGTGGTATGAACTTAGCACCAAATGTGATAAAAAGTTGTGCTAATTCATATCGATTCTCATAATATTTCAGATCAAAATGAAGCCACATGTCTCTAAAGGAGACCACCTTATGTCTTTATCTTGACATATCTCGAGATTACAATAATATCATAATGAAAAAACATAAGTCAAATGTATGCTCAAAATATTTCATGGATATAGGAAAAATATTTTACTATAAGAAGGGATTGTACCCGAAAACATATAGGTTGCTTACGTATCCCGTAAGGGATCAAGCCCAAAAGTAGTTCATAAATAACTCCCACTAACCAGAAATCAAATGTTTCCACAATGTCTATGTTAGTAACATGTGTCTTAAAAACTTTTGGAGCAAGTTCCTTAGACAAAGGGTTTGCAATTATTACCTCTGTATTAATATGTTCTATATTTGTCTGCCCTTCCTTGATTCTGTCTCTAACAATCAAATAATTGATGTAAATATGTTTTGACCGACCAGAACTTTTATCATTCTTTGAAAAGAACATTGACGCACTGTTATCACAGTGTATACTGATTAGTCTTGAGATGGAATCAACAACTTTCAATCCAGAGATGAAATTTTTTAATCAAACGGCTTGGACTGTAGCCACATAACATGTCACAAATTCAGCTTGTATTATCGAATATGCTACTAGAGTCTGTTTAGCATTTTTCCAAGAGATAGCACCACCAACTAATGTAAAATTATAACTTGAGGTCGATTTCAAATCATCTTGACATCCAGCAAAATCAGAATCTGAATATTCTACCACCTCAAGATGATTTGAACGCTAGAATGTAAGCATATAACTTTTAATTTTCTTCAAGTATCTCATAACTTTCTTAGTTATTTTTCAATACTCTTGTCCTGGATTTGATTGAAATCTGCTAAATACACTTACTGCGTAGGCTATACCTGGTCTAATGCAAACTTGAGCATACATCAAGCTCCCCACAGTACTAGCATATGGAATCATTTTCATATACTCCCTTTCTAACTCATTCCTTGAACATTGAGTTTTGTTAAACTTATCTCCTTTTTAATAGGTACATCACCGGGCCCACAGTTTTGCACATTGAACCTTTCTAGAACACGTCATATATAGGCATTCTAAAAAAGTCCAAGCAAACTACGATTCCTATCACGATATATTTTAATACCGAGCACATAGGAAGCTTCTCCAAGATTCTTCATCTCAAACTTAGCAAACAACATTTTCTTTATCTCACGAAGCAATCATAAGTTACTGCTAGCAAGTAAAATATAGGACAAGAAAAATAAAATTTCTCCCACTGGTTTTGAGATTAATGCATTGATCAACCGCATTTTCAACAAAACCAAGAAAAGTCACAACCTTGTCAAATCTCAAATACCACTATCATGATGCTTGCTTGAGGCCATATAAGGCTTTATTTAATTTGTATACCAAGTTTTTTTTCCTTTCACAACAAAACTTTTAGGTTGTCTCATGTAAACCTTTTCAGATAGATCTCCATTCAAAAATGCTGTCTTAACATCCATCTGATGAAACTCCAAATCATAGTGTGCCATGATAATTTAAAAGGAATCTTTGGTCGAGACAGGTGAGAAGGTTTCAACATAATCAATGCCCTCTCACTGAGTAAAACCTTTTGCAACCAATCTTGCTTTCTTTTGTTCAACATTTTCTTTCAAATCTAATTTACTTTTGAAGATCCATTTATTATCAATAGCTCTAGCATCTCGAGGAAGTTCAACAAGTTCCCAAACTTTATTCTTTATCATAGTATTCATTTCATCTTCCATGGCAATTACCCATTTATCTACCTCATGACTTGTCAATGCTTGATTATAAGTTACTGGATCAACAATATGTCCAATATTAAAATCATTCTTCAATAAATATGTAATATTATCATTGGACAATGTAGATCGCCTAACTTGTGGCTCATGACCGACTCAATCGTTATTGGAGGAATTGGAAAGTCCTCTTGGTTCCTCAGTTCTTCATTAACAACTTCAACTGGTTGAAAGCTAACTCCTTCTTGTGCAAAAGGAACTGGAACAACAACTTGATTTGGTTCAAAAAAAAAATTCTCTCAATGTGAAACTCCCACTATCTCCAAAATCATTCTCCAAAAATTTAGCAAAAATGGACTCAACAATTCTAGTCTCACGATTTGGACAATAGAACTTATATCATTTTGATCTCTCCGAGTACCCAATAAAGTAACCAAGAGTGGACTTTGGGTCTAATTTCTTTTCAAATGAATTATAAATCCTAATCTCAGCTGGACATCCCCAAACTTTAGAATGAGCCGAACTTGGCTTATATCCTGTCCATAATTCAAAAGGTGTCTTTGCAACAGCTTTACTTGTAACTCTATTCAAAATATACATAGCAGTTTTCAAGGTTTCACCCCATAAAAAATCAGGAAAACTTGTTCTACTCATCATACTCCTAACCATATCTTTCAAAGTTCGATTACATCTTTCAAAAACACCATTCTGCTCTTGTGTCTCTAGCATGGTGTATTGGAGTACTACTATTCCACGCTCTTGTAAAAACTTTACAGAATCACCCATGTTTTGACCAGACTCGTCATATTTTTCATAATATTCACCACCACAATCAGATCTTACAACCTTGACATTTTTTCCACATTGTTTCTCTACTTTCGAATTTTTTCAAGTGCTTGGGATTTATCATTAATTAGGTAAACATATCCATATTGTGAGAAAACATCAATAAAAGGTTATGAAATATTTGTTTCCACATATGGTGGAAGGTAAAGGTCCATTAATATCAGTATGTATCAAGTTCAAAATACTATTACTCCTAGGGGAAACCTTCCTTGTAGATTTAGTTAGCTTTCCTCTTATACAGTCCACACAGGTGTCAAAATCAGAGAAGTCCAGAGAGGGAAGAATCTCAACTTTTACCAATCTTTCCATTCTATCACTAGAAATGTGACCCAATCTCTTATGCCACGACGTAGAGGATGATTCACGAATTAGAGACCTTTTCCTTTTGCAACACTTGCATTGATCATTTTTCTTTATAGTTCCATTAGGACCACCAGAAGTCTGACTACAAAAATTTTTATTCTATTGATTGTGGTGTAACTTATAGTCCTTACAAAACTTAAACTTATGATTACGAGTTGAAAAGTTAATTGCAAAGTTTTTACATTCTCACAGCGTATCCTATACTCTTCTTGGGCACACACTACAATAAGGTTATTCAAATCTCATTTATTTCGTTGAGCATTGTAGGCATATTTAAGCTTATTAAACTAGCTAGAAAGGCTATTTAAAACATGGTAGACTAGAAAATGCTCCGCAATGGGAATGTTAAGAGCTTTTAGCGTAGATGATATATTTATTATCTTCATAACATGCTCCCTAACACCATTTGTACCATCATATTTCATGTTCATCAATTTATCCATGAGATCCCCAGTTTCAACTTTGTCGGACTCAATAAATTTCTCTCCTATAACATCCACAAAACTTTTGGCATCTTCATTATCGGGGATAGCTCCCATAATGGAATATAATATAGAGCACTTAATAATTTTCAAACAAAACTTATTAGCTCTTTCCCACTTTTCATACTCGGCTACATATTCAATAGTGCTCTTATCTGTGAGTCTCTCAAGCATTTTTCTCCGTTGTAAAATCCAAGTCCAAAAGACCAAGTGCTATCTTTATATCCTGTTTTCATCTCACATAATTATTTTCAGTCAAGGTTTCAATGACAGACAATTTACTAGAAAGAGATGGGGCATTATAAACTATGAAAACATAAAATATCATCCAAACATAATGCATGCAATCAAATGGATGATAAAATATCCAACTAATTAACATTGGCTATTAATTAGATAATTCGTAATTAAATCAAAAGCATATGAATCTCATTACGGTAAGAGTCTAGATGCATTATCATAAGGTCGCATTTGGGCCGACAATACAACATGCTATAAGGTACTCTTAAAATACATCGTGTAGCTAGTTAACAAAATTACATTGGTTTTCGAAACACCAACACCTTTGGGCAAAAGGAAATTTCTATACCAAAGTAAGCTCGTTAACCACCTTTTGCCTTTTTCCAAAAATATCAAATATAATAATACCTTTGAGCAAGCTATTATATGCAATAAATCAAAATTATGGCGCAAAATATATTTTGTTGCAGAGAAATTCAATAAATAACAATGAGTGTGCCACTTTGGCTGCTATTATCCATTTTTATTTTAAAATATTTCTCTTTATGGGAAAATAAGGATTGTCTCAAAAAATCCATGAAAAATTCAATTACAGAACGACAATTATACAACAAATCATAATTGTTAATTAATGAAAGGTAAAATTTCATATGTGATTAAAAGACGAAACTGGCAACGAAATTTCAATATATAAAAAATAAAATTTAAGCGCCAAATAATAGAAACATTTAAATGCTTAACGAAAAAAATATAAAAGTTGTCAAATGAATTATTATCATTATTATTACTATTATTATTTTTTTAATATATTTTAATCGGGTAAATTTTAAAAATTAATTGGGTCAAAATTAAAATTTAAGGATCAAATATTTAAAATTTCAGACTTAAACATAAAAATAAAATGTAAACTGGCATGTGGACAATATAGATTCACAAACACGTTAAATGGGTCAATATATATATATATATATACCTTTAATTGGCCATTTGCAGAAACTTCAATGTAGATGAGAACCCATACAACTTATAGCTTAATTCACAAAATTAAGGGCTTAACAAGTAATTAAGAACACATTGAAGCCACCCCCAATATCCAATTGAAAACCCCTTTTGAAAATTGCAACCTGACCTTTTTTTTGTAATTATTAAAAGAGCCCTCAAAAGCTTCTAACATCTCATAAAAGCCCCTTGTTTAATAATTTCAGTTTGACCCCAATATCTAATTGCAAACAGGGGCCTCCCATCTCATAAATTCCGAGAGAGCCCCCAAAACCTTATTCATCTTGTGCTCGTCTAATAGCAAGAAACTAAATTCATCAAATGTAATATTCTCCCATTCTTGTCAAAGCAGATCATATGCTCACTTTTCACATATGGTCTATTGACCTCACAAATTGAGAGCAGAAGAGAACCCACGGCGCAGATCTACGAAAGAAGACCATACAAAAACCAAGTTCGGCCACAGGTGAAGCAAACGGTGATTTTGCAAATTGGGTTTTGAATTTCTTTACATATTTTTATACAATGAATATATTATACATATATGCACCAAACAAAATTGGGTTTTGGTTGCAAGAGGTAAAAACAAAAGGCAAAGAATGGGTTTTGATTTTTTGAGTTATTCAAGGGGAAACTTCCAGTAGGATTTTGATGTCCCTTTCTTCATTTCATGACTGGCTGCGAAAGTCAGAATAAAACTAAGGTAGGTCATAGATGATAGAAACCCAAATTAATTCCAATCCTTGAATTGGCAACTGGATATCAAGATTGAAAGCTTGATATTTCCAAAGACTTTGAATTAGCAGGTTGTAAAAATTTTGGAAATACTCAGTCAGAAATTGAAAAAGAATATGGTTTTTATGAAGAATTCTAATCTCAGCATGGAGGCTCTGATACCAATTGTTGAATTTAATTATAATTATGCTAAGATTCAAGAATCGCAAATAATAAATTAATAAATCGAATTCATACCTGCGGAAGTCATTGTTGATATGAATAATAGTTACAATAACAGCTAGATCTTCCACTTCTTGCTCCTCACAAAGTATTAGCTGTCAATGGGGCAAGCTAATAAAACAATATGGAAAGGAGGGGGGACCTAACCTTTTTATAGGAAATAATTGAGTCGTTCCATTACGACTAGAATTCTAATTATAGTTTATTTTCGGTTCACATACTTAAAATTATCACATCATATTAATTATAATTCGTAAGGTGTAAAATGCCCAATTGATCACTTAATAAATTTCGCCCGAATACAAATATCATTATGAGACATACATTTAACCCATAAAATAAATAATCAAATGTGAAGCCCATATTAGAAATATTCCAACAGATAAATCCTACTATCCATTTGCTAAGAACCCTGTAAGTATCAAATTCATCTGGAGAGGGCAAATTTCATTTAAAGACAACGATATCATGTTCAAGCTTTCTTCTTTATTTTCAAATTCATCTTCATTTTCTATTATGATTATATTCTTGGTTTGTTCTCCACTCTCTTCTTTGTGAAGACATATTTATAACAATATACCATAGATTGAGCAGCAAAAAATAAAGCAAATATAGGTTAGCTTGAAGCTATGGTTCTACAAGAAATGTCTCTACCTAGATGTACTTTAAAGAGTCCTATATAGACCTAATATGGGAGAAAATGACTTGAGTATTCAAATATGGCCCAAGTCAATGGCACAATTGACATGCCTCAGATCAAGAATTCATCAATTCCATTTAAATAGAGTCCTAGATCACTTGTTTCCTTGCTATAGAATATCTACGACGACTTGATTGACAATGTCAATGAGTTATTATTTTGACATTTTATGGGTATGGGATATTCTCTCCAAGTCGCCTTATACTTGATAAGGACTTCAAAATAATAAAAACTCAAATATTTATTTTAGATAAGTGCGCACTCGAGTGCAGTTAAGAATTATTAGAGTTTGTCGAATTACCATTGTGATTAAATCACATTTGGGCCATTTTATCATGATTGGAGAAGATTTCTTGTTGTATTGTGACTTGAGCTTTGCTATCAGAAAAATTGTTGCAGGTGACACACCTGACAGACTCCACATTTGCATTAAGGGTTCAATACCCATAGATCAGTCTCTGGTTATATCTTGGTCATTCATCAATTTGGGTAATGAAGATCGTAGCTTGGTCAACCAATGAAAGACCTCCACTGGTCAATATCTATGTTTTAAAGTTCAAATTTACTATCTCGAGAATTGTTGCTTGTCCAAATTAACCTTAAAGTGGAAATTACACTGGATGTCATTTTCTGGGTTTGCATTTACAAAAATGTCACCTTTTAATAGTTTTGACCAAACTATTACTTTATGAATTTTATGGACCCCAAAAAAAAAATTGAAATACTTTGGATGTCCTTAATTAAAATTGATTTGACTAGATGAAAGAATAGTACAAAAAGTTAATTTGCATCACATCAAAACCTTCCATTTCACTACTTAAAAGAAAAGAAAAAAAAATATATGAAAACTAAAAAGGTAAAAATATTCATTCATATAGCAACTAAAGCCCTAAACCTAAACGATTCTCAATTTCCTCTCTCTCTCAAGACCGTCTGTGATTGGCAAAATATCCATTTTTGTCCAGGTTTGTTGGTCTAAAAAGTTCATACAGTTTACTCTGGCAGCCATGCTGAAGCCGTAAACCTATGTACATTTTATTGAAATTATAAGGAATCTACTTAAGTTTAGGAGAATTGTTGAAGATCAATATCTACTTTTTGGTATGTTTCTTTTTATTTTATTTTTTTCTGACTTGATTTGGATATTTTCGTGTTCCCTTAAGGAAAAAAATGTTGTGATTCAAAAAGAGATTATCTTGATTCATGGATTTTTTCCTGTTGATGGTGGGAAGATAGAAATGTTAGTTTGGTTGCAAGTTCATTGTAATTTTTATCTTTACTTTCTTATAACTGATATCATGAAGTCTTGCAAAATATCCTTGTGAACTCACAAATTTTGGTGTGCAATGAGATGGCTGTAATGTAAATCGACTTCTTGCACTTCTTAATCAACAAACAATGGTCAAACCCCCTATTAGTTAATGGTAGAAGATTAACTATGAGTAAGAGTAAATGTCTCTTCACTCTACATAGTATTTTAATATAACTATTAAAAATGTGAATATTACAAGTTTACAACTGGGCTTTTGTTTATTTTCAGTTTTCTTCTTTCCCCTTCCCCTCTCCCTGAAACGAAGAAGGAAATTAACTAGGTCAGTTGGAAAATCAGAGAGGAAACATCAAAACTCTTGATAGACACTTGATAGCATACTTGTGGATTTAATGTTTCGTTCCCTACATTTTATCTATTGACAAGTTCATTTGTCAAGAATCAGTTAGGCTAACTGTCGGGAACGACAGTTCAGTCATTACCTCAGCTTAGTGTGTTCCGCATTAATTTTGATCTTACATAAGTAAATTTGTAAAGGGTGACTTGAAGTAATATGGGTGATACTCGTTGTATGCATTTGGTGGAAATATTGATTGACACTTGACATAGCTTTCGTTTCAATGTTTATGTTATGTGTGTTATAACCTTACTTTCACTTGCAATTCACTTGTGTGTGGTATTCGTTGTATTCGGGTAGAACTCTTGATAGACACTTCACAGCTTACTTGTGGTTTTTGGTCTATATGTGGCTAGAAATATTATATTATGGTCTGATGCATTCATTTCTTATTTTGTCTTCATAGACATGGATTTCGAGCCTCTTGTTCCAGAGACAGTGACGATAAGGAAGCTTCTGTTGGTTCGGGGGATGGTGACGACGAGGAAGTTCCCTACGCTGGTATGAGAAACGTTGAGCAAGACTCAATTGTTTCCGCTAGCGGCATGGCGAAGGGGGATGTATGTTTCTTGTGGGAAAATTTTGATCTGATTAATTACGATTAGTGGTACAAATTTCTGTTAAATGTTAAGGGCCCTCTGTAATATTTTGGAGGCGATGCGAGTGAAATGACAGTGGAGGCCACCACAGCCGTGCCCGGGGATATGCCATCTATCTCAAAGATGATGTGATCTGCACGCTTACGACGTCCTGCACCGTCTACTAGGACTCCATACATGAGGGAGATTCCAAAGAAAGGGAAAAAATAAGTGAGCAGTTCTTTTTTGTTTTGGCAACTTCAACAGTACAATTGCATTCGAAAACTAAAATGTCATGAAATTTGGAACCTAATGTATAATTGCACTTATTGAGCTCGTACTAGATGCAATAAAACTCTACTCTGATACAGTTTATAATGCAAGTGAATTGAATCACAAACTCTACACACCTTTTTGAAATTCTATCAAATGTTTTGTTATTTTGTGAGGTGATTGATAAAGATAGCATGGACCTGGACAGTATTACATTTCTTTACCTTGCTTTTACATGCTTTGTCTCAAAATACTCATTTTACTGATGTATGACGGCCTATGTACAGATTCGTACTCATGACCTGAACAAGCATCAAAGTGTTGGTCAACACGTTCTTGTTGTAATGGGAGGTGGAACCAATCGATGTCCATGTCAAAGAAAGAGTGACGTTGACAATGTTTTACTTCGGATGACTGCGGAGAATGCACAGAGGAACATTTTATTTTACATTATTAATATATTTATTTTTTGAGAAATGTTGGTTATGATCAAGTGGTATTCACTGTCAACAAAACTGTGTGAATTTAGTACAGCAAATATTGGTACGAATCTGTTTTTGGCGCACTTTGTAAGTTTCTTATTTTTTGAACTCATTCGACCTAGAGATTAAAACTGGTATTTAATTGAAAAATGAAAAATAGTGCATTTTATAAGTTTCTCACTTTCGAAAAATGAGGAAATTAGTGCATTTTATAAGTTTCTCGCTTCCGAAAAAAATGAAAATTATAAGTTTGACCAATATCCGAATCGTAGTTTATAAATGGAAATTATAAAGATTATAAGTTTTTCGTTTTTGGAGAAATTGAAATTAATGCATTTTATAAGTTTCTCCTTGAAAACGCCAATGAGAAAATGATAGTGAATGTCTGACCAATACAAATACACTTTGTGGTTGAAGGCATAATCCACCATTTGAAAGACTAGAGAAGCTCTTGTGAGACTCTCATATTGAAACAATTAGTGATACGAGATAATGGGTTCATCCACCTCCAGCAATGAACCATTCAACCCCAATATGCATCCACTAATACTGGGTTCGCCGCTAAATTTCCCATCGTTTTATCCTCAAACGATGAGGAGGTAAGCGTTGAGTACCATGGTGCCGAGTTCGACGAAGTGTCAAGTGTAGAATCTAAGTCACCGAACAGCATGCTCGATTAAGTTTTCAAGGTCAGGGATCTAATCGAATCACCGTCCGACTTGGATGAGTGGCTGGCTCATCTTCCATATTCAGAAATAATTGTCATAAGCTCAGACAATTCTAATGGAGAAAGTGGGAGAAGCATAAAATGTCGAAAGCAATGCAAGTGTGCAATAAATTGCCCTTTTGTAGGAAATTATGTATAGCATTTTGTGGTAGGTATGATTTTGGTCACGTCCTCTGCGTAGGTGCAACAATAGCATGTCCATAATGGGTAACCGCTATAGCGTATTTTTGGAAGCCGTTATTGTTCCCAACTTCGAGAATTACAGAAACCATCTGTCGGGAACGATATATGAACTGTTGGAATGTAATGTTGGTGTTTTGCTTGTGAATTGTCGTTGCATGAAAATCAATTTTCTATTTCGACAAACTGTCAATGGAAACTAATGGCACCATAATGATCGGCTAAGTTTATAATGAAAATTACGTATACATCCCGTTTGTGCTAATGGAACTGTAATTATCGGTACTTTGCTTGCAAAACATAACGACCAATTTTTTATTGGCACATGATAATAACAATAAATTAATAACATAAGTTCAAAATGTACACTGCATAGGTGGGAACATTTTCGAGATTACATTTGACAATCACTTTTACCACCAATTTAAGTTTTCATCGTCGCGTATTTCGGCCGGAGATATATTCAAGTGAGGGACTTTAAACTTCAATTCAATTTGAGTGTGGGGATCAAGAATACCAAGTTTATCTGTAACATCCAAAAATTTTCTAGTAAAGATTTTTAATATTTTAGAGAGTTTGTTTTTAATTTTAGGAATTTAATTTAATGATGGAATAAATGCTATTAGGGAATTGTAATTAAAATAATATTATGAGGATTGAAAATGCAATTTTATAATTGCATATTTGCCTAATGGTTAAAGGTGCAATTTTATAAATAAAGAAATAATTGCATATGTGGTCCAAGGTCTAAATGTGCAGTTTTATAACCAATCAAAAAATAAAACATTATCCTAGGGATTAGATGTGCAATTTGTGAAATTGTACAATTAACCCCTAACAAAAACTTCAAATAAGGGATACTTGTGAGATTTGTCATACCTTGTCTCCCATCATTTTCACTTCTTAAGGTATGTATTTTCTTTAAGTTTATTACTTTGAAAAAAAATTTAGTTAAATTATTTATTTAGATAATTATTTAATTTATTTTTTATTAATTTATTTTAAGTACCTAGTTGGTTTATAAATAGGAATTAAAATGTGTGATTTTAGGGTTCTTTAATGGTTGATAAAAGATAATATTATTGTTAGTTTAATTAATAAAAATCAAGGAAGACAAATTATAATTTTTCCATTTCAAAATCTTAACTTTCGAAATTTTAAAATTTATAAATTAGCTCAAGATATATTGAGTTTTAGTTTATTTTGCTTGCATTATTAAAGATTGTATAAAATACATTTGGGGAAAATGTAGTAAAGAAGAAGTGAGTAGGGATAGAAAATAACTTGGTATAATAGTTGTCAATATCATCATGATAATGGTTATGAAAATTGGGCCACTATTATATTTATATATGTAGACATGGTAAATTGAAATGAGAAGAAAGAAAACAATTAGTACTTGAGGCTTAAGCTTAAATTACTTTGATCTAGTTATGTGATAAGATATGAAGAAAAGTTGCTATAATGCATAGTATCAATGGTGAGATATGATAGAAATGTGGTTAAGAAGATTATGTATTGAATAAGAAAATTTACTAATGGGTTTGGATGTATATATGTTCTTGTGTTAATTTAAATGAAAAGTGGATCGAGCATGAAATAGGAAAATAATATGGTAGTGCATTGACTAGCTTAAATTGTACGTGTAATAATTTTATGGAGGTTATTTAATGATGGTAGCGAGAATTTCACTTATATTATTATTGTTGTTATTATTATTACTATTAGTTGATGGTAAACTAATTTCATTAATTTTTTTAGGGTATATTATTAAGTAATCTATATTATCTTATAAGTTTAGTTTAGATGTGATAATTGGGAAATAATAAGATAAGATATGATTAATATAGAGGTTATTGTATTAATGGAGACATCGATCAAGGAAGTCGCGAAAAAGGTAAATATGATGTTTTTCAACTACAGTACAAGATACATTAATATGTGTAATTATGTGTTTATATGTGCTTGTCTCTTTTTACTATGTGACATGGTAGCATGTTACGTGTGCATTGAGTTTATTTGGAAAACGTATGTATGATTACGTTTTCAAGATCATGGGTACTTTTGTTATCATGCTGATTGAGTTGCAGTTGAAAATTTTGAATGTGAATCTCATTATAGATGTACCGTACTATTGTGTTCGAATAACTATACTGCTTGAGGCTTCTGACGGTCATTAAGGGTAGCCAAGGATAGGGTATTGGGAGTTTGGCACCTATAAATACAGGTGGTGTTAGGAGGTCCCTTGGTGGCCTTGGGACTGCGGATAGGCACTTGAAGCGCTGTATGTGTAGGCTAGGCCTTGAATTTGTATATATGATATACTGATGTGGCATCCTGAGTCTCGATGGGCAACGACGGATGCGTTGATATTGGTTTGCGCGCAAGAAAAGCCATGTTAATTTTGAGCTCATACGGTACACTATAATAAGGATTTGGGTCCATGTATGCTTGACATGCATCATCACATCATCATATTTACTGAACTCTATGGTTCACGTTTTGTATTTTGTACTGTAGATGCCCCCGTGAGAAACTGAAATTGTCCGTACCACCAGATATGTCGAAATTACTGAGGACCTCATGGCTATACATGTTATATATAAGCGTACTCACTAAACAAGTTTCTATACGATGGTTGACGAGGAAGAAGAGATCGAAACTTTTGAAGACGGTGAGGATTTGTAATGGTGATGATTGATGTTTATGATTTGGTCACTTATCGTTATGTAAATACTATAATGTATGTAGAGTAGACAACAAGGTGCCATTATGTAAAATAGGGGGCAAAAAAGGTGCCTAGTAACAGAGTGGCGAAAATGAAAGGATTTTGAGAAACTTTAACATACCGCCAAATCAGCCTGCTGTAGAATAGATCTATAGGAAACTTTAATCTGCAGGCGTTTCTTTTGATCAAAATTTTTGGTAGTCATATGACTAACGGGTTATGAGGTGTATTTTGTAAAACAAAATTCTCTTTTGGTATAATATAAACTTGGCGGTTTTTTTAACTCTTTATATTACTAATATGATTTCCT
Organism: Olea europaea var. sylvestris; assembly: GCF_002742605.1. Taxonomy (NCBI): domain Eukaryota; kingdom Viridiplantae; phylum Streptophyta; class Magnoliopsida; order Lamiales; family Oleaceae; genus Olea; species Olea europaea. Next base: position 30,432,887 of record NC_036254.1, read on the forward strand.
TTGATGTATTATGAGTTTACTGCAAAATGCTTACTTGAGTTAAAAACAAATTGTTAAATCCTAATATGACTTTAATTTAAGGAAAAAATAAAATAAAATAATTAATTAATGAAATTAAGAGTAGAGCGTCTCATTATCCTTCAATCTTAACAAAAGTTTGACTACGATAATACTTGTCGACACCAGAATGGAAGTGATTTTGTCCCCTCTCCACTTCCATTCATCATTCGCATAAACAAACTTTTTCACATGCAACACGATGAATCTCAAATGATTACTCATACCTGAAATGTTGGGATTGTAACAATAATAATTCAGAATCAATATGTTGGCATTTAATAGCATGAAAGTGGCACTGTATAATACATAAATTCGTACAATTGCAAAAGGTCAAATGAAGGGTTTACATCGTTTCGAAGTGTCCAAATTGACAGTAAATTGTATATCCCGACAGTTTGTAAATGTCGAGTTCGACATTTCAAACGTTTAACCCGACGGTTTGTAAATGTCAAATTTGACAATTGAATGTCGAAAATGTTGGGAAGCGGACAGTAGTGGGTGGAACTCGGGCTTCTTCAACACAGCACATTAAGTGTGGTCATTACTATTGAGTTACCAAATGACAAAATGAAAAGACCAAATTGGCATTGTCATTAAAGAGACATTTAATGAAAATAGTGTTTGGTTTGAATGAAAGAAATTACTCAAAACTTTAATGGTGATAATGACATTTTGTGAAGGACTCCAAAACCAAACAAATTAATGCATAATAGTTTCAAAGATTTCAAATTAATATGCCCATGTTGTATTTAACATTTATAAAACAAAAGAATATAAGAGTAAAATATAAATAATTTGTAATTGCTAACCTCTCAAAATGGATGAAAAATGCAACAGAAATGTCTTCTTGATCAATGAAAATGAAGAAGATGAAGAAAAGTTAGGGTTTGTAGTTTATGTTTCATTTTTAATTTTTTTTTTACCCTTTTTTATTAACGAAAATTCATATTAATCAATAAAATACATATTTATCCATGTTTTGTATATAAAAATTAAATCGTCAAATCAAATCAATATTTTTCCTTCAAATCAAGCATTAAATGCTATTAAAAATGTGTCATTAAGGGTAATTTAGACTTTTCACTCCAAAAAGTGACATTTTTGCTCATATAAAGTGAAAATGACAAATTTTTTGAAATTTTCATTTTTCGTGATATTTTTGTAAATTCCCCTTAAATAAATTTGTCATGTCATCTATTTCACTTTCTATTCATTATGTTTGTTCTACTCTTCTATTAAAAAGTACGTCTTTTATCATTTTCTTTTCTCATGCAAAAGAAGCCACCAAACTTCAAGAATTTGCATCCAATACTTATTTTCCCATCTTTTCGAGTCAAAATGATATTTGATCGGATTTGAAAGGAACAAAAGTGTCACCAAAATTGTTATTCACCCTCTTTCTAACAAGTACCACGGAGATGTAGATGTTGGATTTCTTTATAACTCGACAATCTTTTAAAAGAAGAGTTTCTGATTTGCATTCTTGCAATTTATTGTGCCCTTAAAATCTCTCACGAGGTGGGGGACATGGACATGACGAAAGAAATATATAATGAAAGTATTAACATGAATCAACGATGCCTATAAATTTAGTTCCTCAAATGCATAATTTTGGCGACTGATGAAAGTGCCGGATCATTTGAGCACTGAAATTCAACATGTTTCGTAGTTAGAAAAAAAAATTTCAATAATGTCCTATTGGATCCAAATTTCTTGACTTTGTCATCAAGAGATAAAATGATAGAACGGTCATCATTCTAGAATATTATAATTGGTATAAGGTTATTTTGGTTAGTTAATTTATTAGTTCATTCAGTTTGTACTTGGAGACCAAAAAAAAATAAAATTGTTTAAGCTGCTCAATCTGCACCGATGATCACGGGGATGATCGTGCTCTCACATGGGACGAGTGGGTCTCTCGTGAATTAAAAAATCCCCACCCCCATGTGTGTGTGTTCGCAGTTATCCTTGCAGTCACTCCCACGATTCGTGTAGCATAACCCAAAAAACTAACTAAATCAACAAAAAATATCCAGCCCAACACTTGTTGTTATTATCCATACCATATTTTTCGTGAATTTGTTTTCATCATGTCATTGCTGAGTTATTACGTCCAATAAAATATTTAATGCAATCATTTTTTAATAAAAATGTCAAACTATGGTAATTTTAGTCGAGGTACTTTTTAAGTCCAATAAAATATTTAATGCAATCATTTTTTAATAAAAATGTCAAACTATGGTAATTTTAGTTGAGGTACTTTTTAAAATGACCATGTCAACATGATCATTTTTCACTTTGACCAAAAAAATTTGTCATTCATCACAATGGTTTTTTCATGCATAAAATACAAAATTACCCTTACATATATATTATACAATTACAAAAATATGGTATTTTTTTTAAAAGACAATAATATTCTTTTAAGTTACAAAGAATTCCAAACACTTCCATTTAGAATTTTAAAACCAAGTCACTTTTTTTTTTATCTATTTAATTCGACATAGATAAAAATTGTTTTATTTTTCATCTGCTTCAATCTTGAAATCTCATAAATTTAGCAAACGCTCAACAAGAAAATATTATTTCTAGCCATCACTTGAAATTGATAAGTATATTTACGTATTTTTAATTTTGTTTTCGTTAAATTAGTAAATTGTTTTAATCGTTAATTATTATTTCAACATAGATAGATAAATTTTTACAATCTTAAACAGATCTATAATTTTTTAAGCAAAGGGAGAAAAAAATCCATTTGCATATACATTAACAGTCGATAGGGAACAACCGGCTAGATCCAACCACCGCAGTCGACTTTTTTCCCTTTTTATCTCTCAATTATATGTTTTTAATAAATTGTGTTTTCTAATCAGATATGGGATCAGCTGCAGTCTCAGTTTGTTACTTTGGTGAATTTGAAATGAATGAAAATGATTGATGGATATAGAAATAGATGAGTGAAAAATATGGTGCTATTGCAATTGTGATAAGATCGAGTACATCATATGCAAAAAAATGTACCATGATTTACAAAATAAACTAAACATCCATCCCCTTCAGTACGACATGGAATTAAGATTTCTATTCAGCAAGCATACATCCATTTCAATTCCACCTGTATGGTTACTTTCGAAGCTGAAATAAAGGTTTTAATTGAATTGAACCAAAATCGCACGACTCTTATTTGCGTAACTTTAGTTAAAAAGAATGTCCCCAATAGTAAACACGAAGATTTCGATGAAAGAGATCGTAATGTGAATGATTTTTAGGACACGATGGAAATAGCTCGTGGGATGATGTGACTATTCCCAAAACAATTGTTCCTCACCATGATCTCACTGTTATGCACAGAAATCTCTCGATAGTTCAAGACAACGAGAATGAAAATGAATTTACAAATAAGAATTTGATTGCTTTATCCCGTCGGAAATATGAGTATGGTAGGAGCTTACATGTTAGAATGAGTAAACGGTCCTCTAATTGTTCGCGTGTAGTTTCTGATAATGAATATTTGTATGTTGAGCAACTATTTGAAGTAAAGAAAGATTATTTTGAAATACAATTTTGAGTTTAAAGTGAAAAAATAAAACAAGTCGATGTACACAATTATTTGCTTTGACGACGGTTGCCATTGGTGTTTTGCAAGCGACGAAGATTGAGACGAATGAATTTCTTTATAATTCGTAAGTAAGCACAAGAACAAACTTGCGAAGTTGGTATTCATCGAACTAATCACAGGAAAGCCCGAGCATGGTTCCTTGGTCGACAAATAATGTACAAGTTTTGTTAATGATGTCTATCGAGAGTATGGGATGGTCTGAGCTATCAGAAGGTCTGGAGAGGCCAAATAACACGTATTGGAGGATTTAATAGGTTCGACCGAGAAGAGTTATGCAAAATTGGCATGTATTGCTATAATATAGGAAAAACTAATCCTAGATTGATATTTTTTTATCAAGACGAAGGGCAAGAATCGCTTCAAATATTTCTTCATGGCCCTTGCACAATCCATTCGAGGATTTCAAAACACGATGCTACTCCTAATTCTAGTCGACGGTGCAACCCCTAAGACTAAATATGAAGGTAAGTTGATTATTGAAATATGAAGACATCCAAATTTACCCTCTTGCATTCGATATAGTTGATGGAGAGAATGATCTAGACATGCGTTGGTTCTTCACGAAGTTGAGAGAAGAATTTGGGGACGTCGAAAGCCTTGGATTCGTAACTGACCGATGGCAATCAATAATAAATGGTATCACCTAAGTCTTTCTCAAGGCACATCATGGTTATTGTATGTATTATATACAGGGCAACCTGAAGACGTAGTATTAGGGCAGTGCCATCGTTGCATTATTTAGAAGAGCTGTAGAGGCTTACAATTTTGAAATAAATTCATGGTCGAAATAGAAAGTAAATCACATGTTGCATGGGATTATCTAATAGAGATAGAGATCGAACATTGGGCATGATCATATTTTTCAGGATATCGATACAATATGATGACATCAAACAACGTAGAGTCACTCAATGCATTATTCAAGAAAATTGAGAGTTACCAATTCTCGCAATGATTGAGATCATTCGTAACAAGATACATCAATGGTTTCATGATTGACTTGAGGAATCACATAATTGTACAAGTGTGCTAACCCCAACTTAGGAAGATAAACGCTTCAAGACTCTAGAGGTAGCGAGAAAGGTATGTGTGGAACCATTGGATCAGTTTCGCTTCTTCATGAGATATGGACGTAATATTGAATACATCGTGGACTTGAATGATAACAGTGCACATGTAGAAAGTTTCAGTTGAGAGTTTTTCCTGCACGCATGCAGTGACAGTCGATATGCATAGAGGATTTTCGCCACACATCTTATACAATTATTATTATATGGCTAATTGTTGGAAAGCAGCATATGTTGAAACAATATTTTCTGTACCAAATGAAGTTGAGTGGAAAGTTCCCGATCACATTCTACCACTTAATAATTTGTTGACACTCGAAGTCGGACCACGCACTCTGGAAGTAGACATACGTCAAAAATACTATCTACCGGAGAATTTTCTAAATCTTGTAAGTGCTATAGGTGCGCTGGAACAGGGCGTACTCGTCTAATTTCACATAGGTAGGGATGACAATTTGAACCGTCAAAACCGAAAACCACGGTTAACCGAACTGAATGGGGCGAAAAAACCGAACTGATGGTACAATGGGGCGGGTATGGTTTTTATTTTAATGAACCGATTCGTGGCGATGTGGGTATGGTATTTATACCGTCGAACCGAAACAAAATCGATTACCCGCTAAAAAAAAAGAAAGAAAAAAGACAATTGAATTGATTATTAGGCTTTACACTACTTTTCTATCTAGCCCAAAACAAAATCCCCCCCCCCATTATATCTACATGACTTAACCGGCCAACCCACTTACCATTAGCCCATAATAATAGCATTAGTATGACAGTATATAAATGCAAACCCTACTCTTCACAAACCACAAACTCCGCACGGCTCCTTTTATTGTTAATTTTTTTCTATTGTGTGTAGAAAATTCTACTTATTCATCATACTCTAGAGCTTGTGCAACGTTTAGCGAGAAAGAAGCTGACAAAGAGGTACATTTTTTTATTTATATTTTAGTTAAAACCATTCTGGAATATGTAGTATCGTTGTATTTTCTACTTACATTTCTTATTTACTATATAAAAATCAACTTTGAGTGTTGATCTATGCTAGTAAGATTTGTGGGGAAGAATGAATCAAATAACTTTGATGCATAACAATTAAGAAAGAAGGAAAAGTTTAGTATTGTTATATTTATAATATTGTTTGTTAAATTTGTATTTTACAATTGAAAATTGGGATAATGTTTGCATTTTCGTTTGGAATATTGTTTGATAGTGTTTGCATTTTCGTTTAGAATATTGTGTTTTTGTTTTCATTGACTTTTTTCATAAATTGTTTTATATCAATTTGACGGATGAACCTATAAAAAATAATTTATTTTCGTGGTTATTAATTGAACCGAACCATGCCGAATCGAGATACGAACCGAACCGAACCGATTTACGTGGTTATGCGGTTATGGTATGGTCAAAAAATTGGTGGTGTAGTTATGGTTTTGGCCGAACCGATCCATAATCGAACCGTTGCCAACCCTACACATAGGCCTAAATTTAATGTTGTTTATTTAGCAAATTTAATAGTCCATTATTCTATCTGTTATTTAATAAAATTTAATTTTTATTCACTATTTTCATATTCTGTCCATTATTTAATAGTCTTTTTTTTTTTAGCATTTGACGTCCTATGTTAAATTTAAATTGATGGTTTGAAATCGTAGTATAGTATTTTAATATTTTTAATTGGCAACACCTCAAATTTATTGTCATAAAAAATTAAATAATAAGAAGATTTTTTAGTTATTTATTTGCTTATATAGTCAAATATGCTCAGAATTACACATACAATTATTGAATTACAATATGAATTAAATTCAAAAAATAAATTTAAATAAACAATTAAATATTACATAAAAATTGAAATAAATAATTAAACATTAAATAAACAATTTAAATAAAAATAAATGATTCAAATAAAACAACTAAAGTAAATAATTAAATATTAAATAAACAACTAAAATAAATAATTACCAAAAAAATTACATATTAAATAAACAATTAAAATAAATAAGTACAAAAGAATTAAATATTAAATGAATAATTAAATATTAAATAAATAATTACAAAAATAAATAAATATTAAAAGAAATAATCAAATATTCGATAAATAATTAATTTTTTGTAAACAAAATTAAAAATTCAAGAAAAAAACATAATTAAATATTTAAATAAATAAATGAAAAAAATTTAAAAAAAAAATCGAATGATCCAGGCGGCCTAGTCAAACAGATCCCGACGATTGTCTGGATTTGGACTGTCTGGATCATGGCTATCTGGAATCCATACGGCCTAGACATCTGCACGAAGTCTGGATAAACGCAAGCGGCATTGCGTACGATAGCCATTCTTAGTGATCTCCACCCTTAAAGTGTATCAAAATCCTCAATTTCATGCAAAATTTATGATCTACAACAATTTCTACAAAGATTATTCAATAAACGAACATAGAACATGCTTATTTATTGAATTAATGGCATCTAAAGTTTCGAAACTCACTTTCTTTAGAGAAATGACGATCTCCAGTCTGGGTCGTCGATTTCTTAGCGATGTGGGTCGTCGATTTCTATACAGTGTTTTCACTCTTATTTCCCTTCAAAATGATGTGTGGGGATAAATGGATTTTCAATGTTTTTTTATGATTTTAATAATTTTTCATTAAAAATAGAAAAAGAGGTCTACGGTCATTTTGGGAAGATGGCCGGGTCCACTATTTCCTCAATTTTAGTCGGGTTTCTCGTTTTTCATTCTTATTTAGTGCTTGTTTTATTTTAAAAAAATGATTTTTTTAATATTTTTAGTTTTTACAGTTGATATGGGAAAAAAATGTTTTTGTTGACACACTAAAAGTGCAGCCCAAATCGAATAGCTCAAGGAATGAAGCCCAATTAGGGAATCCCCAAATCGAATAGCCCAAAGAATGAAGCCCAACTGGAAAATTTAGGATAAATGCCCAAATAGGGTTACTAATGAATGCAGTGGAAGCCCACGAACAAGGTAACATCATCGCCCAAACTTGCAAGATGCCCAAGATCTGAGCGAATGAAGTGCCTTATAGTCGCCCAAAGCTATGACCCTGTTCTCACCCAAACCTTCGAATCGCACAGGATCTTAGCAAACACCAGAAGTGCAGTTATTGAAGCAGTTATCAAGTAACCTTATCACGTTCCATGATTCAAGGAGTTCAGTTGAAGACGGTTGAATGACAAAGAGTAGTGGCAGTAGTTAAAGACGGCAGTTTCACGACACGATAGCCACCATAAAGGAAGTGGGTAGTTATAAAACAATCAAGCAATTTCTAAACGGTTGATCACAAAGAAATCATCAAGGGAATATAAAGGAAGAGAAGACATAGAGCAAGAGACCCCGAATCAAACACTCTCAAAAAGAGAATATGTAATTTCAATTTCTTAATTTAGACTTAAAACATTTCTTTTCAGTACTCGTGTACTTGCACCCCTTGGAGGCATTCTGTTTAGTTCTAATTGTAAAGTCATCGCCAATAAAATACCCATTTTTGGGACTTTGTCTCAAAAGGTTTGTTCTTCACACAATCGTCTGATCCATTTTTAATTGTTAGCGACTATCCGCGCGAAACAATTTGGCACGCCCAGTGGGACATTGGTGTTTGATATTGAAGATACAAAAGGTGAAACAATATGCCTCAGAAATCTGATAAGGAAGCAAGTCAGGGAGGAGTCCAGTCTATGATCGAGCGATATGAGGAGCAGCATAGCTCTCCACGAACAGATGGACAGAATCAGAGCAGTCATAATTGTTACGAACGAATGACAGAGTTGAGTCCTCAAACTATGCGTGCATTACTTGGAGAACTCACACAGAATGTTGTTGAACAGGTAAATCTACGAAATATTCATAATATGGAAAGATTTACCAAGAATGGGAATGCACATTATAATAACATGGCCAAACAACTGAATACTTTGAATGAAATAATGAATAAGTTAGTAGACCAAATTTGTCAGCCAATTGTGCCTCTTGCAAATCACTTCCAAGCTAGGACAATTGTGGGACATAATCCTCCAGTCCTAAGTCCAAATCAAGGGGTAGAACCACCTTTTGGTCTCTCTACTTCAAACCAGGGGGATGGTGTAATGCCAAATCAGAATAGTGGTAATGGTACATCTAACGTGGGGGGTAACCTAAACGTAAGAGACAATATCTTAAATAATGGACAGAATGCCCCACGTGTTAATAATGGAATAAATATTCAGGCTAATGGTAACAATGACCCAAATCATGGCAACTTTGTTGCCAACCAAGGACCAAATATCAGGTCTCAAGCAAATCAACCAGTCAACCAACCTGTAGGAATTCCATATGACTCCAACGTCATGTTGAGGAATCAAATTATGGAAATAGTACAGGATCAGATGACTTTTGGGGTACGTCCTGTCATTAGGCCAACTTACACAAAGCCATATCCTAATTGGGTAGACCAAGCTTATCCATGGCCAAGAGGGTATAAAGTGCCAGAATTCTCACTATTTATCGGTTTAGGAGAGGTGTCTACTCTAGAACACATAGGACGATTCACACTGCAAAGTGGTGACATAACTGATTACCATAAAATGAGGATGTTCCCTAATTCATTAACATGAGTAGCTTTCTCCTGGTTCATCAATTTGGCAGCGAACTCTGTTCAAATGTCGCAACAATTGGAGCAATTGTTCCACGCTCAGTTTTATAAGACCGAGTCCGAAGTTACTTTGGCCGATTTGGCGAATCTACGTCAAATGCCAAACGAATGGGTAGAAGATTTCCTTCAAAAGTTCAAGACAGCAAGAAATAAATGTTTTGTACTTTTGCCCGAAAAGGAATTTATCAAAATCGCTCAAGGTTGTCTAAGCTTTAATCTGAAAAAGAAATTCCAAGATAAAGAATTTCCCGATCTTTCCAATTGAGCGCGAACGTGATTAGGTATGAACGATTAATAAGAGAAGAAGAGTAAATGAAAAATTTTAGCAAGGGGACTTATTATAGAGACCCAAATTTTGATGTTCATACCATTAATGACGAGTATTACGATCAAACCGAAATGTGTTTGGCCGAATTAATCAAAGGAGACACGTATACTTGTCCTATAATGGCTAAGCCTAGACCGTCGGGCAAAGATGAGCCTATAAAAGATGAAAACAAAAAGGCTAGAACGTTCTCGTTCGATGTAACCAAAGCTGACCTTATATTTGATAAACTATATAAGAATAAGCAGATAAAGCTGAGCGATAAACATAAATTGCCAAGCCCTGAACAAGTTAAGGGTAAAAAATATTGTAAGTGGCATAATGCATGGTCACATTTGACTAATAACAGTTTGGTTTTTCACCATGTGTTACAGGATGCCATTGAATCAGGACGAATTACGTTCAAGGATAAGAGAAAGATGACAGTGGATGAAAACCCTTTTGCACAGCCACTTGGGGTAAACATGGTGACGACTGGTTTCAAAAACAAGTTGTCAAAATTCAAGTTAGTTATAGATGACGAAGAAGAGGAGCCTGGACCACATCCTAGTGTCTTTGAACGTATCAAAGGGAAAGAGCCTGAAAAGGATGAAGACGTCCTGTGTGCAAGATGTAAAAAAGAAGTGAGTGGGAATACAGAGAAACCAGGGATATGGCAGCATCACCGTCGCCCTAGTTTTTTCCCAAACGCTCAGCCTGGTAGAGGGTGAGGTACATCGTTCTATAGGGGACCGCCTTTTGAGATGTAGTTCAGGCCAGTGAATAATGGGAGAACATTCAGGTCGCAGCCTCGCCAACCAAATGTATGGCATTCGTTCCAGTATAATGTAGGAAGGGCGATACCCTTCAACGAGATGACTAGAACCCAACAAAGGCGTTTTCAACGGAACTATGGACGAATGATGAGGCAACAACAGGGAGTGCTATGTCCTAAGGCGCCTAAGCTACTCGAGGTGGCCAATCAAAATATTCTCGAAGACAGTGAGGAGACTGGTACAGGCGAATCGATGAAAGAATTGCCAAAAAGTTCTTCTGGGAGGTCGAAGTTTGAGCAAGACAGAAAAGATGGAGAAGATCCAGATCAGTCCCTTACTATTCAGTTCGGTACGTTACCTCCTGTCATGGCTAATAACTATTTGCTAGCTAATGAGTTCAAGAATAAAGAGAAAGAAGAAGAAGAAGAAGGAGAGAATAACGAAGAAGAAGCATGTGTACTAGAATATGAAGAAGGCCAAACTTCTAGAGGGGCCTACGATGATGAAGGAGATGATGGTATGACGGATATTGAAGAGGAAATTTACTTGGAAGCAGAAAGAAGAAAAAGAGGAGTATCGTACAATACTATGTTGAAGTAACTACATCGAGAGGGGGTTCGTGAAGTGGACTTGTTGGGGGAACCGTCTGGGCGTTCTTTCGATTATTACGTGCTGTACAGGATGCCCAAAAGGAAAAAGAGAGTGCCTCGCTCTAAAAGTATTGATCACCTCCAAGAATAATGCCCCATCCCACAGGTTGGGTAACTGAAAAAGAAGCATTAGAAAATAATAAAAAGGAAATGCAGGAAACGGAAGCTCAGTACGACATGCTGCATGTTGACTTATCACAAATAGATGACTCAACAGAGGAGAAGCAGGAAGTGGAAATAGATGTTGCCGAAAAGGTTATTTTTAAGCAACCAGCCATGAAGTTAACTAAACATTTGAGGTCATTGTACGTTAAAGCTCTATTTAACGGCATACCTGTGGCAAAAGTGCTTGTCGACAATGGAGCAGCAATAAACACCATTCCATCTAAGATGATGAAGAAATTTGCAAAGACAGAAAGTGATATGATCCCAACAGAAGTCGTCCTTACGAGTTTCAATTGAGGAGCAGCTTCAACTAAAGGGGTTATGTCATTGGACATAACTATAGGGACAACTACTAGGACCATAGTCTTCTTCGTAATAGATAGTCCTAGTAGTTACAATGTGTTATTAGGAAGGGATTGGATACACGAAAGTCGCAGAAGTGGAATGACAAAGGCGAAGCAGAAGTGGTGCAGGCCGATCATAGACCTTTTGTCGCAGAAGCAAACTCAGTAGAAAGATTCATGTACGAAGGAAATTATGGACCTGTCAGAGTAGTCCAAGATGGAGAAGAAACTCAAATTGTCGCGCAGAGTGAAGAGCCATTTTCAGTGGAAGCACTCACTAAAATGTTCAGTCAGATGAGGCCAAACATAGTGGCCCTAGAAGAGCCAGTAATTGGCAAAAGAGTAATCAAGGAGTTTTAAATGAGTTGTAAGCAACAAAGGCAAATGGTCGATATTCAAGCCTTCAAAGCCAAATTAATAGCTTTCAATAAAGAATGCAAGGAACAAGACGAAAGAAGAAGCAGCCTTGAAAGTATTGAGAGACAAATTGGCAGTGTTCGAGTTGGAACAAAGTATTGGCCGAGAAGTCAACAAAGTGGATTGTTTAAAAAAAGAAGTGCCTACAAGGGAATTGGACGATGAAGTGATGAGGATCGCCAAGCTTGGATACGCTCAAGCACAAGACCCTCTGATTAAAGTGAATATTGGCAATGAAGGAGAAGATCGCTCAATATTCATCAGCCAAATGCTCGATCAAGAGGGCGAACTAAAGCTTTTTTATCGCTTTTAAAGTTGAAAAATCAGGATGAATTCGTCTGGAAAGAAGAGCATCAAAAGGCTTTCGAAAGCCTAAAGACATATTTATCAAGTCCACCAGTGTTGGTGTCACCAATCCAACGACGACCAATGAAAGTATATGTATCGGCTGAAAAAGAATCAATTGCTGGAATGGTCACGCAAGAAGACCAATTTGGTGAAGAAAGGGCGATTTACTATTTGAGTAGACGGTTAACAAAATGTGAATGTAATTACTCTACCATTGAAAAATTATGTCTTGCATTGTATTTCACATGTACAAAATTAAGGGTTTATTTACGGCCCGTAACCATTTATTTGATTTCCAAAGTAAATTTGGTTAAATATATATTTTCTCACCCTATTTTACACCAAAGGGTAGGCCTTTGGGCGTTAGCATTATCAGAATTCGAAATACAATACATACCCTAAAAGGCAATCAAAAATCAAGTTTTGGCTAACTTTCTGGCCGATCATCCATGCCTTGACATGCCTGAAGAAATTGAATTAGAAATCAATTCATTCGAATTAAAACCTTGAGTTTTGTATTTCGGTGGGTCAAAAACCTCTAAAGGTGCAGGAGTAGGATTAGCGTTGATAAATCCTTTAGGGATTTGCTACAAGTTCACATTCACTCTAGATAGGATGTGCACCAACAATCAAGCCGAATATTAAGCCTTAATCGTGGGCCTAGAATTAATGATAGATATGGAAGTAAAGAATGTAATCGTTAGAGGCGATTCTCAATTGGTCATTCACCAATTGATTGGTGATTTTAAGTGTCAAAGTGATTCCATTATAAGTCTATATGAAATCGCCCAAGAGTTGTTGGAAGAATTCGACCAAGTAGAGTTTCAATGCGTTAATAGGCTATATAATGACGGGGCAAATGAGTTGGCCCAGATGGCCACAAGGTACTTGAAGGTTTTAAATTAGAAGTCTACTTATGAGTATGGAACAATATTGCCCGTAGTTCAGAGAAGGGCGAGAACGATTGAAATTCATTGCATACAAGATGGAGATACAATAGATTGGAGGGCAGAGATTAAAAGGTTCCTTAAAGAACCTAATAAAGGAAATAGTAAAAAAATGAAGTTGCGTTTGCTAAACTATACACTGATAGATGAAGAGTTGTTTAAGAAACGCTCTGATGGTATATTGCTGAAATGTGTAAGTTTGCAAGAAGCCAGGACGATCATGGCTGAAGTGCACGAAGAGATATGTGGAGCTCATCAAGTTGGCCAAAGGATGAGATGGTTAATCATTAGGAATTGATATTTTTGGCCTAAGATGGGAGAATCATGCGTTCAGTATGCAAAGAGTTGTCTAGCATGCCAAAAGCATGGTCCAATACAAAGGGCACCAGCATGAGAGATGACACCTATTATCAAACCTTGGCCGTTTACGGGTTGGACGATAGACCTGATAGGGAAGATTTATCCCCATCGTCCAAGCAACATAACTTTGTTATTGTTGCAACTGATTATTTCACTAAATGGGTAGAAGCGATACCTTTAAAGAAAATCACCCAAAAGAATGTCATAGAATTTATCCGTGCTCATATTATTTATAAATTTGGAATTCCACAAACTTTAATGGTAGATCACGGAACTTCTTTAAATGGAGATCAAGTGAATAAATTCTTGAGCGAGTTTGAAGTTAAATTAGTAAACTCTACACCATATTACGCTCAATCCAACGGACAAGCAGAATCTTCTAATAAGATTTTAAAAAATATCATAAGGAAAATGATAGATGAAAATGCCAGAAATTGGCACGAATGTCTAAACAATGCCTTATAGGCTTATAGGACGTCGCCTCGGTCAAGTACCAAAGTTACTCCTTTCCAACTTACTTATGGACAGGAGGTCGTTTTGCCTATGGAAATCAATGTGCAATCGATCAGAGTGTATTTGCAACATAAGTTAAGTGATGATGAGTATATCGAATCACTAGTTCAAAACTTATTGGAGTTGGACGAATTAAAGTTGGACGTCCTAGATAGATTGCAAGTTCAAAAACGAAGGATGGCTAAGTTTTATAATAAAAAAGTTATAGCCAAATTGTTCAGCTTGGGTGAATTGGTTTGGAAAACAATACTCCCTTTGGATAGCAAAGATCCAAAGTATGGCAAATGGTCGCCCAATTGGGAAGGACCATACAAAGTAAATAGTGTATTGCCTAATGGAGCCTATCATTTGGAAGATTTAGATGGCACCAAGCACATGAGGTTCATTAATGGTAAATATTTAAAAAAATATGTTCCTTCCTTATGGGAAAGTGAACAAATAAAATGTTCCTTCCTTATGGGAAAGTGAACAAATAAAGTGTAATCAAATCATGTTGAACGATCGTAGAAAAAAAAGGGCCAGAGTGAAATACGTTCAAATAAATTCTTTTATTATCAAACGTTCATTACAAAGTTGCAAGATATAAAATAATAAATGCTCTATAAACTACAATTAAGAACGAACTAATCTCCCAGTTGATCGCCAAGTAAGAGGGTGAACTGGTCTTGATTGCCATCCTGATCGCACTGCTGCAAAGGTAAGCAGAGAAGCCGAGAAGCACTCTCAACAAGCAGAAGGGAAGATAAGCACCCTCACCTCGCCTACCTAAATGCACCACTGCAATAACGGGCAAGGAGACTGAGAAGCACTCTCAGCAAGCAATGTGGCTTGACAGGCAACCTCAAAAATTGTCTTCCATCATTGAACTCCTTGTAAAGAACATGGAGACGATGGGAAGAACTTTGCTGACCAAAGAATATTTCCTATATCTCCCATACCAAAGGTGACATCAAAACAGGTGGCAAAATGGGCGGATCAAATGATCCATTTCTATGGAAGACGAAAATTTTGGATCGATCGTTGAGATGCCAAACGATGGCAGCAAATTAGTTTTGAAGAAAAGAATGGAAATGAAAATGAAAAGTCCAAAATATACGTGCATTTATAGGGGCGTGAAGGTGAAGGACAGAATATGAACAGCCACATTCGTGCCTAGTGATTGGAGTCAAAGGGCCCAAAGTCTTGGGAAAAGAGATAGAAATACCTAAAGAGAATGTACATGAATCTTATCATAAAGCAGTTAATTGCTTGGGGGGTTGACGATTAAGGACAAACGTCAATAAATATACAAGAAGATAAATTAGTTGTTCATTAATGACAATGACTGCTGTTACATCCAAAATTGGCAATAGCTATCAGTACGAGGTTACAAGAGGAAAGTTAATACGAAATTATAAAAAGAAAAGTTAAGGCATTAAATGTCTTAATTACAATTCGCTCCAGACCGAACGAATTCTTTCCCTAAGTCTCCCCCAATCCTCGCTCTGCTGGGAAGAAGTGACATTCAATTCAGCTACAAAATCATCATCAACCTCCAGCTTCTTGTACTGCTCGACCAAAGACTTGGTTCGCTCAATTCCTTGGGAAGCATTACGCTTTTTAGCAGCCATTCTTGCCTTGCAGTCATCCATCCTTGCTTGAAGCTCCTTCATCTGTGCAGCCAAACTGGTTATCAAAGAGTCTTCAATCATAACTTCGGAAGAGATTTCTTTTAATTCGTCCTCAGCTTTGTTGATCTCCCGAAGCAAAGACTCTCTCTTATATGCAGCGCGAAGATATTGAGTACTCAAGGCCTTCAGTTCAACATTTTTGGCCAGTAAAGAGAGGATGTCAGAGTGGACAACTTTCAACGTCGCTTTAAAATCAGCAGAAATGTTGAGCGATGAAAGTGTCAGTGCTTGCGCCAACTTCGCACTCAAATGCTCAAGTTTATCCCTATGTTTGGCAACACTAGCCTGACCGATGTCCATGTCTATAAAGGATACATACTCAAATATCGACTGCTTGAGAAACTTCATATCTTCCTCTGAAGAAGCAGAAGGACGGCCGGTTGAAGCAGGGCGAGACGTCTTGACTTGCCCCCAGGAAGCGAACAAGTCCTGGATGGAATGCACAATCTCATCAGCATTCTACAAAGAAAAATGCCAATATTGAAGGTTTTCGCTACAATAAACAAAGTGAAAATAAAAGTGATGCAAAAGGTTACCTCATCAGCAATCTTGGGAGGTAGCATATCACTAATTGGCTCCACCACCTGTGGCCTCACCACTTGTAAAGACTTCCCCTTGTCTAGGCGAGAAGACTCTGCCACAACGGACAGGCCCATGGGAGCCTCTACTTGATTAAAGAAGCAACAAATCAGAAATTAATAGCACAAGCAAAGGTAAAACATCAAAAAATGTATTACCTTCTGGTTCGACGTTCGGGAGGTCGACGCCCTGGGAAGGAGGTGGCTCATCCATTGATTGTGATGAAGGTTCCGGGACTGAAGGTTTCTCTTTAAGCGTAGTCCCTTCATCAGCTGGTTTGGACAGAACAGCTCCAGCAGAGGATGATAGAGCAGGAACTGCCAACACCAAAGCCTTCAAAGGAGAGGCTGAAATTTTTTGAGAAATTCAGAAAAAACCATTAGCACATAGAAAGGTATGCTTATGAGTAAACAGAATTCAATTCAATTCAATTACCTTTTTCTTAACGATGAGAGGAGTGTCATCATCATCCTCCAAAATGGGAGATGTTGAAGCTGGCCGTTTGCGGCTTGGGGCGCTCTTAGCTGCAGTAGGTTTGGCAGGCAGAGAAGTAGAGGGACGAACAGATTGTTTAGCACGAGCAGGGGAGGAAGGACTCCTAATGGACACAGGGGTGACCAAAATAGGAGAAGTAGAAGAAATGTTTGGCTGATCCAGTGAATGGAAAGCACGATTGGCATCAGTTGCAAACAATCTGCGCTTCACTAATGGCCAGAGTTGTTCAAAAAGAGGGTGAACGGCACGACTAGGATTGAAGGGGGCTAATGAAAAGCTACTCATCAAAAGCATATTGCGAGCATCTATAGCCTGTGCCTCTGCCCTAGTAATGGTGTGAAAGCGGTCTATTAAATTTTTTGAATAACAAGGGGGAACAGGCCAAGTTTGGCCAAAGCCAAGTTGGGGAGCAAAAAATTGGGGAGCATAAATTTCAAACCCAGCTTTGGCATTGGTTCCAGCTAAAATATCATGGAACAACTCCCTTCCAATCAAAAACTGAACCCAAACGAGTAGAGAGGCGCTCGCACTATCCAAGGTGGATGGAGGTTGCACATAATCTAGAGTTAAATGAGCAGGAAAGGGAAAGAAAGAAGGAATTGAATTTAAAGTATAAAAGAATGAAAAAATGTCCCTTCTGGACATATTTACATGACTCAAAGGGTCAATGGCTAGCCTATAACAGCTAGCAGAACGAAAGGACATGGATAGAGCACCAAGTGATGAAAAATAGGTTCCCAACCACAGTTGAGTGAACCAAAGAGGCCCACTGCCAGTGGGAGATGCACCATTCTTCAATTGAAATTGAAGAGAAATCATGCCTCTATAGAGGGCAACCAAAAAGAAGGAGCACAAATTCAAAGGCCTACCACGTGCCAATTCATGCGCTATGGATAAATAGCTCATAGAAAGCTTCAAACTGGCCACACACAGAATATGTTTACAAAGCCAAATCTGAAGAAAGGTCACACGTTCAGCGTGGAAAGGCAAAGCGTTTGAGTGATTATAACAGTTTTGCAGGCTTGAATAGGACTCGATGAGTTTTTTGTCAAATTTTGGGGCAACGCCGGAAATCAAAATGCCAGGAAAAATGGTGTCGCCCAAAGGTGGAAGATTTATCCAACATCCCTTAAAGTAAGTGACATGGAACCAAGAGGGAAAACAAAAGTATTATATTCAGAAGACCAAAAACTTAAAGCAATAGAGAAAAGTGCTGGGTCAAAAATCAGGGGTTGAAGAGAGATTTCTAATAAATCAGAAATCCTAGCATGATCAAAAATCGCCTTGGTAGGACCATGGCCCACAAGGCGAGCATGCCATCTATGGAAAACAACATCAGATTTAGGCCAAGTGCAAATACCTTTTTCGCGAATTGGCCTCAGAGGCAAAGAGTTCAGGAATGGAGGGCCTTGAGTACAAGGGAACAGCTGGCCCACCGCCACTTGTTCGACGGTTTCGGCGTTGTTGAATGAAGGTCCCAAATAGAACTCATTAAGTTCGGCATTGGCTTATGCAAGGAAGTTCGGGTTTACATATGGCCGAGTGAGGATTTTCTGGAAATCTTCGAAGCTAAAAGAGTCGTCAGATTAGGTTTGTGGAGCAGCCATTAGGGACGAAATACAATTTTGTTAGAGTTTGCTTAAGAAACGTAGCAGAGAAGCAAAAAGATGAACAGTGGTATTGCGAGAAAGAAGGGGGAAATAATGAGGCGTGATTTAGTGGTACAACGAAATGGCGTGTCCTTGGGGTTTATAAGGGTTTGTAGCGTCGCACTTTTTCAAGCTATGGAAGTAAATAATGATTGAAATTCTTGGGAATTTCAAATGTTGCTAGGAAATACAAAGTAAATATGGAAAAGATTAATAATTAGTATTAATTCTGCCATATTGGGGATAATTGTTGACACACTAAAAGTGCAGCTCAAATCGAATAGCCCAAGGAATGAAGCTCAATTAGGGAATCCTCAAATCAAATAGCCCAAAGAATGAAGTCCAACTGGGAATTCAAGATAAGGGCCCAAATAGGGTTACTAATGAATGCAGTGGAAGCCCACGAACACGGTAACATCATCGCCCAAGCTTGCAAGACGCCCAAGATCTGAGTGAATGAAGTGCCTTACAGTTGCCCAGAGCTATGATCCTGTTCTCGCCTAAACCTTCGAATCGCCTAGGATCTTAGCAAACATAAGATGTTATGGTTATCCAAAAGTGTAGTTATTGAAGCAATTATCAAGTAACCTTATTACGTTCCATGATTCAAGGAGTTCAGTAGAAGACTGTTGAACGACAAAGAGTAGTGGCAACAGTTAGAGACAGCAGTTCCATGACACGATAGCCACCATAAAGGAAGTGGGTAGTTATAAAACAATCAAGCAATTTCTAAGCGGTTGATCACAAAGAAATCATCAAGGGAATATAAAAGGAAGAGAAGACATAGAGCAAGAGACCCCGAATCAAACACTCTCAAAAAGAGAATATGTAATTTCAATTTCTTTGTTTAGATTTAAAACATTTCTTTTCGGTACTCGTGTGCTTGCGCCCCTTGGAGGCATTCTGTTTAGTTCCAATTGTAAAGTCATCGCCAATAAAACAACCCTTTTTGGGACTTTGTCTCAAGAGGTTTGTTCCTTACACAATCGTCTAATCCCTTTTTAATTGTTAGCAACTACCCACGCGAAACAGTTTTCAAGAAGAATAATGTTATTTATTATCAATACTTACCCATAAGCAACTGAGTAGCATCTTAGTTGTAGGATTGATAAACACCACTTATGAATAGCAATATTCTTTCGAAAAATCACTCCTACACATGAACTTAATGAATTATGCCCTTGCTATTTTTTGATAATAGTGTTGACACATAAAAATTCAGCCCAAATCGAACGGCCCAAGGAATGAAGCCCAATTGGAGGATCCCTAAATCAGATAGCCCAAAGAACGAAGCCCAATCAAACAATTCAAGATGAAGGCCCAAATAGGGAGGCCCAAGAATGCGGTAACACCATCGCCTAAGTTTGCAAGTCGCCCA
This sequence comes from Olea europaea var. sylvestris, assembly GCF_002742605.1. Taxonomy (NCBI): domain Eukaryota; kingdom Viridiplantae; phylum Streptophyta; class Magnoliopsida; order Lamiales; family Oleaceae; genus Olea; species Olea europaea. The sequence continues at coordinate 30,452,882 of NC_036254.1, forward strand.
GAATCTGAGCGAATGGAGTGCCATGCAGTCGCCCAGAGCTATTACTCTATTCTCGCCCAAACCTTCGAGTCGCCCAAGGTCTTAGCAAACATAAAATGTTGTGGTTATCAAGAAGTGCAGTTATCAAAGCAGTTATTAAAGTAGCCCTATCACGTTTCACGATTCAAGGAACTTAATTGAAGACGGTTGAACGACGAAGAGTAATGGCAGCAGTTAGATAAGGTAGTTCCATAACAAGTTGACCATTATGAGGAAAGTGGGCAATTATAGAACGATCCAGCAGTTTTTAGGCGGTTGATCACAAAGAGATCATCCAGGGAGTATAAAAGGAAGGAAAGACATAGAGCAAAGGAACCGAATCAAAAAACTCTCCAACAGAGAACATGTAACTTTAAATTTCTTAGCTTAGATTTAAACACTTCTTTCAGTAACTCGTGTGCTTGCGCCCCTTGGAGGAATTCTATTTTTAATTTTCGATTGTAAAGTCACTGCCAATAAAGAACACCCCTTTTTGGGACTTTGTCTCAAGAGGTTTGTCCCTTACACAATCGTCTGATCCCTTTTAATTGTTAGCGACTAACCTGCGCGAAACAATTTGACACGCCCGGTGGGACAGTGATGTTTGGTGTTGAAAATACAAAAGGCGAAACAATATGCCTCAGAGATCCGATAAGGAAACAGCAAGTCAGGGAGGAATCCAATCTGTGATCGAGCGATATGAGGAGCAGCATGCCTCTCCACGAACAGATGGACAGAATCAGAGCAGTAACAGTCGTTACGAACCAATGACAGAGTTGAGTCCTTGAACCATGCATGCATTACTTGGAGAACTCATACAAGATGTCGTTGAACAGGTAAATTTTCGAAGTATTCATAATATGGAAAGATTTACCCAAAATGGGAATGCACATTATGACGACATGGCCAAACAACTAAACACTTTGAACGAAACAATGAATAAGTTAGTAGGCCAAATATGTCAATCAGTTATACCTCTTGCAAATCACTTTCAAACTAGGACAATTATGGGACATAATCCCTCAGTCCTAAATCCGAATCAAGGGGTAGAACCACTTCCTGGTCCCTCTACTTCAAACCAAGGAGGTGGTGCAGTGCCAAATCAGAACAATGGTAGTGGTACGCCTAACTTGGGGGGTAATCCAAATGTAAGAGATAATGTCCTAAACAATTGACAGAATACCCCACGTGTTAATGAGGGAATAGATGTTCAGGTTAATGGTAATGGCTCTAATCATGGTAACTTTGTTGCCAATCAAGGACCAAACATTAGGCCTCATGCAAATCAACCGGTTAACCAACCTGTAGGAATTTCATATGACCCCAACGTCATGTTAAGGAATCAGATTATGGAAATCGTACAGGATCAGATGGCTTTTGGGGTGCGTCCTGTCATTAGGCTGACTTACACAAAGTCATATCCTCATTGGGTAGACCAAGCATATCCATGGCCTAGAGGGTATAAAGTACCAGAATTCTCACTGTTTACCGGTTTAGGAGAGGTGTCTACTCTAGAACATATAGGGCGATTCATATTGCAAAGTGGTGATGTAACTGATTACTATAAAATGAGGCTTTTCCCTAGTTCATTAACAGGAGTAGCTTTTTCCTGGTTCATCAACTTGCTAGCGAACTCTGTTCAAACATGGCAACAATTGGAACAGTTATTCCACGCTCAGTTTTATAAAACTGAGTCTGAAGTTACTTTGGCTGATTTGGCGAATCTACGTCAAATGCCAAACGAATGGGCAGAAAGTTTTCTCCAAAGGTTCAAGACAGCAAGAAGCAAGTGTTTTGTACCTCTGCCCGAAAAAGAATTTGTCAAAATCGCTCAAGGTTGTTTGAGCTTTGATTTAAAAAAGAAATTTCCTGACCTTTTCCAGTTGAGTGCGAATGTAATTAGGTATGAACGATTGATAAGAGAGGAAGAGCAGATGAAAAATTCTAGTAAAGGGACTTATTACAAAGACCCAAATTTTGACGTTCATACCATCAGCGACAAGTCATACGATCAAGCCGAAATGTGTTTGGCCAAATTGGTCAAAGGAGATACGTATACTTGTCCTATAATGGCCAAGCCTAGACCATCGGGTAAAGATGAGCCCATGAAAGATGGAAACATAAAGGCTAGAATGTTCTCGTTCGATGTAACCAAAGCTGACCTTATATTTGATAAATTATATAGGGATAAGTAGATAAAGCTGAGCGATAAGCATAAATTGCCAAACCCTGAACAAATTAAGGGTAAAAAATATTGTAAGTGGCATAATGCATGGTCACATTTGACTAACAATTGCTTGGTTTTTCGCCATGTGTTGCAGGATGCCATTGAATCAGGACGAATTACGTTCGACGATAAGAAAAAGATGGCAATGGATGGAAATCCTTTTCCACAGCCACTTGGAGTGAACATGGTGACGTCTGGTTTCAAAAACAAGTTGCCAAAATTCAAGTTGGTCATAGATGATGGAGAAGAGGACCCTAGACCACATCCCAGTGTCTTTGAACGAATCAAGGGGAAAGAACCAAGAAAGGACGAAGACGTCCTATGTGCAAGATGTAAAAGAGAAGTGAGTGGGAACACGGAGAAACCAGGGATATGGCAGCATCTCCATCGCCCTACTTTCTTTCCAAACACTCAGCTTGGTAGAGGGCGAGGTACATCATTCTATAGATGACCGCCTTTGGAGAGGCAGGTCAGGCCAGCAAATAATGGGAGAACATTCAGGCCGCAACCTCGCCGGCTAAATGTATGGCATTCGTTCCAGTATAATGCAGGAAGGGCAATACCCTTCGATGAGATGACTAGAACCCAACAAAGGCGTTTCCAATGAAACTATGGACGAATGATGAGGCAGCAACAGGGAGTGCCACATCCTAAAGCGCCTAAACTACTCAAGATAGCCAATCAAAATGTCCTCAAGGATAGTGAAGAAATCGGTACAGATGAATCAATGAAAGAGCTGCCAGAAACTTCTTCTGGGAGTTCAAAGTTTGAAAGGGACAGAAGGGATAGAGAAGATCCGGATCAGCCCCTTACTATCCAGTTCGGTACGTTACCTCCTGTCGTGGCCAATAATTACTTACTGGCCAATGAATTTAAGAACAAAGAAAAAGAAGAAGAAGAAAGGGAGGATGACGAAGGAGAGGCTTGCGTGCTGGAATGTGAAGAAGACCAGACTTCTAGAGAGACCTACAATGATGAAGAAGACGACGGGATGACAGACATTGAAGAAGAAATCGACCTAGAAGCAGAAGGAAGAAGGAGAGGAGTATCGCGCAATACTCTGTTGAAGCAACTATATCGAGAGGGGGTTCGGGAAGTAGACTTGTTGGGAGAACCATCTAGGCGTCCTTTCGATTTTTACGTACTGTACGGGACACCCAAAAGGAAGAAAGAGTGCCTCACTCTAAAAAGTATGGATCACCCCCAAAAATAATGCCCCCTCTCACAGGTTGGGTAACTGATGAGAAAGCATTAGAAAACAGTAAGAAGGAAATTCAGGAGACAGAGGCTCAGCGCAATATGCTGCACGTCGACTTATCACAGGGGGATAATTCGACAGAAAACAAGCAGAAAGTAGAAATAGAGGCTGCCGAAAAGGTTATTTTTAAACGGCCAGCCATGAAATTGACTAAACACTTGAGGCCATTGTACGTTAAAGCTCTGGTTAACGGTATCCCTGTGGCAAAAGTGCTTGTCAACAATAGAGCAGCTATAAACACCATTCCATCTAGGATGATGAGGAAGTTCGCAAAGACAGAGGGTGACATGATTCCTACAGAAGTCGTCCTTACGAGTTTCAATGGAGGAGCAATTTCAGCTAAGGGAGTTATGCCATTGGACATAACTATAGGGACAACTACTAGGACCACAATCTTCTTTGTAATAGATGGTCCTACTAGTTACAATGTGTTACTAGGAAGAGATTGGATACACGGAAGTCGCTGTATACCCTCATCGCTCCATCAATGCCTGATCTTTTGGAATAACAAAGGCGAAGCAGAGGTGGTACAGGCCGATCATAGGCCTTTTGTCGCAGAAGCAAACTCGGTGGAAAAGCTCATATACGAAAGAAACTATGGACCTGTCAGGGTAGTACAAGATGGGGAAAAAACTTTAAGTTGTCGCACAAAGCGAAGTACCATTTTCAGTGGACGCACTCACTGAAATGTTTAGACAGATGAGGCCATATATAGTGGCCCTAGAAGAGCCAGTAATTTGCAAAAGAATAATCAAGGAGTTTTGAATGGATTCTAAGTTACAAAAGCAAATGGCCGATATTTAGGCCTTCAAAACCAGAATAATGGCTTTCAATAAGGAATGCAATGACAAGGCGAAAAGAGACAGCCCTGAAAGCGCTGAAGGACAAATTAGCAGTATTCGAGTTAGAACAAAGCATTGGCCGAGAAGTCAACAAGGTGGACTGTTTAGAAGAAGAAGTACTTACAAGGGAACTGGATGATGAAGTGATGCGGATCATCAAACCTGGATACGCTCAAGCACAAGACCCTCTGATCAAAGTAAATATTGGCAATGAAGGAAAAGATCGTCCAACATTCATCAGCCAGATGCTCGATCAAGAGGTTAGTGATAAATTAATCGCTTTGTTAAAGGAGTATAAAGATTGTTTTGCTTGGAAATATGAACAAATGCCTGGTTTAGATAGAGACTTGGTGGAACATAGGTTACCAACTAAGCCTAATTTTAAACCTCATAGGCAGCTTCCTAGACGTTTTGCTCCCAATGTACTCCCTGAGATTAAGAAAGAGATAGAGTGATTATTAAAAGCAGGTTTTATTAGAACAGTCAGATATGTCGAATGGTTGTCCAATATCGTGCCAGTACTAAAAAAGAATGGTAAACTAAGGGTGTGTATAGACTTTAGGAATTTAAACATAGTTACACCCAAAGATGAGTATCCAATGCCACATGCCATGTATTCTTTCATGAATGGGTATTCAGGATACAATCAAATTTATATAGATGAAGAAGACAACCACAAAACTGCCTTTAGATGCCCTGGGTCTCTAGGATGTTTTGAATAGGTGGTTATGCCTTTCGGCCTAAAAAATGCAGGGGCAACTTATCAAAGGGCAATGAATTTAATCTTTCATGATATGATAGGCAAGTTTGTTGAAGTGTATATAGATGACATAGTAGTCAAGTCCATTAAAGAAGATGACCATTTCGAACAGTTAAGATGTTCGTTTGAGCGAATGAAGCAATATAAGCTAAAGTTGAATCCCTTGAAATGTGCATTTGGTGTTAATGCAGGGAATTTTCTTGGTTTCTTAGTACACAAGAGAGGGATTGAACTTGATAAAAATAAAGCGAAGGCCATTTTAGAGGTCAAACTACCCAGCAACAAAAAAGAATTGCAAAGGTTTTTAAGCCAAGCAAACTTTTTAAGACGCTTTATTTCTAACTGTGCAGGGCGAACTAAAGTCTTTTCGCCGCTCTTAAAGCTGAAAAATCAGGACGAATTCATCTGGAAAGAAGAACATCAAAAGGCTTTTGAAAGCCTGAAAACATATTTATCAAGCTCACCAGTGTTGGTGTCACCAATCCAAGGGCGGCCAATGAAAGTGTACGTATCGGCTGAAAAAGAATCAATAGCTGGAATGGTCGCACAAGAAGACCAATTTGGTGAAGAAAGGGCAATTTACTACTTAAGTAGACGGTTAACGAAATGTGAATGTAATTACTCTGCTGTCGAAAAATTATGTCTTGCATTGTATTTTACATGTACAAAATTAAGGGCTTATTTACGGTCCGTAACCGTTTATTTAATTTCTAAAGTAAATTTAGTTAAGTATATGTTCTTGCGCCCTATTTTACATCAAAGGGTAGGCCTTTGGACATTAGCTTTATCAGAATTCGAGATACAATATATACCTCAAAAGGCAGTCAAAAATCAAGTTTTGGCTAACTTTCTAGCCGATCATCCATGCCTTGACATGCCTGAAGAGATTGAATTAGAGATCAATTCATTCGAGCTAAAACCTTGGGTGTTGTATTTTGATGGGTCAAAAACCTCCAAAGGTGCAGGAGTAGGAGTAGCATTGATTAATCCTTTAGGGATTTGCTACAAATTCGCGTTCACTTTAGACAGGATGTGCACCAACAATCAGGCCGAGTATGAAGCCTTAATCGTAGGCCTAGAACTAATGATAGAAATGGGAGTAAAAAATGTGATCGTTAGGGGCGATTCTCCATTGGTAATTTACCAATTGATTGGTGGTTTTAAATGCCAAAGTGATTCTATTATAAGTCAATTGAGATCGCCCAAGAACTGTTAGAAAAATTCGACCAAGTAGAACTTCAATGCGTTAATAGGATATATAACGATGTGGCAAATGAGTTAGCCCAAATGGCCTCAGGGTACTCAACGGTTTTGAATTGGAAGTCTACTTGTGAGTATGGAATCATATTACCCGTGACTCAAAGAAGGGCGAGAAAGATTGAACTTCACTGCATACAAGATGGAGATGCAATGGATTGGAGAACAGAGATTAAAAAGTTCCTTAAAGAACCTAATGGAGGGATTAGTAGGAAAATGAAGCTGTGTTTGCTGAACTATACACTAATAGATGAAGAGTTGTTTAAGAAACGCTCTGATGGTATATTGTTAAAGTGTGTAAGTTTGCAAGAAGCCAAGACGATCATGGCTGAGGTGCACGAAGGGATATGTGAAGCTCATCAAGCTGGCCAAAGGATGAGATGGTTAATTATTAGGAGTGGATATTTTTGACCAAAGGTGGGAGAAATATGCGTTCAGTATACAAAGAGTTGTTTAGCATGCCAAAAGCATGGTCCAATACAAAGGGCGCCAGCACGAGAGATGGCACCTATTATTAAACCTTGGCCGTTCAAGGGTTGGGCGATAGACCTGATAGGGAAGATTTATCCCCCATCGTCCAAGCAACATACTTTTGTTATAGTCGCAACCAACTATTTCACCAAGTGGGTAGAGGCGGTACCTTTGAAAGAGATCACCCAAAAGAATGTCATAGAGTTTATCCGTGATCACATCATTTATAGGTTTGGAATTCCACAAACGTTGATGGTAGATCACGGAACATCTTTGAATGGGGATCAAGTGAATAAGTTTTTGAGCGAGTTTGGGGTTAAATTAGTAAACTCCACACCATATTACGCTCAATCCAACAGACAAGATCTTCTAATAAGATTCTAAAAAATATCATCAGAAAGATGATAGATGAAATGCCAGAAATTGGCACGAATGTCTGAATAAAGCCTTATGGGCTTATAGAACATCACCTCGGTCAAGTACCAAAATTACTCCTTTCCAACTTACTTATGGACAGGAGATCGTTTTGCCTATGGAAATCAACGTGCAATGGATTAGAGTGTGCTTGCAACATAAGTTAAATGATGATGAGTATGCCGAATCACTAGTTCAAAATTTATTGGGGTTGGACAAATTAAAGTTGGACGTCCTAGATAGATTGCAAGTTCAAAGACAAAGAATGGCTAAGTTTTATAATAAAAAAGTCATAGCCAAGTCGTTCAGCCTGGGTGAACTAGTTTGGAAGACGATACTCCCTTTGGATAGCAAGGATCCAAAGTATGGGAAGTGGTCGCCCAATTGGGAAGGACCATACAAAATAAACAGTGTGTTGCCCAATGAAGCGTATCATTTGAAAGATTTAGATGGCACCAAGCACGTGAGATTCATTAACGGCAAATATTTGAAAAAATATGTTCCTTCTTTATGGGAATGTGAACAGATAAAAGCATAATCAGAACATGTTGAACGATTAAGGATAAAAGGTCAGAGCGAAATACGTTCAAATAAAATCCTTTATTATCAAACGTTCATTACAAAGATGCGAAAATACAAATAATGGATGCTCTACAAACTACAATTAAAAGTAGGCTAATCTCCCGATCGATCGCCGAGTAAGAGGGTGGACTAGCCTCGCACCGCCTTTCTAAATGCATCGCTGCAATGGCGGGCAAAGAGGCTGAGAAGCACTCTCAGCAAGCAAGGTGGCCCGCAAGCATCCCAAAAATTGCCTTCTATCATCAAACTCCTTCTAAAGGATAAAGAGACGATGGGAAGAACTTTGATGGGAAAAACTTTGCTGCTGGCCAAAAAAAATTTTCTATACCTCCCATACCAAAGGTGACATTAAGGCAAATAGTAAAATGAGCGGACCAAACAATCCATTTTTATAGAAGACGAAGGTTTTGGATTGATTGTCAGAATGCCAAACAATGGTAGCAAATTGGTTTCGAAGAAGAAAATGAAAATGAAGATGGAAGATGGAAAGTGCGAAGCATACGTACATTTATAGGGGGGTGGAGATGAAGAGACAGAATATGAGCAGCCACATTCTGCCTAGTAAATGGAATTAAGTAGCCCAAAGTCTTGGGAAGAGAGGTGGAAATATCAAGAGAAAATGTGCAAGATTTTTAGCACAAATCAGTTAAATGCTTGAAGAATTGACGATTAAAAGACAAACGTCAAATAAATACACAAGAAGTTAATACATATGTTCATTAATGATGAACAAGGTTACAAAGGGAAAGTCAAATGTGAAATTACAAAAAGAAAAGTTAAGGCGTCATATGTCTTAATTATAATCCACCCCATACTGAACGAATTCGTTCCCTAACCTAGTTCTGCCGAGAGGAAGTGATGTTCAACTCAGCCACGACATCATCATCAACTTCCAACTTCTTGTACTGCTCGACCAAAGACTTAGTTCGCTCAATTCCCTGGGAGGCGTTACGCTTTTTAGCAGCCATTCTTGCCTTGCAGTCGTCCATTTTGGCTTGAAGTTCCTTCATCTGAGCAGCCAAACTAACCATCAAAGAGTCTTCAATCATGACTTCGGAAGAGATTTCTTTCAACTCGTCCTCGGCCTTGTTAATCTCCAGACGCAAAGACTCTTTTTCAGATACGGCGCGAAGATATTGAGTACTTTTGCCCTTTAGTTCAGCATTCTTAGCCAGCAAGGAGAGGATCTCGGAATGGATAACTTTCAACATCACTTTAAAATCGGCAGAAAGATTGAGCGACGGAAGTTTCAGTGCTTGCTCCAACTTCGCATTCAAATGCTCAAGCTTATCCTTGTGTCTGGCAGCACTATCCTTACCAATGTCCATATCTATGAAGGACACGTACTCAAATATTGACTGCTTGAGAAACTTCAAATCTTCTTCTGAAAAAGTAGCAGGACGACCAGATGGAGCAGGGCGAGATGTCTTGACTTGCCCCCAGGAAGCGAACAAGTCTTGGATGGAACACACAAACTTGTCAGCATCCTGCAAAGAAAATTGTCAATGTTGAAGATTCTCACTATAACGAACAAGATGGAAATAAAAGTGAAGCAAAGATTACCTCAACAATAATCGTGGAAGATGGCATATCCTCAGCCAAGTCTGCTACCTGTGACTCCACCATTCGTGAGGACTTCCCCTTGTCTGAGCGAGAAGATGTTGCCACAACGGACAGACTCATAGGAGCATCTGCAGAACTCAAAAGCAACAAATCAAAAACCAATAGCACAAGCAAAGGTAAAGCATCAAAAAACTGAATTACCTTCTGCTTCAATATTTGGGGTGTTGACGCCCTGGGAAGAAGGTGGTTCATCCATTGGTTGTGATGAGGATTCTGGGATTGAAGATGTCTCTTTAAGCGTAGTCCCTTCATCAGCTGGTTTGGATGAAGCAGCCTCAACGGAGGATGATGGAGCAGGAACTGCCGATACCAAAGCCTTTAAAGGAGAGGCTGAACTTTTCTGAGAAGTCCAAATAAATCATCAGCACACAGAAAAGTTTCAAGTATGGAAAAGTATGCTTGTGAGTAAACCAATTTAATTACCTTCCTCCTGATGATAAGAGGGATATCATCATCAATATCAACATCATCCTCCAGAATGGGAGATGCTGAGGCTAGCCAATTGCGACTTGGGGCACTTTTGGCTGCAGTAGGCTTGGCAGGAAGAGAAGAAGATGGACGAGCAGACTATTTAGCGCGACGAGGAGGAGAAGGACTCTGGATGGACAAAGGAGTAACCAAAACAGGAGGAGGAGAAGAAATGCTCGGCTGGTCTAGTGAATGAAAGACATGATTGGCATCAGTCGCAAACAATTTGCGCTTCACTGACGGCCAGAGCTGTTCAAAAAGGGGATGGATGGCATGGCTAGAATTGAAGGGGGCTAATGAAAAATAGCTTGTTAAAAGAAGATTGCGAGCATTTATAACCTCTGCCTCCACCTTATTAATAATATGGAAGCGGTCAATCAAGTTCCTTGAATAGCAAGGAGGAACAGGCCAAGTTTGGCCGAAACCAAGTTGGCGAGCAAAAAATTGGGGAGCATATATTTCTACCACTACCTTGGCATTGGTTCGAGTTAAAATATCATGAAATAACTCCCTCCCGGTTAAAAACTGGATCCAAATGAGCAGAGAGGTGCTCGCGCTGTCTATAGTGGAGGGAGGATGCACATAGTTTGGAGTCAAAAAGGAAGGAAAAGAAAAGAAGGAAGGGATTGAATCCAAAGAATAAAAGAATGAAAAAATGTCCGTTCTAGACATATTTACAGGAGCCAAGGGCTCAATGGCTAGCCCATAGTAGCTAGCAGAAGAACGAGAAATTGATGGAGCACCAAGCAACGGAAAATAGGATCTCAACCACATTTGAGTGAACCAAAGAGGTCCACTACCAGTGGGAGATACACCATTTTTCAATTGAGTTTGAAGAGAAGCCATGCCTCTATAAAGGGCAGCCAAAAAGAAAGAACATAAATTCAAAGGCTTGTCACGCGCCAATTCGTGCGCTATGGGTAAATAACTCAGGGAGGGCTTTATGCTTGGCACACACAAAACATATTTACAAAGTCAAACCAGAAGAAAGGCCACTCGCTCAGTATGGGAAGGCTCAGCGCTCGAATGGTTATGAAGGGTTTGCAGGCTTGAATAAGACTCGGTAAGGTTTCTACCAAACTTTGGGGCGCCACCAGAAACCAAGATACCAGGAAAAATGGTATCGCCCAAAGGTGGCAAATTCACTAGGGCCCCAACATCCCTTAAAGTAATAGACATGGGGCCAAAATGGAAAATTAAAGGTATTATACTCAGAAGACAAAAAACTCAAAGCGATTGAAAAAAGTGCTAAATCAAAAGTAGGGGGTTGAAGAGAGATTTCTAACAAATCAGAAATCCTAGCATTATCAAAAAGTGCCTTAGTAGGACCATGGTCCACAAGGCGAGCATGCCACCTACAAAAAACTACATCAGATTTAGGCCAAGTGCGAATACCTCTTTCGCGAAGTAGCCCCAGCGGCAGAGAGTTTAGAAATAGAGGGCCTTGAGTACAAGGAAACAGCTGGCCCACCGCCGCCTGTTCGACTGCCTCTGCATTGTTGAAGAAAGGATCTAGGTAGAACTCATTGAGTTCGACATTGGTAGGCGCGAGAAAGTTCGGAGTTATGTATGGACGACTCAGAAGTTTCTGAAGTCATCAAAACTAAAGGAGTCGCCAGATTGAGATTGTGAAGTAGCCATTAGGGATGAAACGGAGTTTTTTCAGAGTTACGTAGCAGGGAAGCAAAAAGATGAACAGTAAATCGTGGGAGAGAAACGCGAAAAAGTGAGGCGTGATTTAATGGTGCAGTGAAATGGCGTGTTTGGGGGTTATAAGGGTTTGCAAAACGTCGCACTTTTTCAAACTATGGAAGAAAACAATGATTGAAATTCTTGGGAATTTCGAATGTTGTTGGAAACACAAAGTGAATATTTGACACATAAAAATTCAGCCCAAATCGAACGGCCTAAGGAATGAAGCTCAATTGGAGGATCCCCAAATCAGATAGCCTAAAGAACGAAGCCCAATCAAACAATTCAAGATGAAGGCCCAAATAGGGAGGCCCAAGAACGCGGTAACACCATCGCCCAAATTTGCAAGTCGCCCAGAATCTGAGCGAATGGAGTGCCATGCAGTCGCCCAGAGCTGTTACTCTATTCTCGCCCAAACCTTCGAGTCGCCCAAGGTCTTTGCAAACATGAAGTGTTGTGGTTATCAAGAAGTGCAGTTATCAAAGCAGTTATTAAAGCAGTCCTATCACGTTCCACGATTCAAGGAATTTAATTGAAGACGGTTGAACGACGAAGAGTAATGGCAGCAGTTAGAAAAGGTAGTTCCATAACAAGTTGGCCATTACGAGAAAAGTGGGCAGTTATAGAACAATCTAGCAGTTTTTAGGCGGTTGATCACAAAGAGATCATCCAGGGAGTATAAAAGGAAGGAAAGACATAGAGCAAAGGAACCGAATCAAAAAACTCTCGAACAGAGAACATGTAACTTTAAATTTCTTAACTTAGATTTAAACACTTCTTTCAATAACTCGTGTGCTTGCGCCCCTTGGAGGCATTCTGTTTTTAATTTCCGATTGTAAAGTCACTGCCAATAAAGAACATCCCTTTTTGGGACTTTGTCTCAAGAGGTTTGTCCCTTACACAATCGTCTGATCCCTTTTAATTGTTAGCGACTAACCCGCGCGAAACAAATAGGTTTTGTAAGAATTGATTTTTTGTTTTCATTTATTATTATTATTATTATTATTATTATTATTATTATTATTATTATTCTTTTTGAAGAATATGTAGGTGAAAAGTATGGAAAAAAAATTGAATTTATGTACAGAAGTATTTTATTGGAAAAATGTGTGATTAAAAATAAATTTGAGAAAAAATTATTTTGAAGATTTTTTTTTTTTTAAATGGAACTCAAACAAAGATTATAACTTCTTTAGAAAGAAAAATAAATAAATAAACCGAACGTTTTATCTAAATGAATGGACCACAAAGAGTATTACCACAAGTTGTAAAAAATGAAAATAACCTCCATGTTAATATTCGTTTTTACGAAATTCATGTCATTATTTCTGTTATCACAATTATAAATTGTCGCATAATATTTTTAAAATACGAAACTTACATCCAATTTTATCTTATAACGAGATCTTAACAGTATTTCATAATTATTTTCTTTGGTCATTTTATATCACTGGAAACTTGTTAATATGAAATTTTATTTAAGCTGAAATTTTAAGAATTTAATATACAGCAATACAGATAGAAAAGTTGGGTTCAAAGATGACAAGGAAAAGCTGGAAATTTATTTTTCTCTTTAGGCCTGCTATCTATTTAATTACTGTACCTTTATTTACATCCATAGTTCACATATATATATATATATATCCTTATTAAAATAATAAAATTTTAAAAAGTAACTATTTTCATCCACATCAAATTCCAATATTGTTCTTATTAAATTCATTCATTTAAATATTATAGATCCATATAAATCTTATATATTCATCACACTAAAAATACATTCATAATACAATTTTGAAAATCACCATATTCATCCATTCACTATCAATATTTAATCTGATTTTTACTTTTTATTTTCTATATTGTCATGTTGGTGCTTTAAAATTTAGTTATTAAGATTAACAAATATTTTTCTTGAATTTATAGAATTTTCTCCAGAGTATACTGCTCAACCAAACAAATCCCACGAATCATATATCAATTAATTTTTTTGCTTATAAGCTCATAATTTTGGCTGTTTGTTTTCAATTGATAATTTTAAATTTGTTTTCTTTTATAATGTAAGAATATTTGGACAGATATTAAAACATATTTTGAAATTTCTCATATATTTTCATCTATCAAATCGATATATAAAAAAGCATAAAAAATAAGATTCCAATTTTCATATCATGAAAGAATTATAACTCTAATAATGTGTTGATTTTTTTTTTTTAATTTCTACTGAAGACAATATTATATGATTAGGGTTTTATTATTTTAGCTAAAGATGATATTTTATATATGATTGCTAGAATTTTAGTTAAACACAAACTCTAAAAGAATATAAAAATGTTTAAAAGAATTTATGAAAATAAACATTAGTTGATGAATTTAAAATAATATATTTTTATTTAATTTTATATATGTCTATATAGGTAAATTTACATAAGATAAAAAAATATAATGTAATTATCTTTTTAAAAGTGGATGCATATATAAAAAACTGTGAATGTTAATAGTGGTACCCTTTAATTACTATTTGCTTGTTTGGAAAGTATAAAAAGTTGAGGTTAAAATCAAGAATTATTTTAATAACATATTGTGTAAGATCCATAATTAATATCACTTTTTGATCACTCGTTTGACGGGAACCGCATTTCCATCTTGTCAAAATTGACTTTTAAGTTTTCCCGAGCAAGAACTAATGGATAAAATATACGTAATACAAGTGATCTAATAGGACAGAACATCACCAAGACATTTCGAGATGCAAGCACTTTATTTCATCACTATCGATATATTGTAACAAATCAACAATATCTTAAAATAAAGCCTCTTATGGGTCAAAAGAAAAATTCGATACCAATTTCTGAAGAAGCAGAAAGTGAGTTACTTTCAACATTGTCTAGACAGATTTTAACTCTTTTGTGCAAGCAACAATCCTTCTTTGAGAGCAACAACCTTTTGCATCTAACCCAAAAGGAAATATGGCATTGACTTTGTACCAGTTGCAATCAACGTCCCTCAATAATCCCGATTGATTGTCTTGATACCAATGAATGAATAGATGAATCCATCTTAAATTTCAATTCATTCGAGGGATCCCATTTATCCACTTGCAATCCCTTATCTAATTTTTCCACCATTAATAAGTTTCATGTTCTAAAACTATTAAGCCGCCGTTTGGCCCTGAATTTGTGGTTGAAAATTAAAGAAATGTTATCACTTTACATGTAATATTATTTTATGAAGATCGTGTGATTGAAAATATGATAAAAAGTATAAATTTTTAGATTATTGGGAGAATTTATCTCCTCTAGAGATAATCACTGATCTATAGTGATTGATGATATATTATAAATGATAAGATCAATTAAATATATGGATAGGAGATTCATTTTATTGATTTTATTATTTAATATTACACCACATTATAATCATCTCTAATAATGATTAACATTATACATATACTATCGACAAAACCTCTACCAATTTGAGCATTTTTCCTCTAACATAAATTCTTCTAAGATTACTTGTTAAAGGTTGAGAAAAAATTTCAATGGAATGTCCTTGCAATTTCTGATGTACCCCATTGAGATTTTAATAAACTTTAAGATTAATTAAAGTCTAGGTATCCTCGACAATTCAAATTTATAAAGATTTTATTAATAAAAGGATTTCAAAAGATTTGTATGGATTTCAAATTTAAAAATATACGTAAAAAAGTTCTTTTGAAATTTCACCATTTTAATGAGATTCTTATAGATTGAATGAAAGTCTATTCAAACTCACGCAATTCGTTAAGAAAAATTATAATCTTTTAAAATTGATTAAAATCTTAGTTAAAGATGTCCCGATAAAATTGATCCTTATCCATTATAGATTGGAATGCATTATACAAGATATAAAACTTCTTCCCATTTTCATCTACCTGCTTCGATAATTTCTATCTTTTGTCGGTTTAAAAAGATATAATTTTCGTGATTGAAAAATCAAAGAGATGACACAAATTAAAATTGTATATAATTATTAATGAAAAATAATAAATAAGCAACAAAAAGAAGCAAAAACATTTGAATGAGAAAATAAGAGGAGACCTTTAGTGGGTCACATAAACACGATGTCTTCAGGCAATTCCATGTGCCCACATGGCGCTGCTCATATCATAATACTCCTTTCGCACACAAACACATACTAAAATATACGTACAATTATATACACACTCTCCCTCTCGCCTTCCGTTTGTGCATCTTCATATCATATTGTTAATTTCCAAATCAAATTTCTGTTAATTAAATAAAACCCTCCACAACCCAGAAAGTTAATTCAGTTTCTTGAACTTATTCGAAAAATACTGCAAAAATGGAGAAGAACAGTGATGGGTTTGTAAGGGCAGATCAGATTGATTTGAAGAGTTTAGATGAGCAACTTGAGAGGCATCTCAGTAGAGCTCGGACTATGGAGAAAAACAAGAAAAATCAAGAAGATTTCCCCATGACCGCAGCCGCCGCCACTACCACCACCACAATCGGCGGCGACGGCGACGGCGGCGCTAATAGGAGGCAGAGACACGAGTGGGAGATTGACCCCTCTAAGCTAATCATCAAGGGCGTCATTGCACGTGGCACTTTTGGGACTGTACACCGTGGCATATATGATGGTCAGGATGTTGCCGGTTAGTCAACCTTTCATCTTCTTATCTTTTTTTCCTCCATTTTTCTGTTCTGTATAAAAAATTACTTTTCACTTTTAAAAAGTTAATTAATTTTGCTTCTTTTACTTTTTCTCATTTATTTTGTGAGTTTCCTTCATTTGTTTTTGTCTTTTGATTAGAAATATGCTTATTTTGCTGTGATTAAAAGCACCTTTTAGCTGCTCTTTAGGGCTTCAAAAGGTACTTTTAGGAAAGAGTAAAATCTTGTCAAAATTAATGTAAGTCTAAAAGTTCAGTCTTTTTAGTTAAAATTAAGCAGATAAATTAAGTGAAATGAGAAGAAAAGAATCATAGAAACCTCTAATCAATAGCAAAAACTGATTATTTTCAGGATAATAATAATCTGGTTGGTTGAATATTTGGGATGGGCGTAGGGGGTGTCTTTAGGATATACTTATGGAATCCGTGACTTATGGCACGGGTTTGGATTGGATTTGGAGGTGACAGTAATGACTTGGGGTGGTGTTTTTTCTGAACTTTCATGTGAAGCAACTGGTTGTTTAGTTTGACTTTTTAACAACCAACCAAAAAAAAAAAGAAACTGTCTTCTAGTGTAGTCATGATAAAGGAGAGATATTATTGTTTAGTCTGATGATAAACAAATGTAATTAATTAATGTCAATTTCAACCTAGAACCTGGGATCTTTGCAAATTGATTAATTTTAATATTCATCATAGAGTATAGTTTAGTGTTGTTATCAAGAACTTTAAGAAAATGATAACCCTTTTGAGCTATTAAATTGAAGATTTTGTAGATAAGATTATCGAGTATAAAATAATCTGATCCTAAGCAAGGATAGAAATAGTACTATGGATTAATAATGATGGAAAGAAGTTCAGTGTTAGTCCCAATAAACATTAGGATTGACTATATGACATTTTTTTTTTTTTTTTTTTGGCCCTGGTATTTAGTAGGTTATCTTTTCTTATAATCCAACACTCGTTTGTCCAATTTCTTAGGCTCATAGATAAAGGGAGGTTTACAGGGGAGCAAAGTTGTCGACATTGATTAACTATGGTTTGACATTGTAAAATTTAGCGAATTGGGCTCTCCTCTTCAGCAAACTTATTAGGATTTTCAATGCTTCACAAATCTTTTTTCTGTTCATTCCCTCAAAACAATCATTAACCGTCCATCAGTTGATCATGTTAGATTGATTGAATAGTAAAATAAGCTTTTGTTCTTTTACTTGCATTGGCTTGCACCAGTGAACTGAATGTTGCTCTGGCACAGTTACTATGCGATAAACTATAATTGTTGTGATTTTATTATTGAATTTTACTTTATTCATTATTAACATTTTGGTAGCTTCCGGTGATCAGTTAAACTGTTGGACTGGGGGGAAGAGGGCCACAGGACAGACGCTGAGATTTCATCATTAAGGACAGCTTTTACTCAAGAAGTTGCAGTTTGGCATAAACTCGATCATCCTAATGTAACTAAGGTCGTAATCTATTTCTGATATCTTTGCATTTATTTGATATATGTGGAGCCATGTTTCTAACCACATTGTCATTGTTTGTTGAGTTTGTCTTTAACATATGTGGACCCACCATTGCCGGGACAATTCCAGTTCCACAAGAAGCATGCTTCTTATAAGTGGAAATCTGTTATAGTTACTGGAAATAATTGTTTATCTTCCATTTAAACTTTATCTTTGGTTGTCTCTTTGCACTATTGGTCTTATCGCTTGTGTCTAAACCCGTTATGCAGTTTATCGGGGCAACAATGGGTTCTTCAGAACTTAATATTCAAACGGAAAATGGTCACATTGGGATGCCCAGTAATATATGTTGTGTTGTCGTTGAATATCTTCCTGGAGGTGCTTTGAAATCTTACCTTATAAAGAACCGGAGAAAGAAGCTTGCATTCAAAGTAGTTGTACAGATTGCACTCGATCTTGCCAGAGGGTACCTGTCGTTTAGATTTGGAATTCTTTTTCGTTAATATTCATTTGTTGTTTATATGATCTGTAGATAAATTAAATTCAATCTTCCGTTTTGCAGGTTAAGTTACCTTCACTCACAGAAGATTGTTCACAGAGACGTTAAAACAGAAAATATGCTGTTAGACAAGAACCGCACTGTGAAAATAGCAGATTTTGGAGTTGCCCGTGTTGAAGCCTCGAATCCAAATGACATGACGGGAGAAACCGGGACCCTTGGCTACATGGCTCCCGAGGTTAGTTATCCATCATTTCTTTGATATATATACTCATTCTAGGAGTCTCTGTTCAAAGTCAAAAATGTTTCATGTTCTTGCACGTCTCTTTTTGTTTATAGGAAAACTATCTCGATTCTTCTTAACTTCGTCAAATGGTATACCTGTTTGCTCATTCCAACAGTTCGTTAACAATGTTGTCTATCATGTTTTCAGGCCCAGTGTAGTACTATATACCCGACATGCTCAACTCGTATTACTTAATAGCTAGTGCATCATTAACCATTTCGCATTGGTTTCTCTTAAACTCGTAGAACTTGGAAACAGTCCCTCTCCCTCTTTTCGATTCCCCTAGAAAAGGAATGAAAAGCCGAACTTGTATTGATGGTAGAACTAAAAACCAAAACTAAACAAAAGAAGGCTGAGTCAACAACAAAATACAAATAAAAAATTGACCACGACTGTCCTATTAATGTCAGCTGCATGTCTAAATAATGAACTTCAGGTTCTCAATGGCAACCCGTACAATAGGAAATGTGATGTATACAGTTTTGGCATCTGTTTGTGGGAGACGTATTGTTGTGACATGCCGTATCCCGACCTTAGTTTCTCAGAAGTGACATCAGCAGTCGTTCGCCAGGTATTTGCATTTTTCTTCATTATATGTTTTATATTTATCAATCTTAGCCTCTGTTTGGCAAGAGTTTATAAATGATATGATTTTATAAATAGATTGAAATAAATGGTAGATAAGGTGATGATACTAGTGGGTCCACTGGAATGCATTTTTGAAAATGAAGTTTGACCATTTATAAATGATTCCTAAATTTTGCCAAGGCTTAATGTGGTTAAAAAAAAATTGTGATTGACTCTCTTCTTTTTATAGAACCTAAGGCCCGAGATACCTAGGTGTTGCCCGAGTTCCCTTGCTAATGTGATGAAACGATGCTGGGATGCCAACCCAGATAAGAGGCCAGAAATGGATGAGGTAGTTTCCATGTTAGAGGTCATCGACACATCGAAAGGTGGAGGAATGATCCCTCATGATCAACAACAAGGTTGTTTCTGTTTTAGGAAGCATCGCGGGCCTTGAAATTTTATGCTCAGGCTGATTTTCGACTATGTTTCTTATAGCTCCATTTCCTAACATTGAACTCATAATTATGGAATTTCTGAGCCAAAAAACTCTACAATGACAAGATGTGTTGTAAATCTTTTGGTTGGTGTATATCTTATTTGATTATTTGCTTCTATATTGCATTTGCTTATGTTCTAGCGTCCCTTTTTTTTCTTTTTCTTTTTCTCTCTTGTACTAGAAATAATGTTATAAACCTGTGTAGTGAAGGCTTAAATTACTTGCTGGTGTCTATAGCAGTTGGTTGACTTATTGAATCTTTTGGCACGTTTGCTATGTTGGACTCGATATCAAATTTCGACGTCTATTTCTTCTTTAATAAAGTTCAGTTCAATTTAGTGTATTGAATGTGTGAAAGATTTTACTGCATTATAATCAATCTTTACGACCTCGTCCGTTTTCGAAAATCGAGGTGGGACATGGAACATGGTCCTTTTTTTGAATCTACCTTTGACTCATTTTTATGTTATTAAATTTATATTTTATTTCGAAATACGAACAATACATTAAAAAACTTAAAATCATATAAATAAGTAATGGATCGAAATTGTTAGACGGGTCTGGGCAGAAGTTTGAGCCAAGAATCATCACATCGACCAGTTGAACCAAGCTATTTGTTAAGAAACAAATGACGGTAGTAACAGACACAATATGCTTATTATCCATTAGCTAATTAGAAATTGACAAATGCACCAAGTAGCGCATACGAATTGAAACGAAGACAAATTTATAACTGAGGTTATAAATAGGAATAGCAGTGAATTTTACTATGACTACTACTACTACTGATAATAATAATAATAATAGTTTTGAGCCCTCTGGGGCACAGCTCAACTGGTGAATCAATTAACATTGGCTTGCTTCTAGCAACAGGGTGGAGAGTTCGATTCCTGATGGGAACCTGCGGCCAAAAATTTGGTATGGAGCAATCACTGTGGAGAAGGGTCTCTTGTGCACAGAAGTGTACAGTCAATGGGGGAAACCTGTGATCCAGTTGAGGTATAACTCGCGATTTACCTCCTCCAAGGTTCTAGAACATGGGTCTTGGAGGTCCAGAATTTAATCTGATGTAAGCTAGGATACCTAGATATAAAATAAAAAAAAAATAATAATTTTGAATATATGATTAAAAATAATGTCGTCTCGAACTAAACTATAAATCAATTTATAGATCGTATCCAAAAGGATTGTAAATATAAAAAAGTTGAAAAATACTCTCTCTCTCTCTCTCTATTTTTTATTTTTTAATTTGGTCATAATTTAATTTAATTTTTTTTTTTTTTTGAAAGAACATATCTTTACATGTCTATCCTACTTTTTCGATCAATTTATCGTATACATTTAATCAATATGAGATTTTAAAATTTAAGGGTTGCTCAAGAAAATTGTTTATAAAAATTATAGCAAACTTGATAAAAGATGAAGAAACGTGTTGCTAAAATAGTTATAAAAAATATGTAGTTAAAATTAATTATTAATTTTGATATTTTTAGCAATTTTTTTAGCTTTCTCAAACAAGCACTGAGACATGTCACAAGAAAATACCCGGAAAAATGATATTCCAAAATACTTAGCCCCTATTTGATGGTCATTATTTGAGAAAAACAATGTTTTGAATAACGAATTTTTAGAGAATGTGTAGTTAAAAAGTAGAGAAAAGTTTTGAGTTTACATAAATAATATTTTATTGTGTAAATATGTAGTTAAAAATAAGTATATAAAGAAAAGAATTTCGAAAAAAACCCATCAAACATAGGTTGATATGTCAAAATGTTTATTGCATATATGGTGTAAGGGTTTACATAAAGTCACATTATCCATCTCATTAAGTTGCCCAAGAAACATATATGAAAGAATCAAGAGTAAGTTAATTAAATGGGATAATAATGGAAATACATTAAAGATATGCAACAGCACATTGGCAATTCTCTCAGACACCAGCATAATTAGCCCTCGGGAGTTCAATCTCAGTCGACTTCTCATCCTCATCCCAGTCTGTCATCCTGTAATAAGTCGCGTAAAGAACAAGCTGAACTAATCCCGACAACATTCCTAAACCATTTGGAACCTACAAAAGTACGATGTTATAATCTAAAAGATTAAATTGTCGAAGACGAAGAAAATATACTACGTATTGAAAACTTTACCATGAGATAGGGATCAAACTTGATGAGTGCATATGAAAACCAGATGGAGCCATTTGCAAAGTTGGTTAGTGATAAGAAAAATGGCATGTATTTTACACTCTTGGTACTGATAACTCGTCGCTGAGAAAATCGAGAGAGAGAAAGAGAGAGAGAGAAACACAGAAGAATTAATGAAATTGGTCATAAAATAAATTAAACTTGAAAAAGAAGTGAAGAAAAATTAGTACCATGACAGTCAAGGGTGATGTATACATGATTGTGTTGAATATGATGCACAATATTCCAACGAGCATTGATCTATCCTTGTGGCCATGGAGAAATGTCAAGGTGATGAAAACCACAATGAACAAGAATACGAGCTCAACGATCAAAGCCATAGTAATCCTTTTCTGAAATTAACCAAAAATTGGTTGGACTGTCGAAGAAAGGTGACATGTAAACTATTTGATCTAAAAGTTTAAGTTGTGTGAAGTGCCAAAATTCGAGAATTGGTTAAAAAGTAGAGATGGAACGTACGCGCATGGCCCAATTGGAGAAGAGGAAGAAGATGGTGACATAGGAGATTTCAATGATGAACCCTACGCCGTTGATAGTGACGACGAGAAGGCTGTCGGGATGAACAATGGGAAGACCATAGAACACCCACATAGCACAATTCAGCACTGTTGCGACGTATGGATCTGGTTTGAATCCTTGCACAGATTTCGCTTTCCGGATCTTGATGAATGTTGGGCTGCAAATCGATTACATCACTTACACCATTGTGTTAGAGAAATCAAGAGAAGTTCCAATTCTTTCATGTGTGCAAAATCTGAGAGAGAGAGAGATTACACAGGAGAGAGGAAGAGGAAGAATGAGATGATATTGCCTGCATATAGAAACAAAGAAAAGTCAAGACATACAGATGTAATCATTTAATAACCATGCTACAGTCCCATCGTTCTGGATGTAATGTTACGTGTCATTTAATTAGCACTATTTTAAACACAATCAGCTTTTCTATCAAATTATCTGTTGTCACCTCGAGTTATATCACTGCTTGTGTTAAATTTCTTCTAGCAAAGTGGCAAAATCTCGTCTCCCCATCCTTTCACTTGACAAGAATGAAAATATTGTTCAAGTGATGATAGTCTTCCCTATTTAACATATCTACGAAGTGATGAAGCCAGAACTTTCATAATGAATTTTGTATTATATTAAAAATAATCAAAATTTCTACGTAAATCTAAAGAAAAGTTGTGGGAGAGGTCGCCACCCCCGGTCCCTCCATCGCTCCGCCACTATATCCAAGTAGTGTCCTAACAACAACATGAAACATTTTCTTGACAAGATAGATCGAGCTATGAAAAACAAAACGAAATGAATCAAAACTACGAACCAATGATTCCAATAACTGTCCTAGATGTTTCTGCGTCCACCATGTTGGAGCCTCAAAAGATAATCACACTAGAAAAACGATACGAGGTGAGAAAATTAATGATAAGAGGACAAGATGTTGAAGCAGATCATGATGATGAGGGAGAATGAGGGCATTTGAAGAATTACGATGAAGCTTGTTATAGAGGTACTAGATATGGGTTAAAGGATTTAATTAGACATGAATTGCAGCCAAATAATAATTACTTGACCAGAATAAATGGATAATTCATGGTTATGGATTCTATTGCCTTCCAATTCTTTTGGAGATTAGTTATTAATTTGACTGGCTTGTAAATATTAGGGCATATTGGCACTAAATTTGTACGGAATAGAGCTATTTATACAATGATTGCTGACAATTCATATGTTGTCAAGATCTGTTTGGTTAATTTAAAAAATAGTTTTCAAATTGATGGTGTAGATTTTGCCAACTCATAATTGTTAACAAAAGTTGTTAATCATAGTTGTACATGTAGCATGGTTAATTTGTACATGAATGTTGTTTAATTATTTATTGGATTAGCATAACTAATTTGTTTATCCAATGAAATATTTTTATATAATTAAGTTATTAATGATTGTAATTAATTTATACCTCAATGGTTCGAAATGTTCTTACACATAATCGAAGGAGAAGGGGTTGGGTAGAAAATGCAAACCCAAACTTAGAGAAAAAATACAATGCATCTTTTTATCCATATATTAAATCAATGCCTCCACATTAAATATTGATGCTATTGGGTGCAATTCGCAATTTATTCGAATTTTAACCATTAACTTTTCCCATTTTCATTGCCTGCAAGATAACTAATCCATAAGAAGAAGATTAAGATCACCAACGCATAATGGCCGACCTCTCTTGCTCGGAACCCGAGCCCAACCGTCCAACCGGACCACCATCTGTCCTCGGTCTCACGCCACCCCAATCAAACTCGAAAAAGCTTTCTTCTCATGATGACCTTGTTAGATCCAAAAGTATTGTAGTGAATGAGATTAATGACGTTATATAAAGTAAAGAAGATTGCAACGAAAAACAAGATTTAAAAGTAAAGAAATTGACAAAAAGAGTTAATCGCAGAGGCACGATATTTTATTAATCGACAATATGAAGAGAAATACAAGAACTCAGCAATTCTTGCTTGAACAAAACTGAAAGAGAAAATCACTATTTATAGGTACATGGCATAGCATAAAGATGGAAATAATGTGGAATAAGGAAATAATATATTTAGATAAAAATCATGTGAAATATAAAGAACCAAATTTTCCCACACGAAAATAAGAAAACAATTTATTTCCGAAAGAATCAACCATAATTTGGGTCACAAACGCAGCAATCTCCATCTTGACCCAAATTCTGATGCAACAAACGAAACTCCAAAATTTCAAATCCGTCTACATCTAAATAGTCAGTCTCCTCAACATAGTAACCAAAACTCTCCAAAGCAAACCGGCGTCCTCTACAAGGCGTCCACAAGGGACACCTAAAGCTAAATCCTAGATTCCCAAAATTCCACCGAAAAATTTCTGTTGACCAAATAGGGTCGAAGCACACCATATAGATGAAACCATACCACATACTGGATTAGAAGGCCTCTTGCTAGAACTGTCGCCTTCAACGTCCCCAAAAGCATCTCAGACATTATTGATACCACGATACCTTCGCTCAATGAGTTCAACCCTAGCAAATGAACATAGTGCATCCACTGAAAATGGTGGCAAAGCGGAATCACCAACGCTCTCCCTAACAGTGTTCTTAACCAACTCAGAGCTCGTCACAAGAGGTACTGTACCAAACTATACATCCACCACGGTACTGAACTTGTCCAAATGTCTCTTAACTGGTTCTGCACTCCCCTGCAAGATATACAACTAAGACCTTTTTCGTCCCTCAAGTACAACACGGACATCCCTTCGGACCTTCAAAATTCCACCTCCACTAAAGAATTCATACCATTCTGCATCCGAGGTACTCAGCAAGATGAGATTCATTTTTAGGTCTGGAACGGTTAAACCTAATAAATTATTTTGATCGTCCCATTCTGCAACCTTAGTTTGACTCGACAGATTTCAGTAATACGGCAAGATTGGTTGTTTTACATTACAACTCTACCTTGCTTGACAGCCTCATATGTCTGAAAGAAATTACGACTGAAACACCTATAATGTGAACATGCCAAACTGAGAATCCACTCCTCGTCAGGTTTAGACTCCACCTCAAATACCACTATCAACAACACATCACTGCCATCCGAAAAATTCTCAGCAACATTAGTCATGTCCAAATTACAGAATTGCCCTGTATAATCTACAGCTAAATCACCTTTAACCTACAACTTGTCACAATCCTTCTTTATGTGTCCTTTTTTTTCATACAGTAGAATCAGTACAAATTGTTGAAGTTCGTCCTCGAACTATCCCTCCATAGATCACCATGAGATATCAGAGCTTCCTCATCCCTCGATGTAACTCCAACCAAATGTTTCAACTTCTCATTTGAGTGCAAAGCATCATAGACACCGTCTATAGTCAAAGTATCGCGACTATACAAAATGGTGTCCCGAAACAACACATAAGAGCCAGGCAGTGAACATAGCAGGATCAAGGCAAGATTCTCTTTATCGTACTTAATCTCCAACATTTCCAAATCTGCAACAATTTCCTTGAACACGGTAATCTAATCTTCCAACAACCCTCCTTCCGCCATGCGATGGGAATACAGCTTCTGCTTTAGAGCCAGTTTACTAGTAAGACTCTTGGCTATACGTAATTGCTCTAGTTTCAACCACAAAGCAGCTGATGTTTTCTTTTTCAATATATCATGCAGAATATTATTGGATAGATAAAGATGAATCAACGACAAACCCTTCCAATCCTTCCATTGTTTCTTCTCCGTTGTCCAATTAGCTGGCATCTTCTCAAAATTCAGCGACACATCATCCAAATCCAACTGCGCCAAAATAGCTCTCATCTTTACTTGCCACAAAGAAAACCTTGTATTGCGATCCAATTGCGGAATATCATATTTCAAAACAGCCATCTCTGAAAAACCTCAACCAATCCACAACAAGAACCAAGATCTAATACCACTTGTTGGACCCGGAAGGATTGTAGTAAATGAGATTAATAACGCGATATGAAGTAATGAAGATCATATCGAGAAACAAGGTTTAAATGTAAAGAAATTAACAAAGAGAGTTAATTGCAGAGGCACGACTTTTTATTAATTGATAATATGGAGAGAAGTACAAGAACTCAGCAATTCTTGCTTAAACAAAACTAAAAGAGAAGACCACTATTTATAAGTAGATGGCATAGTATGAAAATGGAAATAATGTGGAATAAAGAAATAATATATTTTCATAAAAATCACGTGAAATATAAAAAATAAAAATAAAATAAAAAATTTTCACATGAAAATACGGAAACAACTTATTTTTTTAAAAAAATCCATCATAATTTGGGTCACAAACCTAAGAGACCCACCCGATCAGGAGTCACCTCACCCATGTCCTAGGTATTAAGCCTTTCTTCCTAACAACCAATGATCCGAGCCCAAGCTTAGGTCTCTCCTATCGAGTACCCTACCATACATCTCGATACCAACCACTTGACCGATCATGCGCAAGCGTCTGACGATAGGCTTCATGCGTCAAAACACTACCACTAGATTGTCTTGACCTCCTATTCTGCCTCGAGAAGCTTTTGTTGCACTTAATCGAGCCGATAAACTTACATTGTTGTTGTTACCAATTGAAAGACTATTTCCCAAACTAAGAGAAGTTCGAGGAAATCATTTGCTTATTTGCTTCAAGTCCCAATTGATTCTGTGTGCCATAGTTGCATGATTATCTTGGGAAGCTCACTATTGTCCTATCTGTTGACGGGGGCAAGCCCACGTGGGGTCATACAAAATTTTTGGTTTTTTCTTTTTCTTTTTCTTTTTTTAGATAATAGTTGTTTTAACCATTTTACAACCTACTTTAACGCACTGATTATGGGATGACAAATGAAGTTGAAATTTTGCATTCTTTTTTTTTTTTTTTCATTGTTCAAAACTTTGCATTCTTAATACAATTTCTAAGTGTTCATGACATAGTTTTTTACTTGTTAATGGCATACAAAACAACCAACTGTAGCAAAAGTTACAATGCATCAAAGCAGGCCATTCCAAACTAATATTTCAAAAATTTCGATAATATGCAAACTTTCAAAATTCACCGATGATTATATATTATCCGAATTCATAAATAGCCTACGTCATCTAGGAGCTCATTTCAAGAACTATATCCTAATCATATCAAATAGTCCAAATGGATATAAAAATAGTTAAATACATGTAGTGATGGCTCGGCTCGACCCTTTAACCCACGAGCTCGGCCCGGGCTCATGAAAAACGAGCCGAGCTAAGCCTAGCCCACGAGCCTCTCGCGAGCTCATGTTTTTTTTATTTTTATTTATTTTATTTTTTTGCACATCTTTTGCACCTTTTTTTAAAAATTTTCATATTTTTGGACGAGAGCTCGTGGGCTCGTCAAAACGACTCTTGGGATCTAGCCCCCTGCTCGGCTCGGGATCGAGCAGCCCACGAGCTGAGTTTTAACGAGCCGAGCGGCCGAACAGACGAGCCGCTCGGCCCATTTGACATCCCTAAATATATGTCAAACATACGACTTAAAAAATACGTCTAACTCATCTTTTCTTTAAAAAAAAAATTCAATTATTTTATTAATGTTTATTATTTTTGTATGATAAATTTTTCAATATAATTTACATAATTTTACTAGAAAATGTTATATGGAATATGACGTCAAAAATTTTAGGATCATTACAAACTAAATGTAATTTGAATTACTTTCGAATTACTTTTGCAATAAATTTAAATTTCATCTACTTCCTAGATTTAATCGGAATTTTATTTCATTTCATTTACTTCCTATATTTAATTTGATTTACTCATCTTCAACTCAACATTTATCAATAAAATGGTAAACGAGATTATAAAAGTGGTAAAATTCATTTAACAATATTGACAATAATATAATTATAAAATATTTTCAAATTATCAAAATGCTCATTAATTTATTTTCATTGATATTATACTTTTAAATTACACTTTAATTTTTGACCTCACAGCATAAAAAGTCTAGATCCGTCCTAGTCGGCTGATGAAGTGGCATTCAAGTTTACACTTGTTAGTGAATTCTCGCACCGCAAACCCATTATATTGAAGGTAAGTGAAAAAAATTTAAAGTTTTGGTTTTACGGTGAATCTAAGATTGGATTATACCCATATTTTGGTCCAATTAACATATTATGATGATTATGGTCATCTATTTTTTTGAAACTGATATTGGATGGCATAGACAACCATCTGCGATAACGAGCAAGGTAAGGCATTACATTCTGACACAAGACCTTCGACCCCCCATGAGTGCTCTACCTTTACGCCGTGCCCCCCCCCCCCCCCGGGTGCTCTACCTCTACGAGATACCATCGACTCCTGGGGGCGCTCTACCTCTACGAGAGACTGTCGACCCCCCGGGTGTTCCACCTCTACGAGAGACCATCGACCTTCCGGGGGCACTCTATCTCTACGCGAGACCGTCGACCTCTTGTGGGAGCTCCACCTTTACACGAGGCCATCGACCCCCTATGGACGCTTTACCTCTACACGAGGCCATCGACCCCCATGGGTGCTCTGCCTCTACGTGAGACTATCGACCCCTCGGGTGCTCTGCCTCTACAAGAGATCATCGACCCCCCAGGGGCACTTTACCTCTACAAGAGACCGTCGACCCCCCGGGGTGCTCTACCACAACGAGAGACCATTGAACCCCCGAGGGCTCTCTACCTCTACGCGAGACCGTCGACCTCATGTGGGAACTCCACCTCTACACGAGGCCATCGACCCCCCGGGGGCGCTCTTCTCGACCCCCCAGGGGCGCTCTTCTCGACCCTCCGGGGGTGCTCTACCTCTACGAGAGATCGTCGACCCCCCAGGTGCTCTACCTCTACGCTACACTGTCGACCCATTAGGGACGCTCTACCTCTACACAAGGCCATCAACCCCTATGGGCGCTCTACCTCTATGCAAGGTCATCGATCCTCCATGGGCACTCTACGTCTACCCGCGACCATCAACCCCTTGGGGACATTCTACCTCTACGCTATATCGTCGACCCACCGGGGTCGCTCTAACTCTATGCTAGACTGTCGACCCCCAAGTGCTCTACCTATACGAGAGACCATTGAACCCTCGGGGGCGCTCTATCTCTACGAGAGACCATCGATCCCTAGGGGGCGCTCTACCTTTACAAGAGACCGTCGACCCCCTAGGTGCTCTACCTCAATGCGAGACCATCGACGGGCATGGAATTACCTATAGGGTCATCTCAACACTTAGCCATAAAATCTCTGATGAATTGACAAGGTTACATGGTGGTTACCACAGGCAAAACCTCCGGGCGGGAAGTTAAGACCCCCCCAACTCAAAACGTGGGGATAATGAAAAGGCCAACGTGGGGACACGTGGTACCACAACCACCCGGCTCTCACTTGGCTTCCAACGTCTATAAATACTCCGGAGGCCGACATAGGTATGGACGACTGCAAATTTTTTAGCCATCTGAATTTCGTCCTTATTTCTCCTAATACGTATACTGATTTTCACATCGGAAGTAAAACGAGGGAGAAGGCCCGCCCTCATTTTTCATGTTACACACGCCCGTCAAAGTAGCAGGAACGTCAAAGGCCACCAGGTAGATCGGGAGGTATTATTCCACCACCATTTCATTAGCGCCGTCTGTGGGAAGCTTCTTCCACTGAACACAAAAGCTATATCAAGAAGATGAACAAGAAGTGATACATGCTTAAAGGCGACTACAATGGAGACAGAGTCAGAGTTAGTCGTAAAGGGCCTCGACCTACCGCTACCACCACAGTATGTGACACAAAACCAATTCAGCGCCCTAAAGACCCAGTTGGCGACGATGATGACCCTTTTACAGAATTAAATGCAGAGAGTAACCCTCCCATCGTCGCACTCAACGAAGGCCATGCTGCCACCCCAAGGGATGCACGTAGAAGCCCCACTTGTCATCCAATTGGTGACAGTGAGCTCAGGGGCTCCAAGGATGACAGTCATTCAACTCTCGTCACCCATGGCAATTCTAGAGTGAAGGATGGAGGAGATCATGACATAGAAGATAGATGATGCATTATCGAGGAGAAAGGACAAGTGTATGCAGATGGTTTTGGAAGAAAACCCCTACGCACTTGAAATTATGGCGATCCATCTACCTAAGGGCTTCAAGCATGATAGAAGCTTACAACGGGGTCACGAATCCGCTTGACCACCTCCAAATCTTCGTTGATTTAGTGAGGCTCTATGCAGCACCAGATGCAATGATGTGTCGATCCTTCCCCCGACCCTCAGGAAGAAAGCTAGAGACTGGGTGGCATGGCAACATTAGCCCCCAGCTATCTAAATGTTTGATGAACTCTCTAGGAGCTTTGTGACCTACTTCCTCAGTAGTAAGAAGAAGAGGAAGAGGAAGACAGCCATTGGCTTGACACAGTTCATCCAGGAGAAGGACGAGTCTTTCCAAGAATACTTGGCTAGATTCAGTCGAATCACCTCCTACAGGGCTTTGGAAGGGCCACGGTAATTCCAGAAGGGCATGTAGAGCTTCCAGTCACGCTAGGCACGTATCCTACCACTATGGTGATTATGGTGAGCTTCTCAATTGTCAAAACTCTTATGGCCTACAATACAATCTACGGTCAGCCACTACTAAACCCAGTTGGGGCCAACCCTCAACCGATCACCTGATCATGAAATTCTCAACCAGTAGGGGGTCAAGTGCATGCGAGAGGATCAACAAGCATCTAAGAGATGTTATGTCGATAGTATATCAGCTAGAGGAGCACGATCGGTCATGATGTTAGATGTCGAGCCTCCAAGAGGGCGGGTCGAACCACTTGACATGATCGAAAAGATCTCCATAGCAGAAGGACGGGAGTTCAGCATGGAGATCGGGTTGGAATTAGACGAAAAGGGAAAGTCGGTGAAATGCCTAGTAGATAACTTGGACGTTTTTGCATGGAGCTCAGGCGACATTACTGGGATCAGCCCAGCAATCATACAACATCGCCTAGACATCTTACCAGGAGGCAAACCAGTAAAGTAGAAAAAATGAACCTCGGGCCCCGAAAGGCAAGAAGTAGTTAAAGTGGAGGTAGAAAAACTACTACAAGCTGGATTCATTTGGGAGGTGCAGTATCCCGAATCGCTAGCCAACATTGTGCTAGTAAATGAGAAATGGCATATGCGCGTGGATTACATCGGGCTAAATAAGACATGCCCAAAGGACTCATACCTCTTGATCAACTCCTGGTAAACTTTATTCAGCATCCTTTGGTAAGTTACCCCCGCGTTTTTTAGGCCGAATGGCATGGCCATGAAATAATAGGTCCCCAAATTCCTGATAGATGACGTCTTCTACTGGTTGAAATCGGCCATAGAGTTTTGATGATATTCGGAGAACGTGTCCAGAAAGCTGAGCCTTTCATGACCTGATGTGGCATCGATTAGGTAGTAAAAAGTGTCAGGGCCAGCAACCACGTGGCCTATCTACAGAAAGTGTTTGACATAGCCCGACAAAATAACTTAAAAGTTCAATACGTAGAAATGTATTTTTGGTACAACCAATGGGAAGTTCCTAGGCTCTATGATCACTCAAGAGGTATTGAGGTGAACATCGACAAAATACAGGCAATACTAGAAATGAAGAGCCCCACTAGCAAGAAGAAGGTCCGACGACTGACACGACAAATAGAGGCCTTTAACTGTTTTATGAGTTGGGTGTTGGATAAATGCTACCATTTTTCAAAGCCATAGGGGCCCTATTAATTTCGAGTGGATGTAGGAGTGCAAAGAATCGCTGGAATCCTTGAAGTAGTCATTATAGCAACCTCCAATTTTGACCAGCCTGTGCCCGAGGAAATTACTTCGTCCCGAGCAGTCAGCGCAGTACTAGTGAAAGAATTCCCAAAAGCAAAAAAACTAGTCTACTACGTAAGCTTAGTTCTCAAGGGCACAAAGACGAGATATAGCATCACCGAGCAACTGGTGCTCTCATTAATCATTACGATCGTACATCAACCAGAGACATTCGGGAGGCTGTTGAAATGAGTGATCGAATTGAGCAAGTTTTACATCGAATTTAAGCCCAGGAGGCCATCAAAGTGCAAGCTCTAGTAGATTTCATCGTCGAGCTCACTATCCCACTAGAACTATTATAAGGGCAAAAAATGGATTTGAAGACTTTTATGGACGGTTCCTCGAGTGTAGAGGGATCAGGAGCAGGGATCATAGTGATCGGACAGGACTCTGAAGAATTGGAATATTCACTATTGTTCGAGTTCCCCGCTACCAATGACGATGCTAAGTATGAGGCAGTAATCACAAGCCTAGGTCTGGCGGCTAGGCACGGGTGCCTTCAGTAGAGGTTTGTAGTGACTCGCTATTAATAGTTGGACGGTGTTGGGGGAGTTTAAAGCAAAAGATGGCGGCATATCTGATGAAAGTAAGGGATTTAGAAAGGGAATTCACAAGTTTTAAGATAATTAAGGTCCCATAAAAAAATAATGAGCAAGCAGACACATTGACAAGGCTCGTATCGGCAAGGCCAAGAAATCTACCACGGGGCAACGAACATGTAAGTCCTACGACAACTAACATTCAAGGCTGGGCCGAGGTAAAGAACATTGAGTATGAACAAAAATGGATAGATCCACTGATCAAATATCTCATGGATGATGAGGTGCCAGAAGACGCCTTCGAAGCAAAGAGGTTGAGGGCTTGAGCAGCCTCGTTTACTATCATCGATGGGCAACTCTATAAGCGGGGCTAGGATGAGAGTTTTAGAAGCCAAAAAATTAGCTAAGACTCTTAACCGCTAGACCCCTCTCCCGATGGTTGACATAGCCCACACGGCTAGACAGAGAGTCTTAGAAGCCAAAAAATTGGCAAAGGTCCTTAACCACTACACACCTCTCCCGATGGTCGACATAGCCCACGCGGCTAGGCAGAGAGATTTAAAAGTCAAAATTGGCGAAGGCTCTTAACCGCTAGACCCGTCTCTCGATGGTCAACATAGCCCATGAAGCTAGACAGAGAGCCTTAGAAGCCAAAAAATTGGCTAAGACCTTTAACTGTTAGACCCCTCTCTTGACGGTCAACATAGCCCACGCGGCTAGGCGGAGAGCCTTAGAAGCCAAAAAATTAGCTAAGGCCCTTAACCGCTGACCCTTTTCTCAACGGTCGTCATAGCCCACGCGGCTAGGCGGAGAGCCTTAGAAGTTAAAAAAATGGCTAATGCCCTTAACTGTTAAACCCCTCTCCCGACGGTCGACATTGCCACGCGGCTAGGCAATGAGCCTTAGAAGCCAAAAAATTGGCTAAGTCCTTAACCACTAGAACCATCTCCCAGCGATCGATATAGCCCACGCGACTAGGCGGAGAGCTTTAAAGGTCAAAAAATTGGCTAAAACCCTTAACTGTCAGACACCATGCCTGACGGTCGTCACAACGCAAACGAGAAGATAGAAAGCCTTTGATGACAAAAAAATAATAATAATAAAATAAAATAAAATTTTTTGAGAAAATGAAGATGCTACCCCTTGCCAAAAAACATCGACAAGGGGTACGAGGGCTAGTGATATTGGATGGTGTAGACAATCGCCTGCAATAACGAGCAAGGTAAGGCATTACATGCTAACACAAGACCTTCGACCCCCCCATGAGCGCTCTACCTTTACGCGAGACCGTTGACCCCCCCCCCCCCCCCACTCCCCCCCCCCCCCACCCCCCCCACACCCAGTACTCTACTTCTACGAGAGACCATCGACCCCCCGGGGCGCTCTACCTGTACGAGAGATCGTCGACCCCCCAGGTGTTTCACCTCTATAAGAGACCGTCGACCCCCTAGGGGCACTTTACCTTTACGCGAGATCGTTGACCTCCCATGGGAGCTCCACCCCTACACGAGGTCATCGACCCCCTATGGGAGTCCTACCTCTACGAAAGGCCATCGACCCACCATGGGTGCTCTACCTCTACCCAAGGCTATCGACCCCCCGGGTGCTCTACCTCTACAAGAGACCATCGACCCTACAGGGGTGCTTTACCTCTACGAGAGACCGTCAGCCCCCCGGGTACTCTACCTCCACGAGAGACCATCAAACCCCGATGGCGCTCTACCTCTATGCGAGACCATCGACCTCCCGTGGGAGCTCCACCTTTAGACGAGGCCATCGACCCCCGGGAGCGCTCTACCTCTATGAAAGACCGTCGACCCCCCGGGTGCTCTATCTCTATGCTACATCGTCTACCCACCGGGGACGCTTTACCTCTACACGAGGTCATCAACCCCCTATGGACGCTCTACCTCTACGTGAGGTCATCGACCCCCCATGGGCGCTCTAGCTCTACCCGCGGTCATCAACCCCTTGGTGGCACTCTACCTCTACGCTAGATCATCGGCCCACCGAGGTCGCTCTACCCCTATGCTAGACCGTCGACCCCCGGGTGCTCTACCTATACGAGAGACTATCGACCCCTCAGGGGTGCTCTACCTCTACGAGAGACCGTCGACCCCCTTGGGTGCTCTACCTCTATGAGAGACCATCGATCCCCCGGGGGCACTCTACCTCTACGAGAGATCGTCGACCCCCTGGGTGCTCTACCTCAACGCGAGACCATCGACAGACATGGAATTACCTATAGGGTCGAGACATTTAGCCATAAAATTTCTGGTGAATTAACAAGATTACATAGCAATTACCACAGACACAACCTCTGGGCGGGAAGTAAGACCCCCACTCAGAACGTGAGGGTAATGGGAAGGCCAACGTGGGGATACGTAGCATCACAACCACCCGGTTCTCACTTGGCTTCCAACGTCTATAAATACCCCGGAGAGCGACACAAGTATGGATGACTGCAAATTTTTTAGCCATCTAAATTCCGTCCTTATTTCTCCTAATATGTATACTGATTCTCACGTCGGAGATAAAACGGTGGAGAAAGCCCCGTCCTCATTTTTTAGGTTACACACGCCCGTCGGAGTAGCAGGAACGCCAAAGACCACCAGGCTTATTTCTCCTAATATGTATACTGATTCTCACGCCAGAGGTAAAACGGTGGAGAAAGCACGTCCTCATTTTTTAGGTTACACACACCCGTCGGAGTAGCAGGAATGCCAAAGACCACTAGGTAAATCAGGAGGTATTATTCCACCACTGTTTCAGAAACCTTCGTGGTATATATATTGAGGGTTTTTCAATGCGTATTTTGAAATGAACTTGCTTGAGACCCCACTACCCCTGTATGGATTTCTTTCCATATTGTGTGTCCGTTTGCATGCCAAGAGATTTCTTGTACATCAATAACGGTAAATCTAGATATTACTTTCTTTCTAAAAAAGGGCATATATGAATCATATGATCATTCTTGTACTTACATTTTTTAACGGATCGTACAACACAATTTCGAACTGCAATGAAATTCGGTCGAATAAGTTCTTCAAGGACTTTAACTATGCTTCGTACGTATTAAATTCTTCAAAAATTATATTTAAATTGTATGCTTTAGACGTCCAAAATCCTTCACGAGTATATGTAAGTATCAAATCTTATAATTTAGTTATTACCATATTCGTTCACGCTTATGATACTTTCCATGTATTGTCGGGTTAATAAAATATTACACATTCTAACTGCATCTACCACATTACATAATACCGTTTCATATTCCATGTTAGTTCTTTGATAAATTCATTGTGTAACAAGCATTGCTTTAAGACAATATTCCTTTTTGCACAAAATAACAAATTTTATAATTCTAATTGTTTGAATTGTAGGTCATAACCCATAACAATCTACCTAGACTGCGTCTTTCCACTTTGACCAAATAATTTATGTCGACATTCTTCAACTAATTTTTGTACAACGTCATCGCTTTTATTTATAACGGAGCTCTATAAATATATTAAATATACAATTGCTTATTTCTATTCCATATCCACATAAACGTAACATATTGAGTTATCTTTATTTTACTAATTTCAGGTATTTGAAATTTTTCTGAAATTTTCTAATATATTATGTTTATGCATCGTAATTATTTGCTTTCTTTTTCTTTCAAAGATAATTGTCTTTGGAATCGTTTACCATCATGCTTCAAGCGTGTGATAATTTTTACCCAATCCAATGCTAACATATTGTCCCAATGGGAAATCAATCTGAGCTGGATAATTTACAGCTGGTATATGAGATTTGGTAAGTACATTTAGCCCTTGTATGAGCCTCATTCTTGCCAAAGAATTCATTTTTAAATAGTGTATTGATGGAAAATATATGGTTAAAAAATAAAGAAAATTTTTAAATTTACATGTAATATTATTTTAATAAAAAATGTAAGGTTAAAATGAGATCAAATCACTGTTGAATAATGTATTTTGATGAAAATAATGGTACTCAAACAAGGACTTCGTCTATAAATGCATCAAAATGGATTACCCTGCGAACTTCTGGTTAGTAATAGCATATCATGCGAGGATCTAATAACATAATAATGATGCATTTCATTTATTTCTACCAACTGCTTAATCCCTTCCCTATCACTAAGAAAATGGTCTCACCATAATAATAGTCGACAAACCGTTTTGCAATATATCATCCTTCAAAGATTAAATATATATTATAAGAAGGAATTCAAACCCAACATGTATTCTTAGTATTCTTTAATATCCATCATTGTACAGCATAGCAGAGTGACTATATATATATATATATATATATATATGTATGTAGCTCGTGACCATAAGTTGTGTGTGACTTGCAAAAAATCGTTAGATGGAAAACATATAGCTTGTGACCGTAAGTTGATTATAATATAGCGAATTTGATATTGACATATGCACACAAGTGTTTTTGCCTATAAAATAGCATTCCACAAATAGAAATGGAAAGCGAATTGTTCTCAATAGCGATTTTGCAATTAGTTAGAGGTGTTTAAGAAAAATAATATTTGCTAAACAATTGGCAATAATATGATATACCGTCATCGTAACTAACATAAGATTATTAAAAATTTAAGATGTAACTTACTAGCATTAACAAGACAATGTTTTAATTGTACAATATGAAAATTATCCTCATAATTTAATATTTGAG
Source organism: Olea europaea var. sylvestris (assembly GCF_002742605.1). NCBI lineage: Eukaryota > Viridiplantae > Streptophyta > Magnoliopsida > Lamiales > Oleaceae > Olea > Olea europaea. The sequence continues at coordinate 30,490,293 of NC_036254.1, forward strand.
CAACTAATATCCCAATTTTCTAGTCGCGAATATATAACAAACATCATGCAACCATTTAGTGTGTGTTTGTAGTGCAATATAATACTTAATAGAATTGTACAAATGTTTTGTAGCACAGATCACACGAAGATCAATAGAAAATTATCCCATAATTCACTTGAGGCAGGAGATATAACATGTAACATAATATTAACTCTTCTGAAATTTTCAATAAGATTTACAAATAAATTTCAATACAAAGTAAAATATTGATCAAATAGCATATTATACAGAAGGTTTACTCTAAAATAGTAATTTCCAAAAAATAATCAAAAGTACTGTTCCATTAAAAAGACCAGACTACCTCCTTTTCTATCTCTCAAATGGCTACGTAACTCGCAATTGTGGCCTAGTCATATAATACTAGCATACTTGCTGGAGAATTAATTTTTGATTAAGAGAGTTAAATGTTCAAACACATAAATAGCTTATTGACAGAAAGCATAGTTTGTATTACCAAAATGGGCCAATAGGGCCGGTCCCAAAAATTTTGAGGCTCTAGCTAGGTGATTCATCATTATGAGGCCTTTAAACGTATTTTTTTTTTTACATACGTAAAAATACTTAAATGTTTAAATAAATAATATATTTATATTTTAAATGAAGACTTGGTACAATCCAAATAATAGAAGTGCAAAAAAAAAAAAAAAAATTTCCTACAACACTAGATTATTCGGTGATTAAAAACGTAACTAGATTATTATGATTTTGATTCAAGAACCTTTTAATAAATTCAAAATTTTGAGGGATTAAAGTAAAAAATAAGTTTCGAGGTTCATAATGTATTTTGTACCAAATGTGTATTTATTGGAGCATCGAAATTATCCTATCAGCATTGAACTCATTCCGAAACTCGTAATAAATGACATATTATGGACTTGAGAAAAAGTTAGTATGGATAAAGCAAATTCAAGTTATAACTCATTAAAATAACTACTTGATGTATAATATTAGTTTTTAAATTAAATCAAATTACCCTAACAATATTAGGCTCGTTTGGTAGCTCAACATCAATCATGTATATTAAACTCAAGAAATATTGATTTGAATAAGATCGTACTAAGTTAGAATCAACAAAAAATATTGTAGTTAAAATACTTTTTATATCTATCTTTTAAACTTAAGGACAATTCCATTTGTACCGAACAAAATGTACCAAAAGTTGTCGCCCCCACAATGCACGCAGGTCTCGCATGAATATAAAAATTTCCAAATGTGATCCCCACCCCCTATTATGAGTGAATTATTCTATTTGTACAATTTTTTTGACAAAGGGGCCGCTCTGGAAAGGTTGATTATGAGTAGTAGGTAAAGGATGAGGTAAAAAGAATTATGTGCATGTAATATTGTCTTAAATTTAATTGGACTTCTAAAATGAATTGTTTTTCATTTTTGAGGCCCTAGGCCATTGCCTTGTTGCCCTTGGCCTAGGGCCATCCTATGGGCCAAAATAGGTAACCGTTTAGATATATTTCAACTATTGTGCTATAAATAGGTCCAAATATTATTCAATTTTCTCAAAACAATTAATTATCAAAACTTTTAGGAAATTAAACTTTAAGATTTTCATAGTCAAGAGCTTACTTTGATCCATGCCAAATTGCCAAGGATGATTTTAGGTGATATGAGGTTCGTCTTCCTCTATGGTGATCAATTTATATATATTATTTGGTGAAATTTTTAAAAATTCTCAAATTTGCACTTTAGCCTCTAAACTTTATTAAGTCATACGTATCCTTCAAATCCTCAAAAATTTATTTACAAAATTTTCAATTTTTTACCCAAAAGAATTTAAAAGTTATCAATTTGGCTCTATTATTTACAAACTTTACACTTAAACAACACCGAAAATTTCAGGTATTACATGTTAAACCTTGGTACGTAAGATGTTCAATATTGATCATAATACTAGGAGGCGGTTGATCAAATATTTTTCTTGTACATATACATTTGCACTTGACAAGCACAATATTAGCCCATGTTTGACAATCACTATTTAAAAACTCGTTTTGCTAAATACTCATTTTTAACGACACATTTACATAATAAAATATTCTGCATAAATTTAAAACTTTTTCATACATTTCAATCAAACATTCTTCTAAAAATCATTATTGAAAATATTATTTTTCCTAAATAATGACCATCAAATAGAGAAAATAACAAAGTAGAGTTAGCACAATTAGGGACATCAACTTAACCACCACTTTGTACAATTGGTACAAAAGTGTGAGGCTCAACAAAGTGTATAAGTGGTACAAAAATACCATAAAATTTTGGTAGATAAAGTGAAATTAATGTTCAAATTGGAGTTGTAGTCTTGTAGAGACATGTTGATAATTGCATGACGGTAGGAACTACAAATTTAGCCCGTGTTTGGCCCCCATTTTTGATAAATGAAAATGGGTGGAATAATATTTTTTTTTTTTTTTTATAAAATGAGTGGTTAAAAAAAGAAAATTTTTTCGATTTAAATGTAATATTATTTTATTGAAAATTGTGTAGCTAAAAATAGAAGAAAAAAATAAAATGTAATGGAATGGAAATTAATGAGATTCAAACGGGGGCTTAGAGCTAAGTATTGTAATGGCTATAAAAGAACTTATTGCTAAGCCCCATTTGACGATCATTAAAATAATTCTCATGAGAAAAATATCATTTAAAATTTTGATTTTTTTTATTTTTTTAAAGAATGTGTGGTTAAAATTTACAAAAAAAAAAATTTAATTTACATGTAAAATATTTTATAGTGAGAACATGTTATTGAAAATAATTTTGTGAAAAAAATTTATTTTTTAAAATTGATTTTCAAATATGGGCTAGGCCTTTCCGTTTCGCTTGAGGCGTTTGCAAATTTTTGGTAAAATATTAAAATCAAAGGATGAACAGAACCGTCCCAATAAATGAATAAATCGTCGACTAGCTTGACCTCAATTATTAAAGGTATTCGATTTGAATAGTGCTGCTTGAACTGACTCAATGACAAATAATTTTTTGACAAACTGACTCAACAGTTTTTCATTGACAATTTTTTGTTTATCTTTTTTTTTTTTTAACTATCAATGAATAATTGTCAAGTGTATCTATGTATAAATATCTATCATTGAGTTCGTTCCTATAGCATAACTGATTCGATTTTCAAATGTTTACCTTTTTTGGCTGTATTTTTTACATGGAAAGTCTTTCAATAATATAAAATATATCAAAAAGGTTCTTTATCAAAAAAAAAAAAAAGAAAAGAAAAAAAAAGAAAGAAAGAAAAAAGAAAAAAAAATAATTCATTTTTTTAGAAAATCAACTTTAGGCACATATTTTATAGATTTCACAACTTTTTTTTTTTTTTTTTTTTTTGAAACTCTACCAAATAAATTAAGCCTATGTTTGGCCCCCAATTTTTCAAAAATTCTTTTTCTCAAAACTCATTTTTAATCATACATTCTCTTATAAAATAATTTCATACGTAAACTCAATTTTATTTTATTTTTTACTTTTTAACCATACGTTCTCCAACAAAACACTATTCTAAAGTACATATTGACCTAAAAATTGGACTCAAACGAGGGCTAAATTACCTTTTACCTATTTTATCTATATCTAAAAATTTCGACATCGACAAAAAGTTAGAAATAGAAAAATAGGAGAAACTTTAAATTGGAATAATAATTATGATAGGAAAAAAATAGAATTTATTTATTATTTTAAAGACGAAAATAAATCTTAGAAACTTTCATAATTGTTAGGCATGGACATGACTCCTATTAGAGTGACATCTTTTCGAATTGCCACGTCTCTAAAATATGCAGTAACGTACCTTGTTTCTTATATCTTTTTTAAATATTCCAAATCTATTCAAGGTCATTTCTCAAAGTCAAAATGTCAATATTTCACGGAGGCACAAAAGTACGGAAGTCCACTTGTCAGGATATCAAATCTTTTATTTAGTAGTAGACTTAATCCAAACTTTTCATTTGTGTTACTGTAAGTATCAAAACCTTCAAAAAATTTACAGATCAAATCCAGATTGACGAAAACTATCACTGAGGCGGTCAATTGACCCATAAATGAAAATTTTTATAATTTTGCGCAAATAAGATAAAAGTATTTCAATCAAAGCACATTATCCTTCTAGAAAATTATTCTTCTCCTCACTTCTCTCCTCATCTCCTCTCCCCTCCCCTCCATCACATAGGCCAAACCAAAGTTTACCCACCACGTCGACAGCGGCTGCACCATCATTAAAGATTTGGGGGAAAAACCCATCAAATTTTGTAAATGCCTCTCTATTGACCCTTTTTTTTTTTTTTGCAATGACAATGTGACCAACCGATGTCGGGTCCATTGGCTTCTGCGCAAGCAAACTTTGGCACGTTTTGATCGGGACACGATCGAAATTGAATGGTGATAATGGACATGGAAGATGCTTTTATAACGAGGGACAAAAATGTTCGGATGTCGACTAAGATTAGAGATGATTGTAAGCTAATAAACAATCATGCACATTTCCATCAATGTAGAATTGATCTAAGCTCAAGCAGATTCATGCCAAATAAGCAAGGTAGAAAGTTGAATATGGTATCAAGTATACAAAATTTGTTTATATTTTTGCCAATCATTACAGCTTAAAAAAGTTGCTATTTATAGAGCTAAGGCCGACGTGATTACCGTTGGATTAGAACCATGTGGCCTCATTCCAGCAATCGGAGCCTCACATCACTCTCTGTAATACATTAATTACATTGACAATGGGTTAACTGCCTTACATCATTTGCTGACATTTTTTATATTCATTAATACAAACATTACATCAATCATTCTTAAAAATATTGCTTTGAACGTGTCAGGTGTTTCGGCTTTGAGAGAGAAAGCTTCAGATGTGATACGGCCCAGTCAAAAGAAGGAGTGCTTCGGCCCAAGGAGCTTCGAACGAAGATAGTACTTCGGTCGAAGACTAGCTTGTTTCCTTTCAATTTTATCTTGTTGACTACTAGCCGTCTGTATGTAATACCTCCACGTGACATTGATGTGGCCTTCAGTAAGGGCCTCGAACATGAGGCTTAACAGCCTCCAAATGTAACAACATAAATTTACAATCTTTATACTTTGTTTTCCACATAAATGCTCTCCTCTTCAAACTTCAGGTCTCTTTTTATTATTGCAAAGCCTCTCCCTTCATGTTAAGTTGCGATTGAAGAAATTCCTTGAGAAGTAAAGAAAGAAAAAAATGATTCGATAAAACCAAGAAACATGAAAATAATCAACTATAATAAAATCCAATCACCCAATTGGAAACCAAAATTAAAAGAAAAGGCAAAATCAAAACCGATTGTTGGAAGGAATTGGACCTCAAAACCTGGTGTTAGAATATTCGAACCAACATAACAGCAAAGGGGAGCTGACTAACTGAATTTGTTGTGCATAGTGGAACAAATATGATTATGTCACATGGTAGAAGTTAGTGAAATTAGAATATTCGTTTTGTATGTAAATGCTTGTATAGATCCCCTATGTATAAAAGACATATGAAGTGTAAAGACCAGTATTAAAAAAAATTCTCAATCAAATTCGTTCAATTTCTAACTTGGTATCAGAGCAAAAATGGCTAGCACCGATTCCAATGTTCAAGCTCCTTCAACCGAGTTAAATCCTTCATCATCCACAAAAGTTATTGTGGGTTAGTCTTCACCCTTTGGGATGAATCTCACTCAAACTCCATCAGTAAAGCTTGACAAAAACAACTTTCTCTTATGACAAAACATGGTTATGCCTATAATCAAAGGCCACAATCTTGAAGGCTACTTCCTAGAGCAAAACAATGTCCACCCGAGCTCCTTAGTACCCAGACTATTACTGAAGCAGGAGAAGCCATAAAAGTGACCCAAAATCCAGATTACAGTAGATGGATGTCAACTGATCAGTTACTCATGGGGTGGTTGTATTCATCCATGAACCCTGAAATGCTATGAGGGTCATGGGATGCACTAGCTCAAGCAGTTTGTGGAATGTAGTCAAAGAAAGTTATGGAATATTGAATAGATCAAGGGTGACGTTCCTCACTAGGGAGTTGCAGAGACCTAGAAAAGGTTCTATGACTATGGATCAGTACCTTACCACCATTAAGCAGTTAGCTGATAACCTGCAAATAGCAGGAAAAAAAGGTAGATCATAGTGATCTTGTAACCCATGTTCTTGCAGGACTTGATGAAGAATACATACCCATTGTGGTGCAAATTAACAGCAGGGATGATATTTTGTGGTATGAGCTATCATCAGTTCTTATGACCTTCGAAAGCAGGCTTGAATGTCTTAATCAAGTCAAGAATGGCTTAGCATCTTTGAATGTCAGTCATTCAAGTGTATAGTTGGCTCAAAGGTCTGGATCAGGTGGTGGTAGAACCTTCAGAGCTGGAAGTGGTAGAAGGTACACAAACTTCAGAGGAAGAACAAGAGGCAGAGGAAGAGTAGGCAAGACAAGTGAAAATCAAGGACCATGTCAAATCTGTGGACTAAATATCCACTCAGCTAGTTGGTGTTTTAATAGGTATGATGACAGATACATGGGGAGCAGACCTAGTAGTCAAAACCATCAGGCCAGTACATCAACTTCTACATATGCTGCTGCACCAAGAATCATTGAAGATCCAGCATGGTTTGCTGATTTTGGTGCTAGCAACCATGTTACAACAGACAAAGGTAACATGGACATAGCTAAGAAATATAATGGTAAGGAGAAATATCTTGTTGGTAATGGAAACTCATTAGAAATTGCAAAATTGAGAAAGGAAGTATTTTTGCAATAGATAACACTCTTACACTGAATAAACTGCTACATGTGCCTGAAATAAAAAATAACTTAATCAGTGTATCTCAGGTTACATATGATAGCAATGTGTTCATTGAGTTCTTTCCTGACCATTGTGCTGTGAAGGATCTAAAAACTAGGAAGACCCTGCTGCAAGGGATGCTTAAGGATGCTTTATATCAGCTGAAGGTACCAAACCCAAAGTAAAACCACCAGAATAATTCCAGCTGCATCACGGTGAATTCTAGTTGTGATGAGTCAACCAAAGGAGTCAAGTTAGAGTCTAAAGTTGATATATGGTATAGAAGGCTAGGTCATCCATCAAATCATGTGTTAAGTCAAGTCCTGAAATCTTGTAATAAATCCACCAAAGTTAATGAAATTCTAGCTTTCTGTGAACCATGTCAACTTGGCAAATCCCATGCATTGCCATTTCACATGTCCTCATCACATTCAATAAATCCTTTGGACCTAATCTATACAGACATCTGAGGACCAGCTCCCAATTCTACCTCAAGGTTTAGGTATTATATCATTTTGTGGATGATCATAGCAAGTTTACTTGGATCTACCCCCATGAAACACAAATCTGAGGCACTAAGCATCTTTACAAAATTCAAAAATTTGGTTGAAAATAAGCTTGAGAGAAAGATTAAAACCTTACAATCTAATTGGGGAGGTGAGCTCAGGAACTTTTATAAAATTACCTTGGAATCTGGAATTGAACTTAGACATTCTTGCCCTTATACTTCTGTGTAAACTGGTAGGGCAGAGAGGAAACATAGGCACATCACTGAGACCGGCCTAGCACTCTTGGCTCAGGCTCAAATTTCCTTACACTACTGGGAGGAGTCCTTCAAAACAGCAACATACTTGATCAACAGACTACCCACACCTATATTACAGTACAAATCTCCCTTTCAAGTGCTGTATGGAAGAAACTTTGATTACAAAACACTCAAAATTTTTGGATGTGCTTGTTACCCTTACCTTAGACCATACCAGAAACACAAACTTGATTTCCACTCACAAAAATGCACCTTTCTTAGCTATGGTGATTCACACAAAGGATTTAAGTGCCTAAGCTCTAGTGGTAGAATTTATATATCTGGACATGTCATATTCAATGAACTAGATTTTCCTTTCAAGTCAGGATTCTTAAAAAAACTGACTCAACCACAAACCTCAGAATCTATCATAAGTCTACTTCCATTTAACATTGAGTCCAGTCATAAAATAATACCTCAAGGTACATCTGATATAATCTATCCCAGTGCATCAACTGCAGTAGGCTCCTCTGGTAGAGAACTAGATCCTAGAGTAGGAGTTGAGGTAGGTGAAGAAAACAACAGTACTGAAGTAAATTAGAATGAATCAGTTGATCAGGTGGTTGATGATGTTCAACGGAATGAATGTGGAACTGAATACACTGAAAATGAAGCTGATGTTGATGATCAAATTGCAAAACAAACTGATGGACATCATATAGTCACTAGAAGCAAGGCGGGAATTTTCAAACCAAAGATTTACACAAGCCAAAGAATGGACAAATCAACAGAAACTGAACCAGTAACTGTTAGTTATGCAATGCTAAATGACAATTGGAGAAATGCAATGCATGAGGAATATAATGCCCTGATGAAACAAAACTTGGACATTATTACCTCATGAAGTTGGAATGAAGATAATTGGAAGCAAATGGGTGTTCAAGTTGAAGCGTGATTCAGAGGACAAAGTACAAAGGCATAAAGCTAGGTTGGTTGCCAAAGGGTTCCTACAAACACCTGGAGTAGATTTTGGTGAGACCTTTTATCAAAGCATCGACATAGAAGATCATCCTAACACTTGTTGTATCAAAGAAAAGGAATATTAGGCAGGTAGATGTGAATAATGCCTTTCTGAATGGTAAGCTAAATGAGGTGCTATACATGCATCAACTAGAAGGATTTGTATATGGAAGAAATCCCAACTTTGTGTGCAAATTGGAGAAGGCATTACATAGATTAAGGCAGGCGCCAAGGGCATGGCATGAAAGGCTAAAAAGTACCCCGTTGAAATGGAACTTTAAATAGTCCAAGGCAAATAACTCACTTGTTTACGTGGATGATATAGTGATGACAGGAAGCAACAATCAGCAATTACAAGAGTTTATTGATAATCTGAACACAAACTTTGTTCTCGAGGATATAGAAAACCTCAGCCGGTTCTTGGGTATAGAAGTGTTTAGAGACAAAGCAGGACTATATTTGACTCACACAAAATATACTATTGACCTACTCAAATATTTGGGTATGAAAATCTAAAACCAAGCTTGACACCCATGGCAGCTGGGAAGTAAATATCTAAGACTGAGGGACGGGCTTTGGAAAATCCAACCTTGAACAGAAGTACTATCGGTGGCCTCCAGTATTTAGCTTATACAAGACCTGGTCTCGCTTATTCCGTTAATAAAATGAGCCATTTTTTCGAACGCCAACCGATGCTCACTGGAAGGCACTCACAAGAGTATTTAGATACCTGAAAGGAACACTAAAACATGGCCTTGCCATTCAAAAGAGTGATAACCTGGACATAACAACATTTGCAGATTCTGATTGGGCATCATGCCCAGATGTAGAAGATCTACTACAGGTTATTGTGTATATCTTGGAGATAACTTGGTGTCCTGGTGTTCGAAAAAGCAACATGTGGTTGCAAGGTCAAGAACAGAGACAGAGTACAGGGCATTGACTCATAGTGCGTCAGAGATTACATGGATTCAATCCTTGATGAATAAGTTAAGAATACAACAGAGGATTATCCCAATAATCTAGTATGATCATTGGCTTCAAACCCAGTTTACCATGTACGTACCAAGCATATAGAGCTCGATATTCATTTTGTGAGAGACAAGGTTCTTAGAGGGGAATTGAAAATTAATTATGTGCCATCATTAGATCATACAGTAGACTTGCTAACAAAATCACTTGCTCACTCAAGATTCTTGTTCCTTAGAGACAAGCTTGGAGTAGTAGAAACACACTCCACCTTGAGGGGGGTGTTAGAATATTCGAACCAACATAATAGCAAAGGGGAGCTGACTAACTGAATTTGATGTGCATGGTGGAACAAATACGGTTATGTCACATGGCAGAAGTTAGTGGAATTAGAATATTCATTTTGTATGTAAATGCTTGTATAAATCCCCAGTGTATAAAAGGCAAATGAAGTGTAAAGATCAGTATTAAAAAAAGATTCACAATCAAATTCGTTCAATTTCTGACTCCTGGTAATTCTACTTCACGACAACACTTCTCATAAAAGCCTCCTCAATTCTTCCAATATTAGTAATACTAGTAAAAGGCTCATCTCTTCTCTATCCCAAAAAACCAGTTTCTAATTTTGCTTCTAGTTTGATTTCTAGTAATTTCAATCAAAACCATCAGCTATCTGTGAGCTTTTATTTGACTCTGAGGTCTGTGCAGCGATGGAGCCACGATGTGGATTGGAATCCCCGATGAGTCATGGAGCTCAATGAAGATTACTTTGTCTATTGCTTCCCTTTTTCTAGCGAAACATCGCTATTATGGAAGAATCTAGTGGGAAAGAAGAAGGGTACGACGTGCGGTGGTGGCGTGATGCCGGTGTTGGTCGTCGGCAAGATGGGTGAACTTTGGTTTGGTTTCTGTGATGGAAGGAAGAGGTGGGCAGAACTTAAAAAGAAAGAGAATAAATTTATAGACGGGTAAATGTGTTTTGACTCAAGTACCCTTTCCTTATTTGGTTAAAAAAAAATTAAAAAAAATTCCATTTTTTGGTCAATCAATGGCCTCAAGGTCAGTTTTCATCAATTTTTGAATCTTTTTAAAGATTTGGTACCTACAATGGCACTAATGAAAGTTTTGAATTAAGATTGCTACTAAATGAAAGGTTCGGTACCTTGGTGACAATTCTCACTTTTAGATATATTAGGATACATAATTAAAACAAGAATATATAACTTAACCTTAAAGTTATTTAGCCCCGGGTTTAAATTTTAATTTAATAAAAATTGATGAAATATGTAATTGAAAATTGTAAATCTATAATATATTAAAAGTGTGGATTGAGGAGAAACTTTTGAATACCAATTTTACCTTTACATATTTAGTTATTATTTATATATCAATTCTACCTTTATATATTTAATATAGTACCATTTAATATAAATTAGAAGTGTAGATTGAGAAGAAACTTTTGAATACCAATTTTACCCTTACATATTTAGTTATATGTCAGTTCTACTGTTATATATTTAATATAGTACCATTTAACATAATTTAACTTCATTTAATATCCATTTAAGTGTGATGCTATTAATTAAATTCAAAAATATTTTTTAATTTTTATAAATGGTTATTTAAGGCCATCATTTGAGTTCCTTAAACAATATCCATTTTTCAATTTCTCACGTTGAATAAATTGAATTAATGCTCTTAATAAAAATCCCTTATATTTTTAGCTACATGCCAATTCTACCCTTATATATTTAATATAGTACAATTTAATATAATTTTACTTCATTTAATATCCACTAATTGTAATATTTATTTTATATTGCAGTACTTAAAAATTTACATTAATTAAATTAAGTTTAATTACTTACATTGTTTAAATTAAATTTACCACTTTAAGAACTAAGCACACATATTATAGATGTAATTTTATTATAATTATATAATAAAATATATTAAAGGTTGCATTAATATAATGCTAGATTAATTATCATATAAAATAATATTTATTATATTTTTAATATGATTATATATGTAGACGAGCTTTGATTTTAAGCGATTAAACTTAATTTAGTTAATCCAAAATTATGAGTACTCCAATATGAAAAATGAACTCTATCATTAATCTATCTATTTTGAATATAAATTTGGTTTCTTATTTAAAATAAATGCTATGGATTAATATGATGAGCATTATTAATATGTAATTTTTTATTTTTAAATATGTTTAGATAATATACATTTTTTGTTTTATTTTTAGATAAAAAAAAGTTACGGTACAGATAGAATGAGTAATTTTTTTAATTTGAAAATTATTTACGTACCTTTAGTTTACTTATACGTAAACATTTTAAACTTAATTGAATGTACATCTTTTAATTTGAATTTTTTTCGTGTCTGTCTATACTACAAAATTGGGCGATGTACTCGTAATAGTTGAAAATAGGGGTCCAACCAAAGTCTAGCATAAACAAATAATTGCATTTCAATTTATTCAATATTTTCACTTTATGTGCGTAACTTTCATAAAACTTTTATTTATATGTATATTCTTTCATAATAAATTTTTTTCCTTTAACACTAACAATTGCCTTATTTTAAAAGTATTATGTATATCATTCATTCCGCATATAAAATGTGCAACGTACGTGCTTACTGCTAGTCTCATGAAATATGTGATTAAAATTGATTATTGACTTTGATTTAAATATATATCTTAATCTTAATCTTTACCAAACATGGGCTTAAATTTAAATCTTAATCTTAATCTTTACCAAACATGAGCTTAAAAAACTTGTAAACACATTCGCCATGTAAAGATTACACTATTATAAAAGTATTTGTTTTATTGAAAATTTAAAAGGAATGAAAATGAATACATAATTTTAAAGAACTCACATCGATATGTCTTCGAAATATTTACATTTTACTTTTTTTTTTTAATTATTTACCTAAAGTCATATATATATCGTGTATTCATGCTCGTACTTCTTATGTTGCTAGCCACGAGTCATCGAAGATGAACATACACGAGAAATCTATCTTGATTAGTTACCATCATGTTGTATGCCCATGTTTTGACCCTCAACTATAGTCTATACGTATTTGTGTGTATATAGATAGACGAATTTACATGAAGTCTTGTGGGGTCAGCTGACCCATAGATCCGAGTAAATTTTTGAAATATATACCTTTTGCTAGGTCAAATTTAGAAATAATTTATTTTCCTGCTTATTTGTTATATAGCTAGAATTGGTTGTTATAAAATCGGGTTCCTGTTTTATCTCAATAAATTAAGATCTGATTCTATAGTTTTCATGCATTATTAGGTCTGTTATATCTAGACTAGATGCATTTTTTAATATTTATATCCATTAACAGTAAAATTCTTAACGGAAAAAATATATGTAAATGTCAAGTTTTGATTTTGATCTCACTTTGAATGTTGAGACTTCATCATGATTTGGCTGTTGAAATTGATTGTATTTTTATGGTTGAAATTATTATTCCGAGTAAATTAGGATTCATTTATATATTGAATTTCTTGCGAAACAATTATCAAAAAATATTATAAAAGAAAATCTCCATTTTCGAGTGACAAGCAAAATACTAACGTAAATGAGCATTCAAGAGAAAAAAGATGTTCTGAATTTTTATTTGTTTATAATTTAATTTTTTATCCTTCGATGAAAAATATTTGATTGCCCCCCTTCTATATATAAATGTAATTACACTGTTGAAGTCTACAAAATATGTGTAAGGCCCTTTGTAAAGGGGCCAGAGGGGTTGAGCTGACCCCCTTGATAGGTTGTCAACCCCTATACCCCAAGCAGGCCCCACAAAATATATACATACGAAGGGTTCTACATGTACACAGAGTCGTAAGGCTTGGTGTACAGCCTCCTCACATGGGAGTGGGGCCCGAGCATTAATTGGGCTTGCCCCCCCCCCCCCTTGTGTGAGGGGAGTATACTTCACAACTCAATGTACAAGGGGTAAAAAAAAAAGGGTTGAACCTCAACTTTAAGGGCCTCCACCGCCACGTCTTTAAAGTTTTGTGAGGGAGGTAAATCGTGGGATGTGCCCCAACAGGTCAGGGAACAAGAGTTACATGTACACTGCGCTTACAAGGAGTCCAATTTCATGTTTCAAGAATCGAACCCTCATACTGCGACTGCTAGCAATGGGTGAGATAACATCACTCCTGTCTTTTGCACCACTAAACTATGCTCTGGGTAAAATCCTATACATAAATTGTTTGAGAGAAGGTCAGCCTCTATTATTTGGGTCGCTGCTGAAAATGACAAGATTATTAAAAAGGTTGAACCCCAACCTTAAGGGCCCCCACCGACCCTGCCCTGGACCATCGTGGAGGAGGTAAATCGCAGGATGTACCTCCCAGGAGTCAGGGGGGAGAGCACATGGATAGGCCAAGGCTGTTAACCCATATGGTAACTCCCGCTTGCAACAAAGCCAATTCCACCTTACGGGGAATCGAACTCTGCACACTGCCGCGCTGAGCCCTATCCGCCCTCCCCTTTGCCACTGGGAGATATGCCCTGGGGGCAAAAATGACAAGATTATTATTACTATACAATGTCGTCTTATGCAGTGCAATAAAAAATGCATAAGCTTCTTTATCATTCAGTTAATTTAAATGTCAAAATTTTATAAATTATACAATTGTACAAGGCGATGATTGTATTACATGTAAATCACAACTTACAGATAGTTTATCAACAAATAATGTGGCAATATTTAATTGGATTAAAATCTCGTCAACTTAAAAAAATAAAAATAAAAAACCTCATTTTCATTTTAACACATCATCGATCTCTAAAAAATTATGTAAATGTTGATGTACAATAAGCATTTTTTGAAGGGCAGTTGTTATCGCGCCGACTTTCATTGTTGATAATAGTAAATAGAGGCAATTGAGATTTGGCTACTGTTATTTAAATGTCTTATTAAATTATTCATAAAATTGTCATTCGTAGCTATTTCTTAATAATGGTTAATCTTGTTATATCATATTAACACTGTATAATATAAATTTTGAATTATATAAAAACAATACAACCTAATATTTTGATTTTAAATATCTTTTGTGTTTTTATTTTTACTTATATGTTATCATATACACGGTCTAAGTTTAGGGGATGTTCTCGATTGGAAATTTAGTGGATTTTCAATGACCTTGTAAATTTTGATGTCACCATTACAAAATTTAATGGATTATCTTAAAATTTATTAAAATCTATGTATCCAATAATTCGTGGATTGATAAGATTTCATTAATAAATGAATTTTTGAGAAATTTAGATGGGTTTACAGCTTTAAAATACAGATAATAAACTCTTTTGAAATCTCACACTTTTTGAGATTCTTATAAGGGTGCGTTCGATTGCCAATATTTTCTTTGAAAAATGTATATTTTTCATCAAAATTCATACTTTTGTACTATTTGACTGATTCTTTTTTATGAAAAATATTTTCCTACTTCTGGTCACGTAACTATATTTTCCTCAAAATCAAGGAAAATATTTTCTTTAGGAGGAGTAGGATTTTATTTTCCAGAAAATTCACTCTCTTTCATATATCAACTCTCTCTCTCTCTCTCTTCTACCCACCAATAAAAATTGGACAAGTATAATATTTTATACGTTGAAAATTAAATTAATCAAATGCATTTAATTGATAATTTTCACACAAATATGTTTTAGGCAATTGAACTATCTAAAACTTTCGATGCAAATTACATGCTTGCAATCAAACACATCCTAAGTTTTATAAATATCTATTCAAATTTAAGATATTAAAATCTCATTATAATCTTTTAAAATCCCAACCAAACATGCTCTTCCAGTCTGTCTTGCTCTCACTAAACTGCCTCTCAGCAAGTAGGTTCCCATGCAAGACCCATTTTTATAAAAAGGAACAGTTGTCTTGGGTGTACAGCAATACCCCTCTCACAATGAGGGGGTCCACAAATATAATATTCATGTGATACCCCTTACATTGCGAGAGTATTGTACACCATGGTGTACAAGAAGCTTTATTGAAAAACGAATTGGCCAAAAAACCCACCCAATGATCACGTGAGTGGTTGTGGGATTCTGTACAACAAGCTTCGTCCAAACTGCTTAACTGGTCGCCCAAGAGACTCTCAGAATGGTTATAAAAAGGACAAGAAATCTTTCAAAAAAAACTTAAGCTTGGAAAAAAATGGCTCTAATTTTAGTCCCCCACTTCACTATTTTCCCTTTCATGTCTTAAGGCCACACTAGCCAAACATGCTCTTCCAATATGTCTTGCTCTCACTAAATTGCCTCTCAGCAAGTAGGTCCCCATGCAGGACCCACTTGTATAAAAAGGAACAGTTGTGTTGGGTGTACAGCACTTATTGTTGTACACGCATACACACCTCTCACAATGAGAGGTCCACAAATATAATATTCATGTGGGCCCCCTCACATTATGAGAGGATTGTACACCATTGTGTACAAAAAGTTTTATTGAAAAATGAATTGGCCAAAAACCCACCCCCAATGATCATGTAAGTGGCTGGGGGATTTTGTGCAACAAGCTTTGTCCAAACTGTTTAACTAGCCGCCCAAGAGACTCTCAGAATTGTTATAAAAAGGACAAGAAATCTTGCAAAAAAATACTGAAGCTTCAAAAAAAAATGGCTCTAATTTCAATCCCCCATTTCATTATTTTCCCTTTCATGTCTCAAGGCCACACCAGCCAAACATGCTCTTCCAGTCTGTCTTGCTCTCACTAAACTGCCTCTCAGCAAATAGGTCCTCATGCAGGACCCACTTGTATAAAAAGGAACAGTCGTGATGGGTGTACAGCAATACCTCTCTCACAATGAGAGGGTCCACAAATATAATATTCATGTGGGACCCCTCACATTGTGAGAGAATTGTACACCATGGTGTATAAGAAGTTTTATTGAGAAATGAATTGGCCAAAAACCCACCCCCAATGATCATGTGAGTGGTTGGGGGATTCTGTACGACAAGATTCGTCCAAACTGCTTAACTGGCCGCCCAAGAGACTCTCAGAATGGTTATAAAAAGGACAAGAAATCTTGCAAAAAAATACTCAAGCTTGGAAAAAAAAAAGGCTCTAATTTCAGTCCTCCATTTCATTATTTTCCCTTTCATGTCTTAAGGCCACACTAGCCAAACATGCTCTTCCAATCTATCTTGCTCTCACTAAACTGCCTCTCAGCAGGTAGGTCCCCATGCAGGACCCATTTGTATAAAAAGGAACAGTTGCGTTGAGTGTACAGCACTTATTGTTGTACACCCATACATCCCTCTCACAATGAGAGGGTTTACAAATATAATATTCATGTGTGCCCACTCACATTATGAGATGACTGTACACCATGGTTTACAAGAAACTTTATTGAAAAATGAATTGGCCAAATACCTATCCCAAATGATCATGTGAGTGGTTGGGGGATTATGTACGGCAAGCTTCGTTCAAACTACTTAATTGGCCGCCAAGAGACTCTCAGAATGGTTATAAAAAGGACAAGAAATCTTACAAAAAAATACTAAAGTTTCAAAAAAAAATGGCTCTAATTTTAGTCCCCCATTTCATTATTTCTCTTTCATGTCTCAAGGCCACACCAGCCAAACATGCTCTTCCAATCTGTCTTGCTCTCACTAAACTGCCTCTCAACAAGTAGGTCCCCATGCAGGATCCACTTGTATAAAAAGGAACAATTGTGTTGAGTGTACAGCAATACCTCTCTCACAATGAGAGGGCCCACAAATATAATATTCATGTGGGACCCCTCACATTGTGACAGAATTGTACACCATGGTGTATAAGCTTTATTGAAAAACGAACTGGCCAAAAACCTACCCCCCCCCCCAAATGATCATGTGAGTGGTTGGGGGATTCTGTACGTCAAGCTTCGTCCAAACTGCTTAACTGGCCACCCAAGAGACTCTCAGAATGGTTATAAAAAGGACAAGAAATCTTGCTAAAAAATACTCAAGCTTGGAAAAAAAATGGCTCTAATTTCAGTCCCTCATTTCATTATTTTCCCTTTCATGTCTCAAGGCCACACCATCCTTCTTCTCTATCTCGGCCGCCTCCTCCGGCAACGTTCTATTGCTGTCACAATTTTCACCACCGTCGAAAACTCTCCATGCATTCGGGCTATTCTTCAGGACAGTGATATTAAACTTGTTGAACTCCCGTTTCCACAAAAAATAGATGGGGTACCTCATGGAGTTGAAAACACTGATAAATTTCCATCCATGGCTTGTTTTATCCCTTTTGCTATTGCTACAACAAAATATGCAGCATGATTTTGAAAACTCCATTCAAAATCTTCAGCCTGTTTCCTGCATAATCTCTGATATATTTCTTGGTTAGACTCAACAATCTGCAGTAAAATTCGGTATTCCAAGGCTGGTTTTTTCCGGCATGGGAATTTTTTCCACCACCCAGTGTCAAATAATGGGAAATGATAGGCCACATGCCGAAGCAGTTTCGCCAGATAGTCCCTTTCTGATTCCTGATTTTCCCAAGTTGATGTTGACAAGAAATGACTTTGATCCACCTTTCGGTAAGATTGGACCCACTGGAGAATGGGTGGACTTCGTGGAAGAGCAAATCCTTGCCAAGGTGAAAAGTCATAGCTTAATTGTCAACAGTTTTTATGAGCTAGAGTCAAGCTATGTTGATTATTGGAATCATAAAATGGGGCCAAAAGCTGGGTGTGTTGGGCCACTCTGTTTAGCTAAGTCAACTTCTATGGCTGCCATGGAGAAGCCACTATATATGCAATGGCTAGACGATAAATCTGCATGTAGGAACCCTAGAACCGTTTCAAAACATCAAAAATAGCAAGACTAAGGATCAAGATTTGTAGATCTGAAAACAGTAAAGAAAAACACAAGCGATTTTTGGCCGAAGCCTCGAGGTTCAGCGATTTGTCAAAATCGCCTAATCCCCGTTGAGCATCCACGAAGGAATAAGCTCGAATCTACTAGAACAAAACACACCGGCCAAATTACAGCAGTTTTCGAATCACAGAAGGAACACACAGTTCCAGCCACTACGACAACAATCTTCTCAACAATACAAAGAACTCACACAAGAGTTCATAGCATCACGTCTACTCTCAACCAACAAAAAGAATCAACAAGATTCAAGACGAGAGAGCCAAAAATTCAGAGAGAGTTTTCAACTCAAAACGAAAAGAAAACGAAAGCTGCGTAAAATGAGAGCCAACCCTAACCCTAGAATTGTTGATCTTTTATATGAAATAATCAAATCATTTGATCCAATGGTCCAGAGATTGCCAGGTGTCACGATCATGTGAGAGTCGTTTTTCTCAAAACAGAAAACTTGTTTTTCCTTTATGCAATTAAGCTTCCAGATAATTCAACCAGTTGGGCCATTTAACCGGGTCATGGGTCGTGGATATTAACTTGGGCTTCACAAATGGCAACAACCCAACTTCTACATTCTCCATCTTTGCTGTCTTTTGTGCATGTTCTTGTGGATTCAAAACTCGACTTCATTTCATTTGCTCTTATTACTTGTAAAAACAAAAATAACGAGAATCAGTTTTCTTCAAGATTTATTAATCTTAAAGAATCAAGAAACTTACTAATAGGGATTACCTTAGTTCCAGCATCTGCTGGATTTACCTTTGTAGGTATTTTGATTAATCTAATATCACCCGTATCAATGATATCTCTAATAAAATGGAACTTTACATCTATATGCTTTGATCTATCATGCAGGATAGGATTTTTACTTAGAAAAATAGCACTTTGATTGTCTGAACATAGCTCCACCTGATTTTCTATAAGACCTAATTCATTAAGCAAACCCTTCAGCCACAATCCCTCTTTCACAGCTTCTGTTACAGCGATATATTCAGCCTCGGTTGAGGACAATGCAACAAGTTTTTGAAGCTGAGATTTCCAGCTAATGCATGTATCATTTATCACATAAAAGTATGCAATTGTGGACTTCCTATTGTCTAGATTACCAGCAAAATCTGAATCTACATATCCCTTAAGTCTAAATCCATTTTTATTTGTTTTGAACATTAGACCTAAGTTACTTGTTCCTTTCAAGTACTTAATCAGATTTTTCATGCATTGCCAATGTATTTCACCTGGGTTACTCATAAATCTACTTAACACACTCACGGCATAAGCTATATCAGACCTAGAGCAAACCATGACATACATTACAGATCCAACAGCATTAGAATAAGGCACATTTATCGTTCTTTTATGCTCTTCTTCAGTTTTAGGCGATTGATCAATAGATAGTTTCATACCAGCAGATAGAGGCAAACTTATAGGCTTAGACTCATGAAGGGAGAACATTTTTACAACCTTATCAATATAAGATTTTTGTGTTAGAAACAACTTTCCATTTATCCTATCTTTTTTTATTTCCATGCCCAAAATCTTTCTAACTGGTCCTAAATCTTTTATTTCAAATTCAAATTTCAGATTTTCTTTAATTGAATTTAGTGCAATAGAATTGTGACCAGTAAGGAGCATATCATCAACATACAAAAACAGATAGAAAAAATCAGATTCCCCTTCTTTCTTCTAATAGAAACAGGGATCAGATTCTGATTTCCTAAAGTTCAAGCCTTGTATAAAAGAGTCAAATCTTTTATACCACTGCCTAGGAGCCTGTTTTAGGCCATATAAGGATTTCTTTAAGAGACACACTAAGTTTCCCTTTCCTTCCACTTCAAACCCTCTTGGTTGAGTCATATGTATGGTTTCATCTAAAGAGCCATACAAGAAGGCAGTTTTCACATCGAGTTGTTCTAACTCCAAGTCAAATTGTGTCACTATAGCAAGTAGGACTCTAATGGATGTATATTTAACAACTGGTGAAAAAATTTCAGTGTAATCTATTCCTTCCCTTTGGTTAAAGCATTTAGCTATCAGTCTTGCCTTAAATCTTTTATCACTAGCTTTAGTCTCACCCTCTTTAATTTTATAAACCCATTTACAATCAATTAGTTTGCAATCTTTGGGCTTATCAACTAGAGTCCAAGTCTCATTTTTAAAGAGTGAATTCATTTCATCTTCCATAGCAGCAATCCACTTAGGAGATTCTTTGGAAGATATAGCTTCTTCATAAGAGACTGGTTCTAAGTCAAACTGATCAGATTCAGTCTGATCAAATGCAAAATCAGCATGTTGATACCTGGGTGGAGGTCTTATTTCCCTCATTTCTCTATCCCTGGCAAGCTAATAGCCTTGCAGATCATGTGCAGGCTCCAGATGCTGTTCATCTTCAATTATTTCAACATCTGAGTTATTTTGGGATACTGCCTGATGTGGCTTCATCTCAAACTGAGCCTGGTCAACAGTATTGTGGCTATCATAATTAATTTCTGTGATAATGAAGTCATCTTTTCCCAATTTCTCACTAGATTTGTCACTAAGACAAGGGAAATCATCTTCATTAAAGATAACAGATCTGCTTGTTATTACCTTATAACCCCTTACATCTCTTAACCACAATCTATAGCCTTTAACACCTTCTCCATATCCTAAGAGCACACCCTTCAATGATCTAGGGTCCAATTTTGACTCAGTATGGTGTGCATAGGCTGCACATCCAAAAGTTCTTAGATGAGAATAATCTGGCATTGAACCAGACCAGATTTGTTGAGGAATTCTATTATTTAGAGAGCTGGAGGGGCATCTATTTATATGATAACATGCTATTTTTACAGCTTCACCCCAGAAAAATTTTGGAAGGCCAGAACTGATTAGCATACATCTGGTCCTTTCAAGAATTGTTCTATTTAACCTCTCGGCAACTCCATTTTATTGTGGAGTATAGCTTACAGTTTTATGTCTCATTATCCCTTGTTTACTACAATATTGATCATATTCAGTATTGCAGAATTCAAGACCATTATCAGTTCTTAAAATCTTTATCTTCTTACTAATCTGATTTTCAATTAAAACACTCCATTCTTTGAAAATTGCAAAAGTATCAGATTTAGATTTTAGTAAGAAAATTCATGTCTTTCTTGAATAGTCATCGGTTGTAAGAAGATAATATCTGTAACCAGATACAATAGAAACAGGTGCAGGTCCCCATAAATCAGAATGTATGTATTCAAGAACATCTTGAAATTTGTGCAGCCCTACCTTAAAAGGCAATCTGACCTGTTTTCCCATGATACAGTGTTCACGAAAGGTCAATTTCTGAACACTATCTTTTCCAAAAGCCCCTTGACATGATAGTGTTTTTAGACCTTTTTCACTTAAGTGGCCAAGTCTTTTATGCCACAGTTCTAATTTATCGGGTTGTGTGACAGAATTCATAGAAATTTTTGGTGAAATGGTTTCAGCACCTATTACATAGATTCCATTGAGCTTAGAAGATCTGACAATGTGTTCTTGATTTCTTGTTATATTTGTAAAACCATTTTTAATACCAATTTGGTAATTTTCATCATCAAGAACTCCCCGGAATATGAGATTTCTTCTAAGTGCTGGTACATATCTTGTATGTTTTAATAACTTGTGATGACCATTTTTAAATTTCAACAGCACATTTCCAATTCCCTTAACTTGGCATGACTCATCATTCCCAAGTTTTACAAATCCTCCATCTAGACTACAAAAATCTGAAATGTAGTTAATATTGGGTGTCATATGAAAGGAACACCCTGATTCCAGGACCCAGTCCTGATCAGTATCTTCAGATGGAGATACATAGGCTACTCCAATATTAGCTCCTGCTTCTTTATAATTAGCAGCAGCAGCTGAAGAAGCATTTTCAGTGTTAGACCCATTCTTTTGGTCATTTGCCCTTTTAAAATAGTCTTTAATAAAGTGGCATGTCTTTCCACAATAAAAGCATTTTCTATTATTGTTGCTGTTTTATTTTCCTTTGATTGGTTTTTTGTCTTTTCCCTTGGTGTTATTCCACTGCCTTTTGTTAAAGGTTTTATTCCTGTTAAAATTGGAATGACTGAAGTTACTTACTCCTTTAGGATATGATTTTTGATTTGATGACATACCCTCAACATGGTACACTTCTTTGTGTTCAGATTTTAATTCAAGTTCTTTATTCAGAAGAGAACTGTGAATTATTTCAACAGTGAGATCACTCCTACCATACTCTAAAGCATTTCTAATATCTTTATATTTATCTCCTAGAGTATTAAGTAGGCCAACTACCTTCTGTTCATCAGAAATTTTCTCATCACAGTTTGCTAAGTCCTGTGTGATCCTATTAAACCTATCCATATTATCTCCCGTATCAAGATTAGGATCAAACTTAAAACTAAAAAACTGTCTCCAAAGAAAACATTTATTTGGCACAGTCTTTGTAAGGTAGTGTTTTTCTAAGGCAGTCCATAATTCTTCAGCAGTTTTAGTTTCTCCTACTTTCCTAATTACAGTATCAGACAGGTGTAGGAACAAAGTGCTCCAGGCTAATTCATCTTGCTCAGTTTTCCTACCTTCAGATAAGGTTTCTAGCCAAGATTCATCAATAGCCTTAGCACATTTTAACTGTAACAATAGTGCTTTAATTTTTTGACGCCAGAGACTAAAGTCTCCTTTGCCATCCCACATTTGGACATCTACCTTAGAGTTCATATTGTGCAGGAGTGTGAAATTGTTCACAAGTTATGATAAAACAGGTATATCTCAATGATTATTTAGTCAACGGTATGTCACAAAGTTCACTGTCCTATTATTCCAATTTCAGATTATATGTGGACTATGCTTTAGTGTGATGTGTACAGAATTATTGCAACCGAAATAAGACACATTCAGATATTCAAAAAACACTAAGCATGCTATGAATTTAATTTCATAAACTTACACACAGTAAGTTACCAAAAATTGTAAGTGCAGTGTATGTACCTTTGAAGCATTAAACTTTGACAGGTTAACACCTGAGAAGATCAAGTTGAGTGTTAGCACAATTCACATAGATTGTACAACAATTTATCAATCGAAAATATATTTTTTTGATTTTATTCTCAACTCACAGTGAGATATTTAAGAAAACAGTTTTTGAAGATTTCAGATTTCTTGAACCGAAGCCCTAGTCCCCAAAGTTTCTAGGGTTCTCTCAGGGAAACCTAGACAGAGGTAGAGTTAGAGGAGGTTCAGAGAATCTCTTGTTTGAAAAAAAAATGATTTTATTACCAAAGTAATTCTTCCCAAAAATAAGTGTACCAACTATTCAATACAAAATTAATTTAATCACAAATTCAATGTCTGCAGACTGCAGGTACCGCAAAAAGACAAGAAAAGTCTATAATTTCACCAAGAACAGGTTAGTTACGGCTTACTGTAAACCAAAAAAAATTATCACTATACTGCATCATTTACAAATACACAATTGTATACGAAGTTCAACACCAAACGAAGTAAGGGAAATTCAACAGTCAACAAGAACACTTGAGTTTCTCAAAGAGAAAACGACATCCCCACTTGCTGTGCCCTCCCAAAAATTATTTCAGTATTACTCAAAGAAAAGAAAATTTTTAAAAGAAAAATTTAATGTTGGCAGATCTTGAAAAAGAATCTGCCAATTTTTCTTTTCGGCCGATGAGATGATTTCAGACCCTCGACTAAACGAGAACCAAAAATAGCTAAAGTAAAAATACTCTTGCTTTGATACCACTATAGGAACCCTAGAACCGTTTCAAAACATCATAATCGCAAGACTAAGGATCAAGATTTGTAGATCTGAAAACAGTAAAGAAAAACACAAGCGATTTTTGGCCAAAGCCCCGAGGTTCAACGATTTGTCAAAATCGCCTAATCCCCGTTGAGCATCCACGAAAGAATGAGCTCGAATCCATTAGAACAAAACACACCGGCTAAATTACAACAATTTTCGAATCACAGAAGGAACACACAGTTCCAGCCACCACGACAACAATCTCCTCAACAATACAAAGAACTCACACAAGAGTTCATAGCATCACGTCTACTCTCAACCAACAAAAAGAATCAACAAGATTGAAGACAAGAGAGCCAAAAATTCAGAGAGAGTTTTCAACTCAAAACGAAAAGAAAATGAAAGCTGCGTAAAATGAGAGCCAACCCTAACCCTAGAATTGTTGATCTTTTATGTGAAATAATCAAATCATTTGATCCAATGGTCCAGCGATTGCCAAGCGTCACGATCATGTGAGACTCGTTTTTCTCAAAACAGAAAACATGTTTTTCCTTTATGCAATTAAGCTTCCAAATAATTCTACCAGTTGGGCCATTTAACCGGGTCATGGGCCGTGGATATTAACTTGGGCTTCACAAATGGCAGCAACCCAATTTCTACACTGCAAAAGGAGAACAAGTTTTATACGTTTCACTTGGGACGCGAGCAGAAGTTTCAGAAGAGTAATTACATGAAAGTGCCAAGCGTTTAGAGAAATCCCAGGTGAGTTTCCTGTGGTTTTGAGGTCAAAAGGGCTGGAACCTTTACGGGGTTTTGAAAAGAAATGGTTGATAGTTAAAGAATGGGTAGATCAAATCAAAATCCTAAATCATAATGCAGTAAAAGGGTTTTTTAGTCAATGTGGATGGAATTCAGTGATGGAAAGTTTATCTGCTAACGTGCAAATTTTAGCATTTCCAATAATGGCGGAGCAACACCTGAATGCAAGACATGTAGCGTAGGAAATCGGTGTAGGGCTGAGACTTATGCCATCAAATGGGTCTGTCCAGGGGGTTCGTGGCGGCGGAGGATGTGGAGAAAATGGCGAAAGAGTTAATGGGTAGGCGAAAAGGGTAAAGCAGTGAGGCGGAAGGTGAAGGAAATGAGAGACGCTGCATGCACCGCCACCAAAGACAACAGTTCTTCTTGGCTCACCTTGAATGTCCTTATCGATGATGTTTGTGGGAAAAGATCTTCACAATCTTATTCTCATTTACCTAAAAATGATGAATTCTTGTGTTGCCAAAAGGGTCAAGAGTTGCTTGCCCTACATACTAATTAAAGTAATTAATCTTATCCAACTGGACAACATAATATATCGAACTAGTTTTAATTTACGACATGTCATCTGAGACGAAGTATTTCCTTTGTAATTAGGTTGAGTATGTAGTCTTCTAATAAGTATTTCAAATATCTTTATTTATTCAAGATTGTATGTTTGATCAATTCTAAGAATAATATTATTTAACATTACTGATATTAAGAATCAGTTTAAGTAATATGCATATATATATAATTGTTACTACCTCTCATGATGAACAACAACAACATGCTTATGTTAAGTTGAGGATTTGGAATTCCTGAATTAACTAGAAACACAATCGGAATGGATATACAGATTGAAAATAAGGATTTCAAATAGCATGAAAAATTGCCTTAAGAAGAAACCAATATCAATTAAGTGGCATTAAGTTATTAGACCTTTTGAACGTAAGGATATGAATCTCATTTAATATGTCCAATTATCCATAAAAAGAAAGGGTTAAGTTGTTTGTACAGTATACAGCACAACCAAAAAATAAATTGTAGGGTCAAATTAATACATTTAAAAGGATTATGTGGCTGAAAAACAAGTCAACATTAAAATGGAGTGGCTACACGTGGACCAATAATATATCACAACCCTCTTAAGTCTTAACCATAAAATTTTTTTAACTCTAATGAGGAAATTGCAGAGAATGTCAATTTTTTCCAAAACATTTACAAAAATATCACTTTTTTTTTTTTACATTACAAGAATGTCAATTTAAGACATATTTGCCCATGAAGATAATTTCAAATCCCCTACATATCCTAATTAAATGAGATTTGACCCAATGGAAGAAATTGTACAAAAATCTTATCAACATCAGGGATGAAAAACTGAGAAAAAAAAGATGAATCTTATTTCTCTCATTCAAACAACCCTAACTCTCTCACTTTCTCTTTCATTTCTCTCATTACGGGTTTCAATCCAAGAGAGAAAATTCTTGTTTTTTTTACTCAATTTTTGTAATATTTTCAGCTGTAAAAAGTTTATGAGATGCGAAAAAATGGAGCTTTTTTGCTGGGTTTAAAATAAGAGTTGGAGCTTAGATTAGAAAGAGGTAAAAAATCCTTTTAATATTCTATAATTTTTTTTGGATGTTTTGAATAATTTCTGGCTGTGTTATGGTTGAAAAAATGTTTTTCCCGTACTTTCTTCAATTTCATATCATAAATTGTAATTTAATCTTTTGTAT
This sequence comes from Olea europaea var. sylvestris, assembly GCF_002742605.1. Classification (NCBI taxonomy): domain Eukaryota; kingdom Viridiplantae; phylum Streptophyta; class Magnoliopsida; order Lamiales; family Oleaceae; genus Olea; species Olea europaea. The sequence goes on from NC_036254.1 coordinate 30,517,106, forward strand.
ATATATTCTATTAGTGGTGTATATATACACACGTTACACATGCTAACACTAATGTTGAGGGAAAAAATTATCTAGAGTTCCAATTTTATATTTATTCTCTTCCTTTGCTTTCAAAGTTCAGATTTCAAGCATTTTGGATGTTTTAATGTTGGGTGAAAATCTGGATTGACACTTGACATATCTTTCTTTCAATGTTTTTGGTACTTGTGTGATGTGGAAATAACATTGCTATAACTTGGAATCCATTTGTTGTGGGCAGTACTCGTATTTGGGTTGAACTTACCTGTGATTTTAATGTTTTGTTATACTCGAATATAGAGTGAAATAATTTTCAATAATACCTATTTGCTTAGAGGTGAAAAGTAGATTTCCAAATAGTTCATCTGTCGACAGTTCACTAATGTAGAGAAATGCCATTACGCTTAACTGTCGTTCCCGACAGTTAACCTCGGTAATTCTCGACAAATGAACTGTTGAGAAAGACAGTTCGGTCCTTCCCTCCATTCAGTTTCACAAGTCAAACTTTGGTTCATCCTAACATTGCACGAGTGTTTTGTACGAACATATATGAAATGTTATGATCTCACGATTTTTTGATTGATTTGTCCGTATGTGGTTAGATTTTTTCTATCCGAACATCTCACGTGTGACTGATTTGTCCTTATGTGGTTATATTTTTGTGTTTCATGTTTTTATTTGTATAACAATGCCACCACCGTCACGATTCATTCTTCATAATTTTTGGATCACATGCAATTCAAATCTATTTTTGTGAAAGTTACTTGTTTGAAAAATTTGGATGAATTCAGATTACGATAGATTGCATGAATCAATTGAGTTATATTACGTACTGTGATCGAATTGTTTTTGCACACAAGGTGAACGTTATTGCATTTCTTCACCTTACTTTCTATGTAGTTTATCTCGGAATACTAATTTTACCAATGTATGATCACATATGAGCAGATTTATACTCATGACCTGAACGATCCTCGAAGTGTTGGAGCTCACATTCTTGTTGTAATTGGAGGTGGAACCAATCAATTTTGTTTTCAAAGAAAGAGCAACCTTCACAACAGTCCACTTCTGATGACTGTGGCAACTGCACAGAAGAACATTTTGTTTTCTATTTATGTATATAATTTTGCATTTGTTGGTTCTATTTATGTGATATTGACAGAGGAAATTGTTTGTGTTTCGTACAGAAAATATTTATAGTAAGTAATAGTAGATAATAAAGCGTAGTAGATTGTTTTTTAAATAGGGTCATGGGGCTACTCCACGGTACCAAACCATGGTCACATCATGTTCAGTACTTGAGCAAGGTCGTGTATATAAAAATGATTTTTGGTGCGTTTTATAAATTTCTTACTTCCGGAACTCATTCGATTTATCGATTAAAATCGGTATCCAATTGAAAATAAGTATGATTGAAATGAATATTATGATTTGTTTCAATCCAAAACGTTCGTGGATCACGGAAATATCACTGGACATCATTTTCTTGCAAAACATAATGAGCACTTCTTTTTTTGCATTAAAATGTTGTGTGTATCATGCTTCAATCAAGATGAAATGGTACACATGATTTAACGTACACAATTTTCATAAATGATAGACCAAGTGTGGGTGATAAAAGCACACTTAGACTTTAAAAGTATCAGACTAATTGTCTTTAAATTCAATTTGAGATGTGATGAGAATAAGTCTTCATAGTCGCGTATTTTAACCGGAGGTATATTCAAGTTAAAGACCTTGAACTTCAATTCAATTTGAGTGCGGGGATTAAGAATATCAAGTTTGTCCTTCAATATTAACAAAAGTCCGGCTACGGTATTACTTTTTGGAACTAGAATGGAAGTGGTTTTATCCCCTTTCCACTTTTATTTGTCATCCGCATGAACAAACTTTTCCCATGCAACACGATGAATCTCAAATGATTATTTATACTTGAAATGTTGGGATTGCAACGGTAAGAATTCTGCAGAATTAATATGTCGATATTTAACAGCATGAAAGTGGCACTGCATAATACGTAAATTCGTACAATAGTAAAAGGTCAAATCAAGGCTTTTCATCATTTTTAAGCGTTCAATTTAACAGTAAAACTGTTTATCTCGACAGTTTGAAAATTTCGGGTTCGACATTTCAAATGTCTAACCTGACAGTTTATAAATGTCAAGTTCGACAGTTGAACCGTCGAAAATGTTGAGAAGTAGACGACGGTAGGCAGAACAGATTCTTCAGCACAACACATTAAGTGTGGTCATTAGTATTAAGCTAAATGAAAAAGGTCAGATTGATTTTGTCATTGAAGAGACATTTAATAAAAACATTATTTGGTTTGAATGGAAGAAAGTACTCAAAACCTTAATAGTGATAATCACATTTGTGAAGGATTCAAAAATAAAGAAATCAATGAATAATAGTTTCAAAATTTCAAATAAATATGTCCATGTTGTATTTAATATTTACAAAACAGTAAGCTGTAGAAGTAAAATATAAATAATTTCTAATAACTAACCTCTCAAAATGGATTATAAATACAAGAGAAAAATTTTCTTGATTAATAAAAATGAAGAAGTTGAGAAAAATTAGGGTTTGTAAGGGAAGAAGAAGATATATTTATCTATGTTTCATTTTTTTTAATTTTTTTTACCCTTTTTTATTAACACAAATTCATATTAATCAATATAATACACATTTATCCATATTTTTATATCTAAAATAAATCATCACACCAACATAATCAACTCCTTCAAATCAAGCATTAAATGCTAATCAAAATGTGTCATTAAGGATAATTTGGACATTTCACACCAAAAAAAGTGACATTTTGCTCACATAAAGTGAAAATGACAACTTTTTGGGACCTTGTTAATTTTGTGACATTTTTGAAAATTTCCCTTAACTAATTATGACTTATATATAATTAACTTATAACCCGTATCGCTAATCTTTCATAAGCATGCAAATTACACAGTAAAATATTGTTGGAGGAAAAGGGATTCAAGATAATAACAGTAACCTTCTCACATTGTACCTACAAATAGTAACAAAGTTAACATGGACCCTCATGACATAGACTCGACCACTTCTAGGTATGTGCCTTGTTGACCCTTGAAGGTTCTATTTTAGATGGGCCTCTACAAAGTGCAATGAAGGTTGCCAATCTAAGGCCATGGGTTCAAGTTTTTTAACCGTGTATTAGTCAAGTATATAAACCCTTGTGGTCCAGCAGTTGCCTTCTCCATTGCACCTATATAGCATCCACTAATGCAATGTAGTTCCAACTCTTGATCACATTGTATGGCCAGTCATGGATTTCAACTTCTACGGTGTATCCACCATTATTGATCAAGAAAATTATGCTCTTTTGGCCACACCAGATCATTGTTGATGTTATATATTTATAGTATAAATATAAAATGTGAAAGAAATAATCAGTTCAGATGAAGTGCACAAGTGATAGGAAATATGGCATTTGTGTGGAATGTCGGGGGTTCAAGTCACTCCCCACACAATTATTAAAAAGTTTTGATTGAGGCCTTGACTAAAATAAATTTTTTAATTTTATTTATTTTCGAAATTATTTAATGAGTCAAACTAGTCAGTATTTTATGACCGTTTTTTGTAACAACCCACTACTCACAGTCATTAAAATATTCACTACTCACAATCATTAAAATTCTGCATTATTCTCTTATCATGGAGGAGACAGTTACATGCAGTTTGCCTATATAAACACGTCTCGTTTTGGGAAAAACACACATAAAAGAAAATAGAAAATCGTCTTGCACGAAATCTTCTTTCTCATATTCTGAATTTTTTATACTCGAATTTTTACATATATTTTAGAGTACAATTGAGAGTTCTGAAAAGCCTACACAATTGGTTTATGATCGTTGTATCTTGGGAGAATTGTCCACAGAGGTCGCAGCAGTTATCGATGGGCAATTTCACTTTAGGATATCGTGCTGTTACGAGACTTGATCAGGTGATAAGTTTTATTTCTAAATTTTACTATTCTGCACGTTCCTGCAACTGATTATTTTCTCTAACAATTGTCACATCTTGTGCAGTCACCTAAAAAGATGTACAGTACACCCACAAAATTCATTAGTTTTAACACTGCTCATCCTAAAGTTACTATGATGACAAGTTGACAATTCAACCCTAAACCTTGAAAATTTAAATGATGAACCTGAAAGCTTCCATGACTAATGAAAGAAATCACCCATTGTTGGGGTATAGACTGTGCATAGCCTAGTGTAGAACCAACGGACCATCGAAATGATTCATACTGCATTTAGGACTGGAATTCACACGTGCACCACAAGCTTTTGTTCCTATAATGTTTATAATTGAAATTAGTTTACAAATTTGTTATATATTTTACTACCTACCCACATCCTTCGGGTAATTTGAGCTTCTGGCAGTTGAACCAAGAATCTCGTCTTAGCAATGATAGCAATTTCACTAGATAGCATTTTTTTTATGTGCTGAAATAAAACATTCACTCTCAAGGGCTCATTAAACTCACTCTCGAGAGGAATTCCATCCGGAATGTAAATACACTTATAATTTTCATTGGCAGTTGAGTTATACTTAAGCTTCTTTGCCAATTCGCGAAGGAAATCTTTCATTAATACGCAACCATATGTCAGGCCATGAGATATAACAACGTGATCAGGCTGCACGACAATTGCTTTCTCCTTCTTGAGTGAGAGAGAATATCCAACAGAGTTGTAGTCATTGAGGGATTGGTCTAGCAAATAAATAGGCATTAGCAGATTCCACAATTTCACAACAGAATGCAGTCCCTACTGCATCCCAATAAGTCCCACTAAAATGAGGGTGTTGCTCTGGGACTAGCCTTTTGGCTGAGGGCATCACTGCCATTGCAAAGCCACATGCATCGACTAGTTTGACAAATGCTTGACATGTCTTTGAAGCATGTAGTTTTGGCCCCCCAGACGATCACTGGCTTTACCTTTTTTGTTAGGAAAACTACTCTGAATCTACTGCAGCCTCAAGACGCCTCTTATTGCTTAACCTGTGCCACAATTTTGTATAAATTCAAATAGTTATTCGAAATCCCAAAGTGTACTAATTAAAGCATATGAATAGTAAAAAGCTTGTTCAGGTACACTAGACAAAGTCCAAGGTCAAGGTAGTAGACAATATGAAGTTTTTACAAGAGCAACCCAAGTCCATTGTAGCTCATCAATTGAGCCCTAAAGAGTCATGTGAAAACAATAACAAGATGAAAACAAACATGCTCAATTATGGTTTATCGAACATATTATAGAGTTCCGTTAGTTAAGGAACTAGCCTACCATATAGAAAAGAATTGATGAGTAAGACACTCTTAGAATTAGCAAGCAAAAATTTTTTCAATTAATAAATAAAGCATAATCATTACCTAATATTCAAATTGAATGATAGTTCAAAAGAAAATGACACAGCATGATTAAGTAAGAAAGAAGTGTGATCAAATTATCCCTTTCGCGCCTGTCCATCCAACGAACTGAACATGTTAAAATGATATTATAGGTATAAATATCTCGGTGAGAGGGAAAATGGGATGGGCTCTCTAGTAAAAGCAAGATGAGGGATTCCAAGCAAATTGCAACTGATTCTTAAATACACTGGCTTGCTTTCCTATAGTGCTGTAGAAATGGCTATGTCAATCTGTTAATGTGCATCATCCAAGTTATTCACAAGAGCCTATTTTAAACAAGTTAATTCCTGTATATAGAAACAGCCTTCACGGAAGGCTTACAAAACTCACACATGGGTGGGCTCCATGTAAATATTTTATTACAAATAAACCACCTCCTACTGTGTCTTATCTAGAGAGGTTTTGTGACCTTTCCTTCTATACATATAGTCTGCTTCAAGTAACTAAACACACGATGACGCCACGAGTGCGTGCATAGCCATCAGCTGTGTAACAATCCAAAAATTTAATATTTGAATCGTTATCAAAATTTTGAAATGGCAATTTACTCTAATTTGTAGAAAAAAAATTATTTTTTAATTCCTAAAAGGAAAAAAATTAATACTTTCCTACGCCATATCTTTAACATATAAGTTTGGAAAGATCACGTAAAATTAATCTGTAAAGTAAGAATTAAATGTAGAATCATTTTACACATGTGTAATAATTGCCATTTGACTTTCTCTATATTTACCGTATATATATAGGCAGAGGAGGATTCAATACATAGAATAAACAAAATTCCAAATTAAAGTTACATGCTTTTCTCTTTCTTCAAGGCTTGGCACACTGCTCCAAAAATGAGAGAATACTTCCAAAAGTTGCTTTACCTTATTAAAAATTCACACACCACATCACAAGCTATGAGACATATATTTAATGTATGAATATTAATCAACTATATTTAAAATCTTGAATTTACCGTATAGCATACTAAAAGAGACCATGAATGGGTGATGTGACAAGTGTGGAATCATTAATTTGACCATATATATTTTCATAAATTCTAGGAGGGTCACGTATATAAAATTAATCTAAGACAGTAGAATGTAACCAGTTACTTCTAAACAGTGAAATCATTAGAAAAAATAATATTTAATTCAAATTTTATCTAAACAGCAAACTACAAATATTCATCAACTAATAGACATGTACAAATCTATTATTATCATTATCCTAAAAAAAATGTCTACTGCAATAACTTAAAAGAAAATAAAATTTACGTGTTAAATTAAGTCTTTATCCAGCGGAACGAGGCACAACCACACCATCGAATCACCACACTCCGACACGACCCGATCTAACCTGTGAGGGTGTAAGAAAAAGGGATGAGTACATGGGAATACTTGGTAGGATATAAAATTTTATTGGCGCGATCCCGAATAATAATTTTAAACACGTGTCAGAATATCATACCATCTCATATCTTTAAAATCCGGTAAGAGCTCATATCATACCATATCACGGTACCGAAAATGGCCATATCATTCATATCATAGCATTTCATATCATAACTTTAACTTTTATAAGTACAGAATTCATCAACATGTAAGAAATAATAATTATACGGGACATAAAACACCGCACATTGATATCCTACCTTATTAGATCGTTTTAATTTTTGGAAGACAAAACCAAAGAAATCACGCTCCAAAAATCCTCATCGTCGCTTCAAGGATTTATATTGTTTGAAATTGACTTCCTATTTTAAATTCCAATACCACAGGTATAAGAATCTATAATTTTTTTTAAGGTATAAAGTAATATTCCTTTTACACTGCATAAAATATGAAGTCCGTAATTTACCTGATTTCAACACTCTTCTTTCTCTACAACCTTGTGCTTATGAATATGTCTTCTTTTGATATGCATCTATAAATATATCCCTCATGATCTAGTCTAACAAAGTGGGTGTGTAGTTGGGGAAACGTGTAGTAGTAGGATAGAAGTATGGATAAAATTGGGAAACGAAATTTTTGAAATAAAATAATTGACCAAATCTTGTCAACCAACTTTACCACTCAACAAGCAATACCTTTCCTACACGTGGCCAACCAAGTGAAACTAAAATCTATAAAGTATCTTTCTCTCCCTCTGTCTTCTTTTCTTTTGTGTGTGCGTGTGTGTGTGTGTCTATATATATATATATATCACCAATCATCAAAGAATTCTACACGTGACCTACCACAATTTTAGATGCATTAACTAATAAATTAAGATATAAGTTTAAAGCTAGATCTTTCAACCTCAACAACTCGTGCTCCACTAATCCAAATTAACTTTTTCTCGAGCCTAACATGTATGATAAATTATGATCTTTCCATCGGGCCCAATATTCATATACTTATCGTCACTCCGTCAACATCTACATTTTAACATCCGATAATATTGAAATTTACATTTTATATACTTTAGTCCCTAAACTTTCAAAATATTAAAATATAGTACACATAAATTAAATTCTAATCTATGAAACTTTGGGACATTACAATCTCCCCTCCTTAAAATATTTTCGTCCTCGAAAATTTACCTCAGTTAATCGAAGAGCTCTGGATACTTGATTTTAAGCTCCTCCTCCTTCTCCCAAGTTGACTCATCAAGTCCATGATTTTGCCATTGGACTTTGACTAAGGGAACTTTCTTGTTTCTAAGGTGATGGACTTTTCTATCCAAAATCATTGTTTAGATTTCTTCAGATGACATGTCTTTTTGTACCTCCAAAATTTGGTAACTTACCATGTGATTGGGATCGTGGACATATTTTCTGAGTATCGAAACATAAAACACATTATGCACTGCTGCTAGTTCAAGTGGTAAGGCATTTCTATAAGCCACACTACTAATCATTTCAAGAATTTTGAAAGGACCAATGAACCGCGATCTCAACTTTCCTCTCTTCCCAAATCTCAACACACCCTTCATTGGTGTTACCTTTAGAAAAATCTTGTCGCCCACTTGAAATTCTAAATTCTTTCTTCTACTATCAGCATAACTTTTCTGTCGGTCTTGTGCTGCTTTTATTCTTGCTCTAATCTTATCAACTGCCTCAACTGTTCGTTCAACTATTTCAGGACCCAAAATTCTATTCTCCCCAACCTCATCCCAATGGATAGGGGATCTGCAGTTCCTATCATAAAGAGTTTCATATGGGGCCATACCTATAGTGGCCTGAAAACTATTGTTGTAAGCAAACTCCACTAAAGGTAGGTGTGTCTCCTGACTTCCTCCAAGATCCAAAACACATGCTCTTAACATGTCTTCCAGAGTTTGAATGGTTCGTTCTGATTGTCCATCCGTCTGAGGATGATAAGCAGTGCTAAACTTCAGTTTCGTCCACATGGCTATCTGCAAACTTTTCCAAAATTTAGATGTGAACCTCGGGTCTCTATCTAAAACAATGGTGAGTAAAACTCCATGCAATCTGACTATCTCTGTGATGTATATCTGTGCGAGTTGTTACATGTTGAAGTTTACTTTGATTGGTAGAAAATGGGCTGATTTTGTCAAACGATCAACTACTATCCAAATAGCATTATGACCTCTAGTTCACATCGGGAGGCCTACTACAAAGTCCATTGTTATGTATTCTCATTTCCATTCTGGAATATCCAATGTTTTCAACAGTCCTGATGGCCTTTGATATTATGCCTTAACCTGCTGACAGACCATACATTTCTCCACGAATAGACCAATTCATATCTTCATGTTTCTCCACCAAAATGTATGTCAAAGATCTCGATACATTTTTGTACCGTCTGGATGTGCCGCATACGGGGTGGAGTGAGCTTCTTCCAATATCTCATTTCTTATACTTTCATCCTTAGGTACACACAATCTTCCTTTAAAATTCAATGCTTTACTAGCAGATACTTCAAATTCTATACGCTTGTTTGTACCAATCTCAGCCTTAATCTTTTGCAAAACTGGATCCCTATCCTTTGCTTTCTTAATTCGATCCCGTAGAGTGGGTCGAATCATAAATGTTCTTATTCTTGCTGTAGTCTGAGTTGGCAGTGTGATGACTTCCAATCTTAGTTTTTCAAAGTCCTTTATCAAGTGTTCCTGCACTGTGGGTAAAACTGCTAACTGCGATCCTGTCTTTCTGCTTAAAGCGTCTGCGACTACATTAGCCTTACCTAGATGGTAGTGAATTGTGCAATCATAATCTTTCACTAACTCCAACCATCTCCTCTGTCTCATATTCAGTTCCTTCTGTGTGAAAAAATATTTGAGATTCTTGTGGTCTGTATAAATTTCGTACTTCCCACCATAGAGATAATGACGCCCTATCTTTAAGGCGTGAATTACTGCTGCAAGCTCCAAGTCGTGAGTTGGATAGTTTTGCTCATACTGCTTCAACTGTCTCGAGGCATAAGTAACTACTTTTTCGTGTTGCATCAGTACATAGCCAAAACCTGTTTGGAGGCATCACTTTAAATCACAAATCCATCAGAGCCATCTGGTATCATCAATACAAGAGCTGAAACTAGTCTCTGCTTGAGTTCTTGAAAGCATTTTTCACATCTTTCTGTCCACTGAAACTTCACACCCTTTCTTGTCAACTGAGTCATCGGCCCTACTATTTTTAAGAAGTTTTCAATGAATCTTCTATAATAACCAGCCAATCCCAAGAAACTATGGACTTCACCCACACTGGTCGGCCTTGGCCAATTTGTTACTACTTCCACTTTAGCAAAATCCTCTTCGATTCCTTGGGCGGTAACCACGTGACCAAGAAAACCTACGCGATCTAGCTAAAATTCACACTTCTTGAATTTGGTATATAATTTCTCCTTCCTCAAAGTTTCGAGTACTATTCGAAGTTGATCGTCATGCTGCTTCTTATTCTTTGAGTACACAAGTATGTCGTCAATAAACACTATGACAAACTGATCTAAATACTGATGGAACACTCTGTTCATGAGATCCATAAATACAGCTGGAGCGTTGGTCAAACCAAAAGGCATGACAGTGAATTCATGGTGTCCATAACGAGTCCTAAAAGCAATCTTAGGTATATCGCTTGACCTGATTTTCAGCCGGTGATAGCCTGATCTCAAGTCTATCTTTGAAAATACTTTAGCACCCTTAACTAGTCAAATAAATCTTCTATTCTTGGCAACGAGTACTTATTTTTGATGGTTAGATGGTTCAATTCCCGGTAGTTAATGCACATCCTCATACTCCCATCCTTCTTCTTGACAAAAAGTACAGGCGCTCTTCAAGGAGAAACACTTGGTCGAATGAAACATTTCTCCAACAACTCCTCTATTGCAACTTTAATTCTTGAAGCTCTTTCGGTGCCATTCGATATGGGGCCTTGGATATGGTACTACTCCAGGAATCAAATCAATTGTAAATTTTACTTGCCTATCTTGTGGAATGCCCGATAAATCTTCTGGGAATACATCTGCAAAGTCTCGCACGATGTTAATATCGTTAACAGTCGTTTCTGTATGTTGGGAACTGTTGATATTAACCAGAAATCCTTGACATGACTCCTTTCTCAACATCCTTTCCGCTTGAATAGTTGATATAAGACGAGGTAAAGACTTGAATTGTACTCCAAAGAAATGGAATTCTTCCTCTCCCGGTCTGTGAAACAATACTTCTTTCTCGTGACATCGAATGGTCACATGATTAAGTCCCAACTAATCCATGCCTAAAATAACATTAAAATCTTTCATCTCCAGAAGGTATAAGTCTGGTTGTAATATTTTCCCGTCAATCTTTAACTTCATAGCCTTAGTCATCCGATTTGTACAAAGAATTCTTCCTGAAGGGATGCTAACCTCTAATTCATTATTCGTTTTCACACATACAAAGTTTGACCTAGCGGCGAAGGATGCAGAGATAAAAGAATTGGTAGCCCCAGAATCAAAAAGTACGTAAGCGGGTACATCAGATAATAACATAATACCTGTTTGTAATTATAGTCTTAGACTAGCAACTAAGGGACAGAGATAAAATAATGTATGGTCCTAGGTAAAAAGAGCATAAGCACGTATGTTGAAAATATTAATAATAAAGTACCTGCAATCACATTTGGATCCTGCTCCGCCTCATGCTGATTCAGTGCAAAAACTCGAGCTTTTGCTTTTTTATTCTTGTCTTGATCATCATCCTTCTTCTTTGGAGACTCTGTACAGTTGAGGGCAATGTGTCCCGGCTTACCACACCGAAAACACACGTTCTTCTCAAGTAAACATTCACCTCTGTGGAGTTGATTACACTTAGTGAAATATTCCCACTCGTCCCACCAATACAAACTCCTGTGCTTGACATTTTATTTTTCCAGTTACGTCTATTCTTGTTCTAATCACTCCACTTTCTTTTTCCCAACGACTCCCTACTCTGCTGGGCATACCGTCCAAATGTTGTTCTCTGATATAAAATAACATGGGCTCTCTCCAACATCTCACGATATGAGGTGAAACGATGGGACATAATGATCATGCCGTTCTCTAGGCGCAGTCCATTTTCAAACCTCCTAATCTTTTTAACTTCAGTATCCAATGAGTGCGGGGCATATCTTGAGAGCTGCTCAAACTACCTCTCATAATCAATAAGTGACATGTCTCCCTGCCTGAGCTGTAGAAACTCTGATTCCTTGAAGTCTCTCAAAGCCTGTGGGAAATATTTTTCCATCACTTCATCCTTAAACTGCTCCCAAGTCAAGTTACGTTGCTGCTCTTCCATCCTAGTTCGTGAGACAGATTCCCACCAGTGACTAGGTGCTCCAACAAACATAAATTCTGTGCTTAGCACTTTTCTGTGCATTCGTACAAGCGATGTGTCGAAAGATACGCTTCAGAGCTCTAATCCATTCCTTAACAGCCAGTGGGTCGGGACCACCCTAGAAAGTCGGAGGCTTGTACCTACGAAATTACTTAACCACTGAGACAGCTCCCGGGACAAATGGAGGTGCATTCTATGGTGGTGGCGGTGCTTGGCTTTGTCTGCTAAGCTCTTGTACTGCTCGTAGTAAATCGCACATCAAGTTCGTGTGAGCAGGTGGTGCCATTTCCTAGAATTTAATTTGAAGTTACAAGTCATATTCCAGTTGTACTTATTTTATCGTATGCATATCATAAATTTAACGAGAAAAATAATCTTAAAAATTTAAAGATATGCAATTTAAAATATTTAAATCATGCAAAATGTTTATGCACATTCATCTTCTTACCCCTTTTTGCATACCTTAGGGTCATCGGAGGTTGGTCGATTGGTGGTCGTTGAGTGCCAAAGATCATTCATGTATTTAATAACTTTAAATTATCATTATCGTTAAATTCATAAATCTTCAGAAAAAATATTAACCTTTAACAAATATTACGCAATGAAACAAATAAACATTTTATTACACGTAACATTTATCATCATCATCATCATCATTTATTATTATTATTATTGTTATTATTATTTTTCATGGGGAATTACATCGAAATTTTAGCTACTAGAAGATATCATATACTAGTGCATGGACTATTATAAAATTTCACCCATTTAAAAAAAAAAAATCTAGTAACTAAGTAATTTAGTGATTATTGTGGCTAAACATAAAATTTATTCTAAAAAATGTATTTCTAAAAAGTCTATAAATACATACATACATACATAAACTATTTAAACAATCATACTTTTTTTTTTAATTGTTCACGGTTTGAACAGTGACGTCATTGTTCACGTCAATTTTTTTTTTATATATATAAAGCCAAAATTATGAAAATACACATGGTCTACAAGAAATTAAACATACGCTTTGATATCAAACTGTAACGATCCAAAAATTTAAGATTTGAATCGTTATCAAAATTTTGAAATGGTAATTTACTCTAATTTGTAGAAAAAAAAATTTATTTATTAATTCCTAAAAGGAAAAAAAATTAATACTTTCCTACGCCATATCTTTAAAATATAAGTTTGGACAGATCACGTAGAATTAATTTGTAAAGTAAGAATTAAATGTAAAACCATTTTACACATGTGTAATAATTGCCATTTGACTCTCTCTATATTTACCATATATATATAGGCAAAGGAGGATTACATACATAGAATAAACAAAATTCCAAATTAAAGTTAACATGCTTTTCTCTTTCTTCAAAGCTTGGCACACTGCTCCAAAAATGAGAGAATACTTTCAAAAGTTGCTTTACTTTATTAAAAATTCACACACCACATCACAAGCTATGAGACATATATTTAAGAATTAATATATTTGTACATGGAGATTTACACTCCGGTTGACACGATCCCACCCGACCTCTCACATAGAAGAGGTTGGGGTCCACACCCAAATGTGTGGGGCCGACCTCTTCATGTGAGAGGAGAGGTGGGTCCATGTCAATCGGAGTGTAAGGCTCCATGTACGAGTAGCACAATCCTATATTTAATGTATGAATATTAATTAACTATATTTAAAATCTTGAATTTACCGTATAGCATACCAAAAGAAACCATGAATGGGTGATGTGACAAATGTGGAATCATTATTTTGACCATATACATTTTCATAAATTCTAGGAGGGTCACGTATATAAAATTAATCTAAGACAGTAGAATGTAACCAGTTACTTCTAAATAGTGAAATCATTAGAAGAAATAATATTTAATTCAAATTTTATCTAAACAGCATACTACACATGTTCATCTACTAATAGACATGTACGAATTTATTATTATCATTATCCTAAAAAAAATGCCTACTGCAATAACTTAAAAAAAGATAAAATTTGCGTGCTAAATTAAGTCTTTATCCAGCGAAATGAGGCACAACCACACCATCGAACCACCACGCTCCGACATGACCCGATTTAACCTGTGAAGTGTAAGAAAAAGGAGTGAGTACATGGGAATACTCAGTCCGAATAATAATTTTAAACACGTGTCAGAATATCATACCGTCTCATATCTTTAAAATCCGGTAAAAGCTCATATCATATCATGGTACCGAAAATGGTCATATCATTCATATCATAGCATTTCATATCATAACTTTAACTTTTATAAGTACAAAATTCATCAACGTGTAAAAAGTAATAATTAAATGGGACATAAAACACTACACCTTGATATCCTACATTATTGGATCGTTTTAAATTTTGGAAGACAAAACCAAAGAAATCACACTCCAAAAATCCTTATCGTCGCTTCAAGAATTTATATTGTTTGAAATTGACTTCCTATTTTAAATTCCAATACCACAGGTATAAGTGTTTATAAAAAAAAATTTAAGATATAAAGTAATATTCCTTTTACACTGCATAAAATATAAAGTCTGTAATTTACCTGATTTCAACACTCTTCTTTCTCTACGACCATGTGCTTATGAATATGTCTTCTTTTGATATGCATCTACAAATATATCTCTCATGATCTAGTCTAACAAAATGGGTGTGTAGTTGAGGAAACATGTAGTAGTAGAATAGGAGTATGGATAAAATTGGAAAACGAACTTTTTGAAATAAAATAATTCACCAAATATTGTCAACCAACTTTACCACTCAACAAGCAATACCTTTCCTACACGTGACCAACCAATTGAAACTAAAATCTATAAAGTATCTTTCTCTCCCTCTCTTCTTTTCTTTTGTGTGTGTGTGTGTGTCTATATATATATATATATATATATCACCAATCCTCAAATAATTCTACACGTGACCTACCACAATTTTAGATAAATTAAATAATAAATTAAGATATAAGTTTGAAGCTAGATCTTTCAACCTCGATAACTTGTGCTCCACTAATCCAAATTAACTTTTCCTCAAACCTAACATGCATGATAAATTACGATCTTTCCAACGGGCCTAATATTCATATACTTATCGTCGCTCCGACAACATCTACATTTTAACATCCGATAATATTGAAATTTACTTTTTATATATTTTAGTCCCTAAACTTTCAAAATATTAAAATATAGTACACATAAATTAAATTCTAATCTAAGAAACTTTGGGACATTACAAGCTGCATAATCGGCGTTGAGCTCATTGCAACAACCAATATTGTTAAGCCCTGGCTTGCCAATAAGGTGATCGCGGAAGGTGAGGTTGAAATCACCTAGAACGAAGAAAGTATCCTCAATGCGATTTCAATGAGCCGACGTCAAATGTGGCTGCCAAGGGTGGCGTCCAGGTCGGCAATCACCGCTAGAATTGGATAGGTTGATTGACCTCAACAAATGAATCATTTTCCTGATAATGAACAGTTTTATTTTCACCAATAAAATTTATTTTAGACATGGAATTGGATAGGTTGATTGACCTCAACAAATGCATCATTCTCCTCTTTTTGCAACTCTTATAAAGTTAACTCATATTTTGTATTTCATTTATTAATCAAAGACACTTCATACATATGCTAAAAATTTAACCCAACTCTCTTGTAATAGAAATAAATAAAAACCTATTATATATCAATAACCTGTTTTTCTCTGATCTTAGCACATTGAATCAATGTGCTAATCTTCATTCTATTTTACCTCTTCATCTACTAATATATCAATGCTAGATCAGAGAAAAATAGTACCCAAAAAATGTGGATTTTCTATGTATATTGTTTTGGTTAGCAAGACAAAACAAAATTTTATGAAAGAAAGAAAGATATTATTAAGCAAAGTCAATGTTATGGTCGAATACCATATAAAAAATCTATACATAGAGTTTCTCATCCAAATAAGACTTCAACTATTCTTAAAGGAAAAACAATTCCTCTTCTGTACTCAATATATCGAAGCAATGGAAAGAAAATAGTCACGAAGTTAATAAGGATTTTAAGACAAACATTAACAGTAGTCCTTTTTTTTAACATAAAAACTAAAGGTCAACTTACAAAAATACCCTTAAAGTTATGGGTGTTTTGAAAAATCATATGAAAAATTTTTTGGAAGTAAAAAAATACTATTAAAATTAAAAAGTGACATTGTGTCACTTTTTTTAATATAGTTCAGAAAAAGTGACACAAACTCAAAAAAAGTGACAAAATTCAAAAATAAAGTGATACAAACACTCCAAAAGTGATAGAATTAGAAGGAAAAAAAAAAAGAAAAGGTGACAGAATGTCACTTTTTTTTTTTTATAAAAATTGTCACTTTTTTTAACACAAAAAAAAGTGACGCAAACTCAAAAAAATGACAAACTCAAAAAAAGTGACAAAATTAAAAAAAAAAGTGACAAAAACTAAAAAAAAAAATGACAAACACCAAAATAACACCATCCATTTTGTTTGCCTAACATTTCATATAATTTTCCACCGATCAGGCGATCACCATCTCACATTACAACATTTTCACTAAAAAAAAAAGTGACAAATTCAAAAGAAGTGACAAAAAAATTTTTAAAAAAAAGAAAAAGAAAAAAAAAGTGACGAATTCAAAAAAATGACACAAAGTAAAAAAAGTTACACAAATTAAAAAAGTGACAAACACTCAAAAAGTGATGAAATTTTTTTTTAAAAAAGTGACAAATTCAAAAAAAAATGACAAATCATAACCAACAATTTTCAATATAGCCAAATTATCCAATAAGTTCCCAACTGATGAACAAATTAAAAACTTTTAAACTAACAACTTGAACAATATAATCATAATACAAAAACTTAAAAATATCCAAGTTTCCAATAAGCTCACAACTAACGAAAATTGATGAACTAAATTAAGATGTAAATGTTAAAAAATTTCATAATCACTTATCACTGTAAAAGTGACACGATGTCACTTTTAAAAGTTAACTGTCACCTTCATTAAAAAGTGATGCTTGTCACTAAAAAAAATGATAGAAATCAAAAAGACAACTAAAAAGAGTGATAAACATTAAAAAAGTGATAAAAATCTAAAAGAAATGATGAATTCAAAAAAGTGACAAAAATTAAAAAAAGTTGCACAAATTAAAAAAGTGACAAACACTCAAAAAGTAACAAAAAATTAACAAAAACTCAATGTCACTTTTTTTTTATTAAAAATGGCATACAACGTCACTTTTATTAAAAAAACTGATATTTGTTACTCAAAAAAGGGTAGAAATTAACATTTAAAAGAAATTCTTATAGACAAATTAAAAGCTTAGTCAAAGACGTATTGCTCAATTAGAAATTGACACACATTTTAATAAAAAAGTGGAACAACATGCTAAGTCACTTTTTAATGAAAGTGTCAAAAAATGCAAATTTAAAAAAAAAATGTATAAACACCATTACTCTTTATCAGAGCTTGTTAATCCTGTACAAATCATCTATCATTGAACATTTTCAATACAATTTACAAGTTATCTTTGTCTCAACAAATACGTCTTCATCTCCTTCTCCATCAAAATATCACATATGCCTTCATTTGACACACAATCATTCTCTGTATCATAATCCTCATCATCTCTATCCATCTCTCTTCCTGTGACTTTAAATATGGAAGCAATTCAATAAAGTGACAGAAATTAAAAAAGTAACAAAAACTCAAAAAAGTGACAAGCACAAAAAAAAAGTGACAAATACTCAAAAAAGTGACAAATAAATCAAAACACTAGAATAGGTCCAATGGATGGTTGATTTTCTCTTATATGTTATCTTTCTGTAAATATATTTTTACTTCTATTAACTAACATATTAACTTCGATTTGGAAAACAAAAATTCAAAAAAGTGACAAAAACTCCAAAAAGTGAGGAACATTTAAAAAAAAAAAAAAGAAGGAAAAAACAGTTCATAATATTAAGCTGACTATGACTAATTTTTAATTAAACTATGTTTCATTTGCAAATGGAAATGAATTGAGACAGGTGCCTAGACAAAGCATCAATTCTGGTTGACAATGCAAATCACACCCCATGGACAGTTTGTAGTTTGTACAGTGACACAAGTCGAAGAAGTTAAGCCTCTTACAAGAATGTTGCCAATCATAGCTAGCGCAATCCTACTGAACACTTGTATGGCGTAGTTCCAAACATTTTCAGTACAACAAGGCTCCCTAATGGACCGAAGACTAGGCTTCTTCCAAGTTCTTGCACCTTTGATATTATAGTTCAAGAATCTTCAACATTAGCAACATATGGGCGATTGCCAACTAGAACTGCCATTGAAGTTGTTGAACTATCATCCCTTAAAGTATCTTTGGCTGGCTCCAAAAGAGTCTCTGTCAGTTTGTTGATATGTTTCACCTATGATGTTATAAATGTATTAGGTATATTAGTTATATATGAAAAAGAGGAACAAATAGTCAGTTCCTTATTAACAATTCATCTTCAAAGACTTTGATGTTGCTTAACATGCAGAGCAGGGTAAAATATTTCCATTCCACGAACAGCAAAAGCTATGTTGGGGGCTTGGTTATTGCTATTTTTTTTATCTAATTAAATAAATTACCAACTACAACAGCTACTAAAGTTATCCTTTCGAAGGAAACAAAAAATATCATGTCCCTGATGGGCCCTCAACTCCAAATGATTTTTCAACCATATTCCATTTATAATCCCTGAGATGAGCAACATGGGAATGCAAAAACGATATATTTAATCAAATAATCAAAACCAACTAATGTAATCAAAAGTAGCAAGTTTGTTATGGATGTTGGATGACATTTCATTTGAATTAGGCTACTTAACTTGCCTAAGCTATAGCCGGTGTATTAGTTTTGGCTACAACACTATTTCCTTCAAATCGATGAAGGCACCAAAACATGTACTCTTTCCCACTCCTAGTGTCTACATAACAACCTCCAGCCTAACTCAATCTTGTATTGCCTCCCACCGTCCCTCCATGCCCTCTATACTCTCAATAATCCCATAAAACCCAAATCATTGTTAGAACTCTTCAATAAAATACCCCATTTTTCCTTAAAAAAACAAAATCAAAAAAATGCCTATAAAATAATGCTTCTCACTGACTAGTTTGTATATATATTTCAATTTGCAGAAAACAAATGGCAATGAACAAAACCAGAAGTCACATACGAAATATATAAACAAGAAAGGAACAAAAAATAAAACATACATACAAGAGGGGAAACTAGAGAAATTAATGCTACCTTGATTTTATAAGATTTCTTCTCCTTTAAAGATAGTTCTTCATCAATATTTTTTTTTTCATCTTCAATCTACTTTTTCCAGCCAACGCAGAAATAGGAGTCGAAGTCAGTTATCAGAGTCAACATTCGAGTGAGTAAGTCGGAATCAGATTCAGATTTCTGAATTTTGATCGGAACAGGTTGGGGATTAGACTATTTAAGACTTTTAGGGTAAATGTTTAAGATCTCCGCCAAATTAGAAGGAGAAGATGAATGGAGACGGAGGTGTAGATGCGAAATTGACAGAAAAAGAGTCAAAATGGAGATTTAAAGCTGAGTTTTCTTAAAGATGGTGAAATCGCCTCTGGATGTTGAGAGAGTTTTCTAGCAATGAGAAATGGGTATTTTCTATCATATTACTCTAAGGGTTCGAGTTTTACTTCATTGTTTAGATTAGGACGTAATTTTTACTTCATTTAAATGTTTAATTAGTTTAGAAGGTATTAATCAAAATACTTATTTTTACAGGGTACAATGCCTAATTTCCTCAAAACTAAATAGCAGGGTCCATTTTGACCCAAGATCACCTGGGCAATAGCCTTGGGCCTCAAGTTATAAAGTGTCTCAAAATAATTTTTAAAGTCCAAAAGCAATTATTATTTGCAAAACCTGTTTACATTAAGAGCTCGTTTGGTGCACATTTTTTCATCAAAAATGCATTTTAAACATCACATCATGGGCCCTACCTTAGAGTGTTGAAGTGAAAAATTGTAGGCCGATTTGATGGAAAAAATGTATTATTTTCCTAAATAATGTACACCAAACGGGCTTTAAATATTTTCATGAAGACGTAGTAGTGCAAATAAAGTAAAAGGTTGTCTCTCTATGCAATAATTCTTTTAATTTTTGTTCTTAATGCTGCTTTTGAATTTTCTATTTTTAATATAGGATTATATTGGAAAATAAATTGTAAGTCACCACCACAATACCTCACTAGTTTCCAAAAATCCTTTATATTCTACTTCTTGAACATGAAAATTGATTCTCGGGCAAATCAAACTATGAGTGAATACCACATATATAATGTTCGTTATCACGAGAAATTCTTTGAATCGGCCATGTTTGATGCTAATTACGCTTGTAAAAAAATTTGTGTACAATCTTAGGGCAACTCCAACCCTTGCACCATTGCACCAAATTGCACCAAAATTTGGTGCAAACTTCCTCCAACCATTGCACCATTGCACCAAATTTTGGTGCAAAAAATAGTGTAATGAATAGTATTGCACCAAATATGGTGCAACACTATTCATGTTGCACCATTTTGCACCAAATGGTGCAATGTCCATTTTACCCTTATTTTTCTTTTTTTAAAGATAATGGTTAAGAACATTTGTGTCATTTTCATTCTATAATAATAATGATAATGATAATGATGATAATAATAATAATTACTTAATTAATTACACTATTAATTATATTATTAAAGTTTATTATTTTTAATAATATAATCAATAATAATTAACGTAATTGTTAATTTAACGAAAAGTTAAATTCGTAAAGTTTACATTTAAAATTAAATTTAATGTAAAGTTTATATTATTAAAGTTTATTATTTTTGTAAATTTAACGTAATTGTTTATCATAAATTAATAATATAATCAATTATTTTTGTCAATTTAACATAATATATATGACATGTGAAGTTTTAATTTAATGAAGTTATGATTTAGTAATATATATAGTTATAAAATAAATAAATAAATAAATAATATTTTAAAATAAATATATTGTTAAAAATCGAAAGAATGAATAAAATAATAAATCACTGTTCATTTGGTGTAAATTTTGGTGAAATGGTTGGAGAAGAATTTTGGTTTGGTGCAAGATTTAGTGCAAAATTTGGTGCAAAATGGTGCAAAATTTGGTGCTGGGTTGGAGATGGCCTTATGATAATTTATCGTCCAATGCCTCATTAGTTAAAGTAACTAAAGATGTATATTAAATTTTTAAAATAAAGTTTTGAATAATGAATTTTTGAAAAATGTGTAATTAAAAAATAAAAAAAATTGAATTTACACGTAGAATATTTAATTTTTTGAATATAGATTAAATCTAACTACGAGGAAAAATGAAATTTTGTATAATGATTGTCAAATGGAGCTATGAATCCACGAATAAATTTATTGTATTGTGAAATTTATTTTACATAAATAGGGACTAATCAGTGCTAAGTATCTTCCCATCTTTGCCCCAAATTTCGACGGGCGGGTCGGACATTTTGATATACCCTTTCGTACGAGGTAAGTCAAAAGGTAAAGTTAACCGCTGCTCTCAGAGTTTTCCTTTTCATTTTCCATCGACCAGAGTAAAATTACAGAGCGGAAAAATGAATTCCCTGAATTTCATTTTCATCCTCTTCGTCTGCATCACTCTCTACTGTCCTCCACAGGTACTAAAAAATTCAATTCGCGTAGATTGAATCAAAAGCTCATTCACTAGAGACCCTGAAACCCCAATAACTTTACTGAATTTATACATTGCAGTCTTTTACTTTAGCGCAATCAGTACAACTCTCCGATCAAACTTTATCGCCTTTCTCCGTCGCCCTCGACAATCTCCAAATTCAAATCAAGTAACATCCTTATAATTTTACGCCTTTATGTTATTTTTATTATATTTATTGAATTCTGCTATATTTCTCAAAAACTTGCATTTGGATTCATATGTTTTAGATATGTGCATCCATGTCTCCAACTCGTGAAAATACTTCGGCTATTTGAGATTGTTATTTAAACGATATAAGATTTTGGAATGGGTTCAATATGTTATCATAGCAGAAGCTTCTGGGGTAATTCTTTTTGCTTTCCGCCATCCATTTAAATAAATTGTACACATGATAGAGTTTGTCGAGAAAAAATGAAACCTTCCTAGTCCTACGCATGACTTAAGCTTCTAGATCAACTGGTTGAATACAGAGAAACACGTTGATTTATTTAATTTGAGTTTTAAGCACGCATGTTTATTGAGTTGAATTGAGCTTTCAGCATGCAGCTTATGTTGTGGTCCTATTCATTTTTTATCAAAGGCATGGCACGTATACATCTATCATAAGTGAAGAGCTGCAAGCCTTGAACCCATGTCGTTTTCATGCTCTAATAGCTGGTTCTATATTTATCTATTTAAATTAGTGATCAACATTCTGTATATGTATGCTGTTACATTGCTTCTATATATTTGTGTATATAGTGTAATCTTGTATCATGATTAAAATGTCTCTGTTGTATTCTTTTTTTGGTTTTTTCTTATTTTAGCTATACATTTGAGAACATTGGATTATTGCGACGAGCAATGACTCATGCATCGTATTCAGAAGAGAACAACAAGGCATTGAGTGTTTTGGGAGTCAGATTGATTGAGGCTTCTGTTGCACTCCAATTGTTGACCAAAAATGTGGATGCTTCATCTAAGGAGTTGAACAGCCGGATAGTCGAGATAGATAATATCGCTACGTCATGTGCTTTGGATGGGACTCACCTGGGTTTGCAGAATATAGTTAGAGTTTCGTTCAAGACCAGTTCCATGGCTCCTGCTGTGGTATGTGGTGCTTTTCGTGCAATATTTGGGGCAATTGCAGTAGATACTGGGAGTTTAGACGAGGGCGGAAGGGTGTTCTGGAAAGTTCACAAGGGAGGAGTCGGGAGAGCAATGGCTATGTAGGTAAAATTGTGATATTGCATTAAGTAAGTTGTGTAACATTGTGATATTGCACGGCGTGGCTTATGTTTGTGAACGATGTTGATTGAGCTCATGATTGATTCAAGTAGAGACTGAAGAACAGTAGTATGATTATGATAAGATATGTATATGTCTAGCTGTGTTAACGCTATAGGATATTGTGAATTCTATGTATTTTTATTACTACTATGGTTCAAACAGAAGTGCCTTCAATGAAATGGATTCTCAGATCTCTTGATAAGTAGGATAAATTCCTTGATTGATCTGGACATTAGTTGTGTATTTCAAATAGAGTTTAGCTATATTAAGCTATGTGCATAAAGTGACGGGTTAAAACTTACAGTTGTGCTATATGTACAACTGGGGATTGTCAACCCCGGTTGACAATTAGATACATGGGAGGGGGGCCCACGTTGAATAAAAAAATCACGAATCCCCTCTCCTGTGAATACATTGTCAATTGGGGTTGTCAACCCCTGTTGTACAAAAAGAATAATTCTAAAACTTATGCAGTTATTCTATTACTTTTTTCATAGCTGACTAGCCTTGTCGCCCTGACTTGTTTACCGTTAAGTGGTTCAACGCTGTAAGCTCTCTTCCAACATGTTTGATAAGAGTTGGTTACTTCCCAAAAAAAAAAAAATAACTTTACAAAAGCTAGAAGCTTTTTAATCATTTAATCAGTTAACGCCCACAATTCGTGTGTCGAAGTTGTGGATACCATGTACGTTAAATAATCCTTTATTTGTGTGAACTTATGTGATATCAGCTTTTTATAGAGGGAAGCTGTCGTCTGAAAACAATATCTTGGAAAGGCCTTAAAACACTTTTACCATAAACTTGTTCAAAAAAAAATAATAATAATAAATAAATAAATAAATAATATTATTAAATTACAATATTAAAACATTTTTCACTAGTTGGAACAATTAGGGAATGCTCTAGAAAAATTAGGGCATCCGCTCGCAACATGCTCGGTCCTGTTTATGGGATCAAATCAATACATTCTAAAAGGAAATTTTGAATATCAATCTCATTGATCCCATACTAAATCCTATCAATGGAATCGCTATTTTAAGAAAGCCCAATAGTATGGAGTATTGACCACACCAAAGGACAGGCACAGAAGCGAAGGGAACAAGCAGAATTTATGTGTTCCAATTATTTGGCCTAGCATTGACCATCAAATGGATCATGGACTAAACAGTCACTGCCAGAAAGGTACATCTCGTGCCTATGTGCTGCACCCCCCCCCCCCCCCCCCCCCCGGGGGTACATCTCAGGCCTTTGTGTTGCTATAACTATTCAAAGTAAACTATGCCATAGTTCTAGGAAAAAATAGAATAACCTTTAAACAAAAGGGAAAATGTACCCAAAAATCAACCGGGCAGGTATACCTAGGGGTACGAGAGAAACCCTCTCTAAGGAACTTGGCAAAATAGTCCCGTAATTTCAGGAGAAGCAGAGAAGGTGTGTCTCCTCACAAAGGGGGTCGAATTTCAAAGTAGAATGATCTAATTCAAATATTTCACTCAATTGTGCATGTATAGCATATTTTTCACCATTTGCATGATCACTATAGTGGATTCCATTGAGTTTGCTGCTGTAGATCTCAAAGTTACACCTATTTGGTTAACACTATACTTCGCTTTTGCCTTTCTAATAGGAACACTATCTCTAATAATTCAGTCTCCATCTACCAAAACAATTGGAAATGTTTCTAAACAAGTAGGCATA
This sequence comes from Olea europaea var. sylvestris, assembly GCF_002742605.1. Taxonomy (NCBI): domain Eukaryota; kingdom Viridiplantae; phylum Streptophyta; class Magnoliopsida; order Lamiales; family Oleaceae; genus Olea; species Olea europaea. The sequence goes on from NC_036254.1 coordinate 30,542,081, forward strand.
CCAGGTAGAAATAGTTAATGCCCTTCTTTATCTCTAAAGATAAGAGTGTTCTAACCATCAGCCAAGCCCATTCGTGAGATCCTTACAAGGCTTAAGAGTAGAAAGTCTTCAATGTTTCCGAACACAATCTGTTCTGACATGCTATGCTTGTGGTATCTTCGGATTTCCACCATATGATTTCCTACCCTTGTTAATATTTTTCTGTCAATTTCTTGTCTAATAATGGGTAAAATGGTAGATGCTTGATGATGACTTCACAAGAAAGCGTTTTGTGTAATTCATGTAGTGTTACATATGTTATGAGGTAATACATTTCTTCCTCTACTTCATACTGGGATATGAATAAATAGGTGGTTGGTTGACCTCGTGGACCACTGTAAAAGAGCTTTTGTTTTTTTTACCATGTGTGTTTTATAGTTATTCCATATTGTTCCTATTACAATATTATGAGATTCCAACGTCCATTTGGAATGGATAACATTCAGATCAATGCTATTTTCACCCATTTAGAATAGCCAAACATTTCCAGGGAAAGAAACTATTGTATTAAAGCAAATTCAATGCAAGCTTATGGTAAGAGCTCTCATGGTACGTATAAATCGCCATGGTACGTATTAATCTCATAAATCTTAGCGATTTATAGGTACCATGATGATTTATTTTCAACCCAGTTACCTCCTGCATGATGATTTATTTAGATGCTCTTATGAACAACGATTTTCCGTTGGGAATAATTATTTTATGTTCAAGTCGAACACTTCTATTCCGACTGACTCTGGATAGAATCTAATGAACTTGCAGTGATATAATATTTTCAGCTTTCCTTTGGACCTGAAGCCTTAGCTTGGATAGAGCGAGTTGATGTTGTGCATTACTTAGTGTACGTTTGGTATAGCTTTCTTATAGTTATAAATTGTGGATCCTATGAAATATGTGGATGACAATGATGTTTGAGCAGCATATAATCGGAAAGATACTTTGCCATACATAACCTCAATTCATTTTCCGATATTTTAGTTGTAAGGTGTCGATCTATTTACTGTTTATGCTTGGAAACACTTCAATGTGTTTATGATTGTCATAGAAGTTAGGTAGATGTCTTGTGCCTAATTCGGTAAAGTGGAATTGATTCACAATGTCGATTTTTTTGTGTAATTTGTTAAATCAGCGAGTGACTGTGCCAATTGCCAACTTGATTTATGTTTGTATGTGATGTTGTGAGGTATTTTAGGTGCATAACCAAATCATACAATGTTAATGCAAGAGTTATAGCTTTTCCATATGATATGGACATTTTTGCAATATTTGTAATTTTAAACATAATTTCCTTTACTAGTGGTTGAGCTGAATTACCATGATGTAAAAATATGTTCTTATGTGCTTTCATTGTAAGTTGCTTTTTTCGTCTTTATATTATTGGTTAGAAGGGTAGATCTAATGTTGATATTACGTTCGGTATATTTTACTGGGTTAAGGTTAGGATTAAGGAGAACTATGGTGTATTGTTCTAATACGATGCTTTTGAATTAGAAAAAAATGTACTAGTACGGAAAAATAATGA